>NC_141697.1:728809366-729311866 GCF_964263255.1 Lissotriton vulgaris | reverse complement strand
TGAGAGCCTATTGGTACTTCGGGTGTGCTTGTTCAGCTTTGTGAGCAAGATGCTGTGTATGGAGAGTAAATGGACATTATGAATTGGTTATTTTAGAATGGTGAGCTCGGAGAAGATTAAGATAAGATGGGTTAAAGAGGAAGAAGAGGGTAGGGACTGACAGTGGTTGGACAAACCTCTCCACACTTTGTTTTTATTCTCTAGAGCGGGGCCTCGATATCCTGAGCTAGGTCCAGGTGAGGTGAGGTCCAGTCCCCAGTCAAGAAGTGTGGGAAATTATGGTTTTACAATGATTGCTATAATTGTGGTGAGGATAAGTGTTGAGTTTTTTAAAAGTGAACTGATCAGGAGTTGTGTTTGAAATGTTTCTTGCAGATGCCATCTGCATCTCTTGAATCGGAGGGTCGGTACAAGTAGATTGTATTCATTCCAACTTCTTAATGATGTTAGTTTTTCACTTTAATTGTTTACGTCATTTTTTGCTTTTTTTTTATATTGTCCTTTGCAGTAACAAAATCTTAAGAACAGAGGCCCTGAAGAAAGCCGAGGGCATTGTTACACTATTGGCTGAAGCATGTTGGCCTTATTAATTGCAGATATTTGTTGATTCTGCTTCTTGCACTGTTCTTTTTTTAGATTAGTGTGTGGGTTGATATTCCTAATACTAAAAAAAAATCTTCTCCTCACAACTCTATTTTAATCACCATACCCTTTGTCTTGCTTGCACTGCATGTAATTCCCATGTGGTCATGAACTAAGGAACGTACAACTTGTTCTTCTTTTCTTTGGGACTCTTATTTTGATCCCATTGAGCGAATCTCCCCTGGTTTGGAAGTTAGTCTCTATGATCAAGAGACATATTATCCATATGGGTGGATAACCAAATGATAAGATTTGATCACAGTGACAATTGATGGGAATCCAAGCTTCTGCTCAATGATGTCCTTTGTTCACAACACTCCTGTCTCTTTGCTTTTTTTGTTTCACTCCTTTCTTAGAGTAGGCTGAGGCATTAGGTGGCATTGCATATACTAGTTCTGTTGGTTATTGATACTTGCCTTATAGCCTTGGGCACTTTTAGCATGTGGATGGGAGTTGTTGTTACCTCTGGCAACCTGGAGGCCCGACATGCTTCTCTTAAGACACCATCATTGGCTGTGTGGACTCAAACTATCTAACTAAAAAAGCTGCAAGCCCAGCTATAGTCATTGCTTTTTTCAGACCCCCAGTTCTGTTGGTTATTGGTATTGTGTAGATTGGGGATTGTAATTGAGGCAGGTCTTTAAAATATCCCTTTGACCCTATCTCTCTCTGTTGTGTTTTTGATATAAGGCAAGTATGCCGGACCAACAGCACACATGCACGTAAAACATACATACACTCGCGCACAAACACATACTCACACACACATTCTCTCAAATACTCATTCTCACCATTTTAACTTTCATGGAGAAGATATGCTCAATACAGATACCACTCAGCTGACCTCAAGCCTACATGAGATGGGCTAAACATAACTGGTCCGCGGCTCCACCCACAGTGCAGGCCATATGCTGGATATGATTTTAACTAATATGGAACATCTAAAAATCCATTCTTCATGTCCTTTGATATAGACTGATCATCATATGATTCTTTTCTTAAATCCGCAAAACATCAAAAGCCCTAAGCATATGCCTCCCAATCACCTAAACCCAAAAAAGGGAAGACCCTGGCAGAAGCTCACAGTAGAAGCATTTAGGGAGACTTTTCCTCGCTTTAACAGTGACCCAGAACAGGGTTTGCAGGATACTTCCGCCAGGCTGGCTAGTTTCAACTTGGAGATGGCTCAGACCCTGGACACAGTCATTCCAGAGCGGAAAAAGATACCCTCCACTCGACGGAAATCGGCTGCATGGTATTCAGGGGATTTAAAATTGGATAAATCCTCATGTAAGGCCCTAGAATGCTGATGGAGAAGAGCTCAAGACATTGAGGATAAACAAAGATATAAAGCAGCCTTATCCCGTTACCATCATAAAATTAAAAGGGCCAGATGAACACCTATTCAATTACAAATAGAACAAGCCGGAAACTCGTCTCAGACACTGTTCAATATAGTGAAAGACTTTGTCTCTCCCCCTGCATGTAAACAGATATCCCTTGAAACACTGGAACTGTGTGATTCTTTAGAGACATACTTTCAAAACAAAATCTCATTAATCTATGATAGTTTCCCTACTAGTAGCCATAAGCACAGTAGAGATATAGAGGAATTGGACACTTTAAGTTCAGCTTCTGGCTGTCATCTTAAGCATTTTGAAACAATCTCATTAGAAGACCTAAAACATCTACTTCAGACAGCAAAATCAGGATCTCCAAGTGATATTTGCCCTCTTAGCACAATGGCTCACCTCGCCCCCATCTGTGCTCTGCCAATCCAGGAAATGTTCAATTCTTCCATTGAAATAGGCTGTATTCCAACAGCTTGGAAGGAAGCTTATGTCCGACTATAGGCCTATATCCCTGCTACCCTTACTAGGGAAGCTGCTGGAGGCACACATAAATAAACAACTGAGTAATTACCTTGAGATAAATAGCATCCTGGATCCATCGCAGTCCGGCTTTAGGCCGGGCTTCAGCACCGAGTCTGCCCTACTTGCTGTCATAGACTCTATCAGACAAACTTTAGATGAAGGGAAATCCGCAATTCTCATCCTCCTGGACCTCTCCGCAGCATTCAATACGGTCTCCCATTGTCTGTTGTTGGAGAGGTTGCAGGACTGCGGTGTGGAAAATATTGCCCTCGAGTGGATTAAAAGCTTTCTGACAGATAGAGGGCAAACTGTTATGATGGGCTCTTTATAGGTCCAAAAAAGTTTGGTTAGACAAGGGTGTACCACAGGGCTCCTGTCTAAGACCTACTCTCTTTAACGTATATACTGCCCCTTTGGCCAAAATTGTTCGACCATTTGGATTCGAGATTATGACATATGCTGATGACACCCAGTTGATCTTTCCTATCGGCTCAAACCTGAATGAGGAAAGGGCACGTTTTTCAGCTGGTATGTTGGCAATATCAAGCTGGATGACAGAAAGCTATCTACAGCTCAACCCAGGAAAATCGGAAGTCATGATCCTGAGTAGAATAAATAATAATCTCAACATGGCCGACTGGTGACCTGAGCAGTTGGGGAAGGCCCCCACACCCTCACCCACAGTGAGGAGTCTGGAATAAAATTGGACGACAAGCTAACCATGAAGGAATGTAAGAAACATAACTGGCTCCTGTTACTGTAGCCTTCATCTCCTTCACAGAATTATCCCATATCTGCCGGTGAATCACTGTAGGACAGTGGTCCAGGCAATGGTGGTGAGCCGTCTGGACTACAGTAATGCCTTACTGGCAGAGGTGGGAGAAACTCTGATAGCAAAACTTCAGGTTATCCAAAATACAGCGGCCAGGATGGTCCTAAACCATCCCCCAGGAACTCCATCCCTCCCATTGTTCTAAGAGCTCCATTGGCTTCTTTAAGATATGCTGCCTTACTTTTAAAGCTATTAATGGTGTTGGTCCCAGCTATTTACAAAAGAAACTCAGCATGCAGTCATCTTGCCGCAATCTGAGATCAAATGCTATGGCTTTGTTAAAGATCCCCCGTATCAGACGTACCCGATCGGGGGGCAGAACCTTCTCTTATGTTGCTCCTAAATATTGGAACTCACTACCAGAGCCCCTACGTAAATGTTCCTCCTATCGGACTTTTAGGAAACAACTCAAAGCATTTGTATTCTAATTTGTTAGCTATTCTATGCTCTGCTCTTTCTCTGGTCTCCTACCTTAGTAGCGCTGAGATGCCCCCGGGTGAGTCAAGCGCTCTATAAGAGCCCATTAACATAACATAACTATATCTTTTGCACTCTTTCGTACATTTGTACTTTGTCCCACTCACACACAGACACACTGCCACTCACACCTCCATTAGTCTATCTACTTTTGCCCTGCTGCTTCTGCTATACCTGTCTTTCCTCTTAGTGAAGCTTAATTGCTTTGTCAATGTTTGTTACAAGTATGATAAGAATGAAAAGTTCAGTTCCTTATAATAGCATTACAGAGCTTATATTTGTTTTCACATATGGATCAAGCAGTCACAGCATTGAAAATAAACTAATCAACCTTTTAGCATGTCATATCACATAATCCAACTGTTCTTATGATATGCTTGACTTCTTCACCAACCATGGATTTTATCCAGTAAAGCATTTTGGGATTTCCAGACCCAACTTACAATGTGTAAAAAAATTCCTACATTTCCCGGAATGAAGAATTATGGTGAACGGAAAGCCAGGACTGGCTGAAGGCGTCGCACGAACTTTAATCCAGCACCATACCATTATGTCTCAGCCCTATTCTCCCTCCTTGTGCCATTCTCAGTCCACTTGGCACTCTTACACCAGCCCCGTTCTTGCATATGGAATTAAGCAGGCATCTTAATACTATGGAAAGAGCAGGTATTCTGTTGGTACCTTTGCAGAAATATGTTTATAATCATGAGATCTGTGAAATTTGTGTATGTGCAGAGTAAAAGGTGTGCTCATGTAAGTGCTGGGTGATGGCGAATAGTGTGCATGAGTGGTGCAAGTGTAGTGTGAAAAATGTGCTGATGTGAGCAGGGCAGTCTTTAGCGCTATTGGCGTTAAGTGCAACAATGACCACCTCTGTCACAGCTTCCTTAATACCACCCTTTAACGGTGCCCCTTAAGTATCCATAACCACTCTCTCTCAGATGCATGTAATTAGTTTTATAGCACTACTCACACCAGTGTAGGGTTTCAGTGCACTTTACATCACACACCTTACACAGGGACAATCAATCATAGGTGTGTAAATCAGTGTATAGAAAATGCTATGTAAGACAGAGGACTACAAGGTGTAGGAGTTACATGTCATCCATACTGGTAGACTGTATAGTTTATTAGAACATTGGAATGTTGGGAGCTCCATTGAAAACAATGGAGTGCTTCAGGCTTCTAATGGCTTCAACATTTCAATGTTCATTCACAGCTATTGCTGTGAACTAAAGGCCTCCTGAAGCCCGTGGAGATTTTAATCTTCTCGGGTTCTGTGAGGCCTTTCTTTTACAAATTAGAACATTCTGCCCTCATGGGGCAGAATGTTCTAATAGCCTTAGAGCTAGCTCTTCATAGTGGGCTCTAGCGGCCATTAAAGGCCCGTGCGGAACACTGGAGTGGGCCTGTAATGGCCAGTGGAGCCCACAATGGCGGGCTCTAAGGCTATAATAGCTTGGTCTGGAGAAGCACAAACTCAGAATTTAAAACGTCACACCAAGGTTGGGGGTTCTCTTTAATAATCAGTATTGGTTTCTATACAAATGAACTCTTTTTCCAACATTAGGATAATGAAAGACTGGGGAAAAAATCATAACCATCTAATCTATACTTTGTACTTTGCATGCAGCTCTTTGATGATGGTTAATAGTTCACTGTTTTATGTTGGGTTTTTGACTTCTGAACAGCAAGCAATAAAGGATCTCGCAGACAAAAGCAGTAACCCACTGACCTTATAACAATATATGCACTTTGTGTTCTGCATGGTACACATTCTTTGCAGCAGCCATATTAACCCACTATGCTACCTTACCATTGGTCAAACTTTTCACTAGACAAACCTCCGGTCTCTAGGAAGAACATTAATCACCAAAGTTATTTAGACATTTTTAGTGTGGCAGCAGAAGCTTTTCAAACCATAGTATACTTGCAAATACAACGCCCCCACCTGAAGTCGGCGACCAGTGTGGTCGCTCTGCCCTAGAGTAGAGCTGGCCCTGGATGCGAGTGTCGGGTAAATGACATGATTGCAATGTGAGAAGAGGGCTCATGTGAGTGTCGGGTGAGAGGAGTGCGTGTAGATTAAAAGAAGTGAGTGCAGGGTGGTGGGAGCAGTTTAAATGCAGGGCGAGTGGTATGCTTGTGTGTGGTGAAGAGTGAGCAGCAAAAGTGAAGTGTGATCTGTAGGGGTGACTGGTGAGTGCAGGGTGAGAGGATTTGTTCAGTGTGATGGTGTTCCTATGAGTTCCGTCAGACTGTTGTCTCTGTGTGCAGGCAGGGTGAACAGAGTGCTGTATGAGTGCATCCTAAGACGTTTGTCCGTGTGAGTAAAGGGTTAGATGAGGGAGTGCAGAGTGAGTGATTTGTCTCTAGGGTGAATGATGCACTTGTTTGCATTATGTGAGTGATTTGCCAGTGTGAGAGAAGGTTGAGCTGTGTGAGTGCATGGTGAGCGATGCAACAGTGTGAGAGTATGTGACTGTGAGAGTAGTGACTGCAGGGTGAGTGATGTGATTATATGAGTTTGGGTGCGGGTGAAAGTGCAGAGTGGGACAAATGAATGCATGGTTAGTGATGTGCTCATTTGAGTTAGATGGCAGAGTGAGCAGGGAGAGTGATAGGTGAGTGAAGTGTCACATGAGTGCAGGGTGATTAGTGTGGTCGTGTGAGTACGGGGTGAACAGCGTGCATGCATGGTGACTGGTGTGAGTGCAGGCTGAGAGGTGTGCTCGTGTGTGTGCAGGGTAAGAGGAGGATGACTAGTTTGAAGGCAGAGTAACAGCGTGAGTGCATGGTGAGCACTGTGAGTCCAGGGTGATCAATCTGAGTGTAGGGTGAGCGGCGAAAGTGACAGGTAAGTGGAGTATCATATGTATGCAGGGTGAGCAGTAAGCTTGTTTGAGTGCAGGGTAGGAGTGTACGAGGAGGGTGGGTGGGTGAATTGCATGAGTGCATGGTGAGCAGTGTGAATGGAGGGTGAGCGTGAAGGGTGAGTGGTGAGAATGAGCAGTGAATTATCTGAATTCAGGATGTATTCTAAGACACTTGAAATAACTCAGCATTATATTGACGGCTAGTATAGTGTTTCAGATAAAAGTTAAACTATTGCTATTATAGTATCAATCAGGAATGGAGGGTGGAGTAAACAAATAATGCGCTGAACCTGCGACAAACTTTCAGTCGGGTATTTAGGATTGCCAGCTCAGTCTTTTGATGTCCAAACTGGTTCAAAAATAAGCAAAACCCTCTAAAGTCGGTGTTTTTAGTACTTATCTGTGCATAATTCAAATAGCAAATTTAAATAGAAAGCCCTTTTAAATGTGCTCTAGAACTGCATTAATGATCCATGACTAATAATAAAACGAAACAAGGACAGAAAAGTCCTGTTACAAATAAATACATACAATTTTATTTACAGCCCTGCTTAGTGTACCTACAATTTTATTTACAGCCCTATTTAGTTTGCAGGCTCTTCAAACAACAAATGGCCGGTGTGTTTCTTTGAAAAGGTTGCATCCCTACTGGTGATATGCATTTTCATGAAATGCATTCCCCCACTGTGACTGTAAAAGTAAAATCAGAGCCACTGGAATTATGCGGCAGGAGAGGACCACATTATGCGGCAGAGTTAACTAAATTATGCTGGGAAAAAAGACAAATTATGCGGCATAATGCAGCATATTTTGTAGTATTATTACTTCATTATTTCGTTATTTTAAAACTGGGCAACACTGCCTGGGCATTGATTGCACCTCATTAGTACCAGTTTAATGCCAAAATATAACAATAAGCAACAGAAATGTGACCTGCCCAGCTTTGCAAAGGGCCTTACACTGCAGAGAAATATAGGTCGCTGAATCTTTAGTAACTTTTGAACTGTTTGAGCTAGAAACACATTCTTTTTGTTAAAATCTGCAGATTAGACAGCAGATGATGGATTATTTGGCAAATGCAGCTAATCTATAATTATGCTAAAATCGTAGTGGGAGCACAATCGCATAATACCAGTGTAATGTAATTTGTACTTGTACAGCGCAGTAATACCCCAACTGGGGTGTCCTGGCGCTGTAACGCATACCGCTGTGGAACCCTTCCTGGCTTTTCCCTGTGAAATGTCCACTCCTGGGCACCCCCAAGGTGAAGCCAGGCATCCCAGTGCTGTTGGGGCCATTGTGGAGTTTAAGCAAGCTATTGCCCAGAGTTGCAGAGTGGGACCCATGATTAGAATTATCAGGTCCGAGGAAATTGAGCCCAAGACCCGCCGAGGCGGGAATTGAACCCTGGTCCCTTGGCCAGACCTCTGCATCAGGGTCTGCCGCTCTAACCATTGAGCCACACTTTTCCACTTGAGCCACACTTCTCCACCTGTGGCCCTCAGTAAAATACAAAGGTAAGGACTAGGCAGAGTGGGGGCCAGAGGGTACTGAAGCAGTGGAAAACACCTAAAACAAAGCCCTGTTAAGCAGTTCACAAAGGCATGTAAATGGTCTTTTAAAGACCTGTGCAAAACTCAGGTGTGGCAGAGATAAAAATCCAGACACTGCCCAGTCGATGCCACAGTAGCTCAGGCTGCAGCAGCCCTGGCTGGGACACACAACGGGGAGGGGTGTCAAAGCCCTTTGAGCCCTATAGGCATTGCACGCCTGGTGACATCCATACATGTTTCATCTCTCTGATTGCTGTTCATGTGTGTTCTGTGTGGCCAAGCTGCTAGAGCTGCCACCTCTGCAACTAGGGTATCGGGTTCCAATCCCGGCCTCTGCTTTATCCTGCGATTTGTTCTTTTGTAAAGGTCTCTGATGCCCTCTGGCCAAGTTTGCGCTATATAAAACAGCAAATAAAATTGCTTGGGGGAATGTGTTGACAGAGTTTACAGAGGAGACAGACATATTGTAAATGACTGGAAACTAGGGTTCAGGCAAAGCTATTCGAGTCATTCAGGGAGCGAAAGTGGCCCAAATTGTGTGAGGATGTGAGTGACTTAGTGGAAAGTGAGTGAGATTGTAAGTAAAAGAGAGTTGTCAGTAAACAAGAACTTCTAAGGAGTATGTGACTTACAGCCAGATTCATCAAACCAAAATCCGCTCGCAAAGGGCCAGATTCTGAGAATCTGGCCCTTTCCGAGCGGTAATTTTGCATTTGGGATGCATCATCTCAAATGCAAAAATCGCAATTTTAGAAATCGCTACATTGCGATTATTTGCATTTAAGGAATCTCAATTTGAGATTCCTTAAATGCAATGCATGAACCATTTCAAAATTACGAATTTGCAATCTGGGGCCGTTATTCACCGCGAAGTCTAACTACGTGGCAATAGCGAAAACTTAGAAAAATGCACTTTAGTGCATTTTACTAAGTTGTATGTTACACACACACATGTCCTTGGGACATGTGTGTGCGCAACACCATTGTACATTACCATTTCAGGGGTGCAAAAGGGTGTCCTTTGGACACCCTGGTACCCTTGAAATTGCTTCCTTATTTGCGATTGGCTAATTGCTAATCGCAGATAAGGAATTACTCCCCATTCATTCCTATGGGCCTTTAGGCCCATAGGAATGAATGGGAAAGCCATTCCTTATTTGCTGTTAGCAATTAGCGAATCGCAAATAAGGAAGCAGTAGAAATCGCTAAAAATATTGCGATTTCTACATGCATCCCATTTTGCGAGTCTTTAATAGCGATTCCTTAAAATTCGCTATTAAGGACTCGCAAAACATGACTTTGATGAATCTGGGGGTTAGTGAATTGAGTGAGCCAGTGAAAATGTGAATGAGGTAAACATGGAGCTAGTGAGACATTGAGTCAGTGAGGTGAGACCTGATTGTGTGTGTTTGTGAACTAGCTAGTAATTGGCTAAGGTAGGGCAATAATAAGTCGCTGAGACGTTGAACTATTATAGTAATTGTTTGTGTGTGTGCGTATTAGTGAACACGTGAGTGGCTGAAATAGTTGTGTGAACACTTATGGTTTGTGAAGCATAAGTCACCTAGGCTCTAGCTGAATCCAATAGTGACCCCGGTGTGCCATTGTTAAACATTGGTCCCCACACAGAAGGCAAATATTATTGCCTGATTAGAATTTCTTTGGCACCCAAGCAGTATTACTTTGTAAAATTAAGTTAATTAATAACTACTAAGACCTCTGAACAGTGACACAAGATAACCGAAACGCCATTTTACAATCCGAAACAAAGGGGGTGTCACTCGGGAGGAGTGAGGATTGCGAGGACAGAAGAATCCAGAATAGATGATGCATTTTGTTCCCCACTCCTATTTTGCATTGCACATTTGCAACATAAAACAGGGAAAAGGGAAACAGACATTCTCCTTAGCTGTATCTGACTAATGTGCCTCTCTGATGTATAGATATAATGTAAATATAAAAGCCAAGAGTCTCTCACAGTTGGGATGGGACTGTCCACTGCATGATGTGCAGGTGTTTACCTTCGCCCTGAATAACCCAACTGCATGTGTTTCTGGTATTCTGATTTTTCTGGGCCCAGTTATCATGCTAATTTAGCATGCGCATTGAGGCCTAGACCTGTCCCTGGCCAAGATTTTGAAATGGTTGACCTGAAGGTGCCCACCTAGCATGCCCTCTAGATCGTTGACTTGAAGCAGCGATGTCAGCATAACGTTTTTTGTGAATTCATAGTTCTGACATACCTTTTTCTGTCATGGAGTGTGGCTTACAGGCTGAACTCGATTAAAAGTTATACTTCAGTGTAGCATCCAGGCCTTTGCCCAGAATCCTATGTGAGTGCTAAGTGCATCATATCAGTGTGTATGTGTAGTACACACTTGACAGTGAGATTGTGTGCAAAGTGATCATGTTTTCTGCGACCAGTGGAGTCCATTAGGGATGGCCCCTCGTGTAGCACGGCTCTAGATGGAGGATGGTGACAGCTTCCCCCAAATCAGGGAAGTGTATTGCTTACATTCCTGAAGCTAGAGGTGTAGGCACAGGTACTGAAGTAAGGGAGGATGGTGTCAGGGCTGCCTGTAGAAATCATTAGAGGTCAATCTACCAAGGCACAGCTGTTTAGATTTTCCACATTATTGCCATTTGGTGGATACTAGAGCAGGTAGCCAATCAGCAGATTCTGTTGTTAAAGGTGGGTATGTTTCTAGGCAGGGCTTGCCCATGTGTTTTGTCCTAAATTATATTTCAGGAGGGCTGATGACAACCAGGTACACCGTCTTCACACTTCATTGTGCCCATGTTTTGTATACTCTGGCTTGGAGCCTGCATTTCTACCTCCTGTGAGAGTCATCACCTTGCAACACTGCTTGTCTGCACTACACACCAAAAAAACATTAAGAAAATAGGAGAGATGTAACACCCTTTATCTGTGACCCCAGGCAAGGTTCTCAGATGCGGTGTCTGCGGGTCTCCGAAGATGCAGGAGAAGCAAGCATCAAGATGATCTCCTTCCTGATGAAAGCTCTAGGAGATACACATATCGACTATCGGGTGGGGCTTCGTTATATACACGCGCCAGGCCAAGATGGCCACGCATTGCAGCACGCTACCAGTTATGGGACTTGTGGTCTGGTTAGGAGAGCTCGCTACCTTCAATAAAAAGGAAAGGGAAGCAAGGCAGTTTGACTTACAGGCCAGCAAGCATGTCTCGAGGAGTGAGTGTTTGTTATGCAGCACATCTCTTTGTTTAATTTTGGGGATCACAAGCACCTGCACATCACATGCATTGCAGTAACATAAAGGATACCTTCTGCACTGACAAACCCTATCAGAAGGGTATAAAGAAAACATCATACAGTTTCTAGTCTCGGACTGTCTTCTCTCAGATTCCATTCTTTGCTCATGGAACACTAAGAATCATAAGGCATGCACAGTTGCTCGCTCGCGTCACACCCTGACAGACAGAAACCCCAAAATAATTTTTCTATGAAAACGTGGTTCTAAGTTATATATATATATATATATATAAAAAACAAAGTTTCCCGGTTCGAAGAGCACTCCAGGCGCAGACTCAGTGAAAGCAGGCAGCATTTCTTTATTTCAGAAAGAATTTAGAAGCCTTACACGTTTCAGAGTAAAAACTCCTTGTTCACAGGCATCTCCATGGGCTGTGCAGTATTGAAGGAACAGACATGCAAAAATTAACAGCATTCCGGCTTTCAGAAGCCCACTGGAGGGCAAATGACATAATGAATATTTATTGTGTGGAAGCGCAGAACTTACTAAAGGACGAAACTTTGAAAATGAGGGCATTTTGGACCGAAGTACTATACATCCCAGCATGCAATACAATGAACTCACCTGTGAAAAGAGCATGCTGGGACAATGCCTGGGCTGGGAAACTGTCATCAGGAGGGGGTTGGGAAGGGGTGGACGAGAGCGAGGAGCACCCTGGCCCCCTAGATATCACCAGCCCCCTTATCTCCCAACTTTCAATCGGTATGATTGCCTTGAAATGGTGGATTGACAGTTCGAGTCCAAAGGCAGGGCACACTTTTATGGGCAAGCTACTCCAAATACTACAGAGGGCGGCGGGGACAAGTTGCCTGCTATATTATGCAACACTAATCAAGGGAAAGTGCAAGCCGCTCGCATAAAGCTAGGAGATCCCCAACATAGAGTAGTAATGGCACCTGAATCACTTGATGATCACAGGGGCCAAGGGCCCACTCGGGGGTATCCCCAAAATACCATAATAACCTATTGATAAATCCAGGTACACTGGAGAGCACCCAGCATGCCACCCAAATAAGAGAGTACCACACTTTAAATCTGTTGTCATGGAATGTAGCCGGACTGGCTAATAAAATAGACTCCCAATCGTGGGCTGCCCTAATTGATTCCAAAAGTGTATGCCTGTTTCAAGAGACCTGGGCAAGGGAGGAGCACACTTTTCGGGGCTTTGAGATATTTGCGATACCGACAAAATGGGGAGGGAGGGGTCGTCCATCGGGAGGACTCGCAATCTGGGTGGCATCCCATTTGGGTTGTCTAGCCACACGCCGAGATGTGGACTCAGAAGACATACTGGCCGTCCTTTTGGAATGGCCCAGATCGCTTAAACTACTCATAATAAATGTTTATTCCAGACCACTCCCTATATCTAGTGTTTCAAAGACCATAGAAGAACTGTCGTCTTTCCTGGATGCCATTCCTGGGGGTACGCCCTACGTGGTGGGGGGGATTTTAATTCACCCTTCGAGCCACTACCGGGCCTACATTATGGACCCTCCCTAGAGGAGGATTCAAGTTGGCAGGTTCCTCCCTCAGAGGCCCCCCCGCCGAGAGCATGGACACCACTAGCCGTGCAGATAAATACACTTACCCTCACCCATGGCCTCAGGGCTTGCAATGGCCGCGTCAAATCTGACATCCCGCGCAAATGTACATATAATAAAACAGGGAGAGAATCAAGACTAGACTATCTCCTTGTACAGCTATCTGCCTGGAAACGGGTTATAGACTTTAGAGTGGTAGACAGAGAAGACAGCGACCGTAACGCTCTGGAACTGGAATATGTCATCCCACGTACCGAGGACAGGGTACAGGACGACCAAAGGGTCACGGCAGGACATCTCCTAGAAAACAATGGAAAGAGAATAAGATGGGAGAAGCTGTCCGCCAGGGATGACAAGATAGCGATCCTCTATGCCAGGATTACACCGATTCTGGAAGAGGCATTTGCCTTGTGGGGGCCATCGAGTACCCCGGAAAACAGAGACCAGCTCCGGAGTATACATGAACACTTAATTAAAACTCTAGAGGTGGATCTGTTTAGTAGTGGACCCTCCAGGACCAGGGGAATACATAAAGATACCTGGTTTAACACCACATGCCAAAACTCCAAACCTGACTTTGTGCTTACAATTAAAGCGGGGGGAACACGGGAGGAGATTCGTGCCAGAAGGCGGGCGTATAAGACACTCGTGGCAAATGCCAAGGTGGAATGGGATCTCCAACACTGGGAGAAGCTCTCTGAGTCACTAGCAACCAGGGACTCCCGCAAATTTTGGCGTGTGGTCAACCACGGTTATGAAAATCTTCCGTTGGCAATTGAACCAAACATTGCCCCGAGTGTGTGGCAAAACCACCATCAGTCCTTATACGCCCCGCAGGCTGAATCCTTGGAATCCCCACCCCAAGTCCCGCAAAGTAACCAGGCTCCAGAGCCCTTTACTGAAAAAGAGGTAAGGGTGGCAATTGCAGGGTTATCCTCTGGTAAGGCCCCGGGGCTGGATGGGGTGCCGGGAGATTTATTTAAACAGGAACCAGGTATCTGGGCCCCCTACCTTCTGTTGATATTCAATGCAGTCCTTGAGGGGATGGAATTACCTGATACTTGGCTGGGGGCGGAGGTGGTCCCGATATTTAAAAAGGGATCTCCCCTGCTTTCAGCCAACTAACGCCCAATAAGTCTCATTGACGTATCACAGAAGTTATTTGGCAGGTTAATACTCAATAGGCTACAGACCTGGTTGGACGAGACAGACACCCTCAATCCACTCCAAGCAGGATTTAGTAGAGGACTTTCCACAGTCGATCAATTATTTCGACTAAATATCATCTACTGGAAGACAGCACTGATCGAGGGCGGCACTTTGTACGCGGTCTTTGTGGACCTACGTGCCGCTTTCGATCTGGTTCCGAGGGCAAAACTGTGGGAGGTAATGGCCGAGTTGGGCGTCCTGGGAGACATCCTTGAAATCCTAATCAGACTCCACAAAGATAATTATGCACGAGTTAGGTGCGGGAAAGGTGGCAAGCTAACTGTGAGGTTCCCCGTTCGCAGAGGGGTGAGGCAGGGTTGTGTGCTAGCCCCGACCCTGTTCTGCCTCTTCATGAACGGGGTGATAGAACACCTGAGGAGGATTAGTAACATCGATGCACCAAAATTGAACGGCAGCAGGGTGCCCGCAATCATGTTTGCGGATGACACCCTGCTGCTGTCCAAATCACCAATGGGGCTACAGCGGGTGCTGGACGGATTTCTAGGTTTTTGCAACGAAAGGGGGCTTGAAATCAATCCTGCAAAGACTAAATTCATGATTCTCAACCCAAAGGCCAATAATCACCCAAACCCCCGCCTGGGCACAGCATGTTTAGAAAGGGTATATACAATAGAATACCTTGGGATAACCCTAAACCAAAATTTAACATGGAAGGCCCACATAACAAAAGCTAGCATGAAACTATCGCAGAGGGCGGGAGGTATCCCGGGAATCGCTAGTAAATCCCCACTCCGCCCGCTGGCACCAGCCATTCAGATTTATAAAGCCCAGGCTCGGGGGGGAATCATCTATGGAGGTGAGCTGTGGGGCCACACCTCGACACACACCATCCAATGCATAGAAAACAAATTTATTAGACAGCTGGTTGCCCTCCCCCCAAGTACTCCACTTCTCCCACTGAGACTAGACCTGGCTTTGAGACCTATTATGGAAGAACTGGGTCTCAAACCTCTGATCTACTGGCGCCGCCTCTGGAGAAGCCAGGATCTTGTCATCTACAGATCGGAGCTACAGGAATTTCTCATGTTACCTAATGCCACCAAAATTCCTTGGCTAAAGTATATAAGGAGAATGTGCGAGACTCTTGGAGTGCCTGACTTATGGTCGGATCCCGAAAGTGCGTGCACGAGGATGCCCAGAAAAGCACTGTCTACTTTGTTCTACAATCACATGCTTCAAAAAACACTGGATACCACTCGGGAGGGGTCCTTAACAGATCTCTTCATTAAAATCAAAGACTCGTACAGCCATGAATGTGTCCTGGATGGCATGACACCGGTGCTTACAAGGAAGATCTTTCTGCAATGGAGGTATGGGTCTCTCCCTTTAAGGTCCTTCACGAAGGCTTGGGTAGGTGGATCGGAGACAGGGGCGTGCCCGGTATGTGCTTATAAATTGGAGAATGACTTACATGTGGTCCTGTTCTGTGGAGCCTATACCAGAATTAGGAGACATTGGTTGGTCCCTCATCTAAAAAACTTGGGCTTCAGAACATATGCTCAGGCCTATAGAGTACTAAAGTCGGATCTATCTCCGCCAACAGTGTTTGCTATGGCAAAATTCCTGACTGCAATGTGGCTGGCACGCGCTCGCATAATCAAGGGCATCACAACACTGTGAACACCTCTTCTTCTTCCCTTCTATTTGGGCTCACTCCTTCTTTTAGATTTGTATTGTATTAAGTATATCCATATACTGTTCTTATTGGGTTTTTATACGCATTTTAATGATCATTTTATTCTGTGTATATCTTTTATGATCTTTTATGATCGAAATAAAGATTTGAAATTTGGTATATACATATGTGTATATATATATATATATATATATATATATATATATATATATATATATATATATATATATATATATATATATATAATATGTATGTGTGTATATATATATGTGTATATATATGTGTGTATATATATATATATATATGTGTATATATATATACATATGTGTATATATATATTCACAGAAAAAACCATAGGTTATAGACCATATATAGTTAGGAATTTGCATTTACAAAACCTTGAAAATTCACTGAAAAAACCATAGGTTATAGACCATATAAAGTTAGGGATTAGCATTTAAAAAACCTTATTTTATTTGCACAAAACCATTGAAATTCCATATATAGTTAGTTGCACTAACTATATATCGCGGACCCGCAATCCACTGCTAATGATGTCACATATTACATCATTCATGACATGGTCAGTGACATCACTGATGACATCACTGATGACATCTCAAATGACATCACTGATGACATCACTGATGACATCATTGATGACAACACCCAGTGACTGTATGTTTCTGTAAAGTTAAAATATGTCTTACATATTGAAGAATGAGTGGATGTATAAGTGTCTGGATGAAGGATTTAGTAGGTGCATGACTGACTGTATGAGAGAATGATTAAATGTGTCTCACTGAGTGTATGGGTTAGTGATTAAAGTGTCTTAATTTGGCAATCATTATTTATGTTGTTCTGTAAACTGCTGCATGTTTAAATCAGTAGCTATATCAGTAACTATATGGGTTATTGAATGGTTGCCCAAGTATTTGTATGGGAGACTGAGTATGTGTGTGGGTGGCTGGGAGGTGTATAACTCTGTGCATAGATGTGTGAGCAGTTGATTCCCTAGGTGTATGGGTTCAAAAGTGCATGTAGAAACAGCTGTATGGACAGTTGACTGTGTGCAAGAGTATATTGGTGAGTGAATGGATATCTCAGTGCTACATGTCAAAGTAAGTACATATGTAAAACACACTCCATGTGAGAGTTGACATATATAAATAACTGAACATAAGAGCCAGTGAATGTGTGAGTGGCTGTATGAATCATTGTGAACTTGTATCAAGGATTGTATAAGAGAGTAAATATGTGTTACTATATGTTTGAATAAGTAAGGTGTGTATAACTGTATAGTTGAGGAAATGGAGATGTGATTGATTCTTTGCATGACTGACTAGGTGTGTGAGTAACTCCATGGATGTGTGACAGTCTGTGAGTGCCTGTTTACACTGAGTGTATCTAAGGTTATATTAGAGTCTGAAGATGTATTATCACATAAATGATATCATCAGTGATGTAATCAGTAATGTCAAATGAGATGTCAGTGATGTCATCAGTGATGTCATCAGTGATGTCATTTGAGATGTCATCAGTGATGTCATCAGTGATGTCACTGACCATGTCATGAATGATGTAATATATGACATCATTAGCAGTGGATTGCGGGTCCGCGATATATAGTTAGTGCAACTAACTATATATGGAATTTCAATGGTTTTGTGCAAATAAAATAAGGTTTTTTAAATGCTAATCCCTAACTTTATATGGTCTATAACCTATGGTTTTTTCAGTGAATTTTCAAGGTTTTGTAAATGCAAATTCCTAACTATATATGGTCTATAACCTATGGTTTTTTCTGTGAATTTCATTGGTTTTTTAAAAGCTAATATCTATAGCTGTAAAATATATTCTTTATTAAGTGACGTATCACGTAGCCCGTGAGACGCCTCATGATGCATCGCATAACCGTGACGTATCGTCTCTGCAGCGCAAACCAAACCCAAAACGTAAGCGCGCCAGAACACGCTTAAAGATATATATATATATTTTTTTTAACCTTAATTAGACAAAATCCACACGTGCACATATCACAAACGTTCAAAAAACACAATATGTCGGACTCCCGTTACGCTGCCGGTTAGCTGCCCGGTTAACGTACCAGGAAGCACCTTTACCGCGAAAAATCGCAATTTTTTTTTCTTATGCCCCGCAGGGAACTTTAATAGCCCCCTCATCAATCCTAGGGGTTCAGGAGGGGTCTGCCTTACCCCTTTCATTCATTTACACCTTTTTTTTTTCCACCTCTTGTCTCTCGATCCTACCGAGAGACAAGATGGCGGCCGCTCCGGACTGTTTACAATGTTGACAGCCAATCAGCTACTCCTCAGACTCCCGTTACACTGCCGGTTAGCTTCCCGGTTAGCTGCCCGGTTAGCTGCCCGGTTCGCGTACCAAGACGCGTCTCTACGGCGAAAAAAATCGGATTTATTTTTTATTTTTTGGGCCCCGCGTGGCTTTATAATATCCCCCTCATCAATCCTATGGGGTCAGAAGGGGTCTACCTCGCCCTCTTTCCTTCATTTCCCCCTTTGTTTTGGTCTCTTCTTGTCTCTCGATCCTACCGAGAGACAAGATGGCGGCCGCTCCGGACTGTTTACAATGTTGACAGCCAATCAGCTACTCCTCAGACTCCCGTTACACTGCCGGTTAGCTTCCCGGTTAGCTGCCTGGTTAGCTGCCCGGTTCGCGTACCAAGACGCGTCTGTACGGCGAAAAAATCGGATTTTTTTTTTTTGGGCCCCGCGTGGCTCTATAATATCCCCCTCATCAATCCTAGGGGGTCAGAAGGGGTCTACCTTGCCCCCTTTCCTTCATTTCCCCCTTTGTTTTGGCCTTCTCTTGTCTCTCGATCCTACCGAGAGACAAGATGGCGGCCGCTCCGGACTGTTTAGAATGTTGACAGACACCGGAGAGCCAATCAGCTTTGCTTCGCAAAGTTCCGATACGCGAAAAGTACGCGAACCGGAGCGCAGCCCGGAGCGCTGTTACAGATATATATCTTGTTTTAAACGTTAATTTCTCAAAATCCACTGAAGCACATATATTGAGACCTAGCAAAGGCACATCGGGCTAACAGTCCCTACAATTTTGCCAAGTTTCGTGGAAATCCATTCAGCCGTTCGGGCTAAAAGTGAGGCCAACCGCCCTATGGAAATTAACATGGGAAAAACGCGTTTTGGGACCCCCCTTTTTTCTCGGCCCCCCCTTGACGAACCCCCCCCAAATTTCCAGGAGCTGCTCAGAAACAAAATGTGCCATTTTCCTGAAAATTTCAGCCAATTCCGTCCACAAACGCCAGTTATTAGGCATAGAATTTTCAAAAGTTCCATAGAGAAAAAATCCTAACTATATATACCTACTGGCTATCGCCAGTAGGTAATATGTGTATATATATATATATATATATATATATATATATATATATATATATATATATATATATATTACAACACAGCAGAGAACTTGAGGCCCATTTCAGGAGACAAAAGCGTTTATTTCAAAGGCACAGCCACACACTTCTTTCCAACTCCTTACGCGTTTCGGCGAGCAGCCTTGATCACAGGTAGGAAAAAGATGAAATGCAACGTGCATCCGTGCGTGCTCTTTATTTTAATAGTCACATGACCTAGTTCAAGCAATACTAGTCCCATAATCCAGTGTACCAGATTCTCATTATGGCTACATGGCATCTTAATTGACACGCATTTGTTGAAGTGTTTATCAGTTTCATAATAGGTACCTGCAGTCAGCACAACATTCTCCATTTTCCTTACGCGTTTCTACTCTCTTGCGCCTTCCTCACAGGTGGAGATACACCTCCCCACTCTACCTCAATCCATTACACAGCACTTGACTCTACGTTAATCCACTGTATGCCACTCCACACTTCCCTACTGCACTCTACAACACTACACTGTACTATTTCACTCTATGCTACTCCATTTTATGATGCACCAGTGTACACCCCTCCACTGTAAGCTCCTCCACTGTACCCTATTATGTATGCAACCACATTCTATGACACTACAGTCTATGCCAGTCCACTCTGTGCCACTCTCCTGTACACTGCTTCAGTGTATGACACTGCACTGCATGCAATTCCACTGTACGCCACTTCACTGTACGATACTCCACTATACGCTACTCCACTCTATGACAATCCAGTATATGCTATTACACTGTACATAACTCCATTCTCTGACACTTCACTCTATGCCACTTGCTCTGTGCAAATCTACTCTACCCTACTACACTCTAAACTGTTCCACTGTATTGCAGTCCACTGTACCCTACTCTATTCCTCTGTATGCCACTACACTCTACCCCACTACACTGTACGCAAGTACCACTCATCGCTATTCAACTCTACACCACTTCACTGTGTGCTTCTCTGCTATATTCCACTCTACTCTACGGCACTGCACTGTACACCATTGCTCTCTATGGTATTCCACTGTGCAACACTCCACTCTACACCACTTCACAGTAATGCTACCCTGTATGCTACTGCTGCCTACATCACTACACTCTACCTTGCTCCACTCTAAAATGCTCCACTCAATAGTATTCCATTCTACATCACAACACTCTATGCCACTATGCTGTACGCCACTCCAGTCTACGCTATTCCACTGAACACCACTAGACTGTACCTTCCTCCACTCTATGCCACTATGTTTACACTAGTCCACGGCACCCCACTCCATGTTAAGCTATTCCACCCTATGCCACTCCATTCCATGCCACTCCACTCTATCCCACTCCAGTGTACATTATGTCACAGAATGCCACTCCAGTATACGCCACTCTACTCCACTTCACTGTACGTTCTTACACTGAACACCACTACACTGTACCTTACTCCAGTCTACGCCACTACACTCTACAACAATCCACTGCATGCCACTCAACTGTACACCACTCCACTCTATGCTATTCCACTGCATGCCACTCAATTCTGACACACCACTGTATTCCACTGTACTGCATGGTACGTAACTTCACTATACGGCACTCCATGCTATTCTTCGCTACGCTGCTCCACTGCACGCCACTCCACTATTCGTTATTGCACTGTACGCCCCTCCACTCTACAACAGTCCACTGTATGCTATCTCACCCTATGCCACTGCTCTCTATGCCACTCCACTGTATCCCTCCACTAAATGCCATTCCACTGTACACTATTCCACTGTATGCAACTGCACTCTACACTACTCGACTCTTCTCGACTCTATGCCACTCCACTCGAACACACTCCACTGTACGAAACTCCACTGTACACTATTGCACTGTATACTACCCACATATACCACAGTTCACTCTATGCCACTTCACTGTAAGCCACTCCACTTTACGCCACTCCATTGTACGCTATTCCACACCTAAGCCACTTCACTCTACAGCACTCCAGTGTATGCCACTCCACTGTATGTCAATTCATTCTACGCTATTTCACTGTACACTATTTTAGTGTATACTACTATACTGTATGTAATTGCACTGTATGTCACTACACTGTATGCCACTTCCCTTTACACCAATGTATGCTATTACACTCTACCCCACTCCACTCTGTGCCATTTCATTCTATGCCACTCCACTCCACCCCCTTTACGCTACTCTACTCTACGCTATTCCACTCTACGCCACTCCACTCTACACCACTCCACTCTACACCACTCCACTCTACTTCATCTCCATCTTAGGTGGACACCAGGACAGCGCTCTAGTTGTTTTGCGCTCCCTACCCTCTGCTGTACTTAAATCGCGATTCGCTCTCTCGCGCTCTCCTATCGTTGTATCTTTCTCCCCTGAGGCGTGAGCCGAGGGTTCTAGCCTGCCTTTCAATTTTAAATCACATTTTATGTTCTTTTCGCCTATTGTATTTTTAACTGTTGTGCTTACACTGTTCATCAAATTGGGCTTAAACTGCTCATAGCGCCTTACCTGATTTAGCGTGTGACTGTACTTAGGAACAGGCCCTGCAGTAGCGCGATTACAGAAACGGTGCCGCCATCTTAGGTGGACACCAGGACAGCGCTCTAGTTGTTTTGCGCTCCCTACCCTCTCACTATATAATGCGCATATGGAACCGAGGGCGCAGCGGGCGCGCCGGCGGTGCGCGGAAGGCAAGCCCGTCTGCGCCCGTCATCGCCTGTCCATCGCCTTTCGCCAGTACCCCTGGTCCGTTCCAACTTCCTGTGCACAGGTATGACAAGGAACAACTCATGCATTTAAAACCTGATGAGAGGGTTTGTGTGGAATTGCCATTACAGCTAGGGGATTCAAGTCTGTGTTGTCAGTCTTGTGCCTTCACAACATCCTCTCCTTCGGGGGTCCGGAGTACTGAAGTCTTAGGGACACAAACTGTGTTCACAGTTCTACAACTAAATGTACGCTCTTTGGTGAAACACCATATGGAAGTTCATTTGTTACTAAGTGACGAAACCCCTGAAGTCCTCTTTGTTTGTGAGACATGGTTGCGGGATGATATGGCAGGGATAACTGGTTTATCTCTCCCAGAAGGCTATCTGATTAAGACCCTTAACCGTGATTCCAGATGAGGTGGGATTGCTGTTTTTTATAAAGCTCTGTATCCCTGTATTTTCACGGCGGAGAAGTTGTGGGGCTGTGAATGTGCACGCTTTAGACTAGATATAAACCCGTATTTTGCTTTTTCGGGGCTTTATATCGATCGCCCTCCTGGTCATGCTTCCAAGTTCTGTGAAGCCTTATTAGAATTAGTGGGCTCATTGGTGTTGCAATCCGCCAACTTCTCTATTTTAGGTGACCTAAACCTCCACTTTGACCAAACACAGGACCACGCTATCTGTAATCTGATAGCTGACCTAGCAGCTTTCCAACTGGACTTACTGGTACGGGATGCCACTCATGTCACAGGACATATACTGGATCCTGTTTTTTCCAACATTCCAGCTGTTCAGGTTGATCAACCTCTTCCTATGGCCTGGACTGATCATTATCTGATCAAAGTTAGTTGGAAGATAACACAACTCTCAAAGTCTAATAGGACAGCTTTGACATTTAAAAGGCCTTGGCATAAATTCAATTTAGATGATTTCCACACACACTTGAGAGAGACCTTCGTCGAAGACTTGGCTGACCCTGAGATCGCATATACTGGCTTTTGCGACTGGATTGGCGGGGGCTTGACGCTCTGATTCCAGCTAGATGGGTCAGGGGGCGGAACTCGATCAACAACCCTTAGTTCTCTGACTCTCTTAGAATACTCAGGAAGGAGTGTAAAAGAGCCGAGCGACTGTGGAGAAGGGACTATGACAAAGACCTTAAATCTGTGTACTTGGCTACATTAAAACACTACCATAAAACGATATGCTCCCCACACGCCAGTTTTTACACGGAAAAAATTAGGGATAGCTCGAATCCCACTAAATACATTTTCAAGATTGTTCAGGAGCTAAAAAACACCAAAACTTCAGTTTCACATGTAAATTCAGTGCAGCAATGTGAGGACCTTGCTCATTTCTTTCTGAACAAAGTGCAGAAAATCTATGCCACCTTTCCTCAGCATTCCTCTGATCCAGGTCCTGTCACGGTCAGAGAGGGGACATCCACTTTGACCATGATACCTAAGCTCTCGTGTGACGAACTTGTGAGACTCTGTAGAAAGGTTAAATCGGGGTCTCCATCTGATCCTATGAGGCCGGCACAGTTTTTGTATTCTATGGACCTTGTTCTGAAACCTCTACAGCAGATACTTAACTTGTCTTTTACCACAGCGATAGTACCTTTGGCCTGGAAACAGGCTTTGGTCTCTCCCATCATTAAGAAGTCCACACTTGATCCCTCTCTGCCTGAGAATTTTAGGCCGATCTCTCTGCTTCCATGGGTTGCTAAAATATCTGAGGCTCATGTGAACGAGATGCTGGCTCGACATATGACCCTTAACAACATTCTGGACCCGTCTCAAAACTGCTTCAGATCGGGTCATAGTACTGAGTCGGCCTTGTTGGCCTCCACTGAGTACTTAAGATCTACTCTCGACGCCGGTCAGAGTGCAGCGCTTATATTATTAGATCTTAGCGCTGCCTTTGATACAGTGTCTCATGACATCTTGTTGTACCGTTTGGAGGCAATTGAGATCATGGATCAGGCCCTGGAATGGTTCCATGCATTTTTGACGGATAGATCCTTCTGGGTATCGGCACCACCTTTTTTCGGTCTCAAGCCCATCCCATCTGCCAAGGGGTTCCGCAGGGCTCTGTGTTGAGCCCGACGTTGTTCCACCTTTATGTTCAACCTCTCACGGCTGTGGCTAGAGAGTGGGGCCTAACGTTAGTTTCGTATGCTGACGATACTCAGCTTATTGTCACCTTGGCTGAAGGTCCCTCTGCAGCTGCCTCTAGGTTCAGAGATGAGATGATCGCAGTTGCCCAATGGATGGCTGAAAATTGCCTTCAATTGAATGCCACTAAAACCGAGGTGATGCTGGTAGGGAAAAACACCTCCCTTTGGAACGAACATTGGTGGCCAGCTTCCTTAGGCATTAGGCCTGCAGCCAAGCCAGTGGTCAAGAACTTGGGAGTGTGGCTGGACGCAGATCTCAATTTCCAGTGCCACACGAAGTAGGTGGCAGCGACATGTGTGGGCTTGTTGAGGGGCCTTCGCCCTATTCTGAAGTTTTTTAGTGCGCCTGTTCGGCAGCTTATCATCCAGGCTACAATTTTATCGCGCTTGGATTACGCTAGCGCGCTACTTTTGGGCATAAATAAAGCTGAGATTCTGCGTCTACAGCGAGTTCAGAACTCTTACCCTTACACTGGCTACCGATGCAAGCTAGAATCCAGTTTAAGACACTACGTTTGGTATTTAAAATCTTGAAAGGTACCAGCCCTGAGCTACTCCGCCCACTGTTAACTTCGTACACTCCTCAGCGTAACTTGCGCTCCTTAGGTCAACATCTGGTAAACATACCCAAGTTCAGACTCTGCTGTGTTGGAGGACGTTCCTTTCGACTGTTGGCGGCCAAACTGTGGAACTCCTTGCCTGTATCTATTCGTAGCATCGATGAGCTTCTCCCTTTTCGGAAGGCCATTAAGACCTATCTTTTCCCTTTGACTTAGGTTTTTCTCTCTCTCAGTTTCCTTTTCCGGTACAATGATACGGTCAGCGCCGGGACTCCCCTTAGCTGGGGCAGCTGTGCGCTCAAACAAAACATTAACATAACATAACTTCACTCTAGGCAACTGCAGTCAAGCCACTCCACTCTATCCACTACATTCTACGACACTGTAATCACTATTCCACTGTACACAACTCCACTCTAACCCACTCCACTGTACGCACTCCACTCTGCTATTGCACTGTATGCCACACCACTGTACGCCACTCCACTGTACACAACTCCAGTGTAAGCACCTCCACTCTTCCCAACTCCACTTTACTCAACTCATCAACAATCTATGCCCCTCCACTGTACCACACTATACTCCACTGCATAGCACTACACTGTACAACAATTTACTCTGCACAGTGCCACTGTACAGCTCTCTACCTTTCTCTATAGTACTTTACAGCAGCAGTGGTCCATGCAGGTAAGAGCAGTGGGGCCTGGTGGGGAGATTTCCACAGACTACAATAAGGGAAAATTAATTATTTATTTAATTTCCCTTGTGGTAGTCTTTCAAATCCCCCCAACCTGGCCCGCCGCTCTTACCTGCACGGGCCGCACCTGCTTTTCAACACTCTTCTCCACTCTATGCAAATCTCTCTATTCCACTTCACCCCAGTTAATATACTCTATTGAATGAAACACTACACTCTACCCCACTACTACACTTCCCACGACTCCAATGTATGCTACTCTATGCCACTCAACTCTATATGACAGTCTATCCTACTCCACTCTACCATACTTTACTGCACTCTCCTCTACTCCACACCACTTCACTGTACAATACTTTAATCCCTCTGTGACACTCTTCTACTCAACTCTACAACACTTTGACACTCTACAACACAACAGTTCACTCCATTGAATCACACACCACTCCACTCTATAAAACTTTACTACACTGTATGCTATTGGACCCCACTCTATTTGACTCCATGCCACTGTACTTTAGAGCACGCTACTCTATGTTATACTATGCCATTCACTGGATTCCACTACACTCTACTCCACTTCTTAATATTTTGCTCCATTCAATGTCAATGTATAACACTCCATTCTGCACAGCCCCACTATACCACAGCCTACTCCACTCTATGCAACTCCTCTCTACAAGACTGTTCCCCACTCTATGCCAGTATACACACTGCACTCCACTCTATGCCACTATACTACATTGTACAACTCTCTACTCCACTCTATGCCCTACACATCAGTATACAACACTCTGCTCCAATCTACAACAATCTCACACACTCTACAGCACCCCACCCCACTGTACTGTTCAAATATTACTCCAGTGTACACAAATTTGCTCTACTCTACACTATACCTATCCACTCTAGTGCACTCCACGTGTCTGTACCATAGAACATGCCACTACACTATAGAACAATTTACTCCATTGTACGCTACACCACTCCACTCTACGGTACTCCACTCTCCACCACTCCATTTTATCCCACTCCACTCTACCCCTATTCACTGTACAGCGGTCCACGTTACGCCACTCTACTGTACACCACTCTACTGTACACTATTCCACTGCACCCGCTCCACTGTACCATATTCCAGTCTCTTAAACTCCACTCTACAACAACTATACTCTACGACAGTACACTGGAAGACACTCTCCTCCACTCTACTGTACCACACTCCCCTTGGTGACACTTCCCTTGAAGACAGTAAACTCTATGATTTCAAGCTAATGTATATGTGTATATATATATGGTCCAGTTGAAGGCTAGGAGCCGAAACGCGTAGGCCGCCCGTTAATTGATGCACGTTATGTTGCACATGGTGTGTAAATAAAAAATCTGTGAACTGACCTGTTGCTGTGCCGTGACTTCATCCGTGGTAATTCGTGGTAAGAAGAAACTAAGCTATATATATATATATATTGCTTATTTCCTTGCATATATTCATGATCTGCAAGGAAGTAATCAATCTGCCATAACAACATGGTATTACTCCCTGTCCAACTGTAAATAGTAACTGACTAAAGGCCTATGAAATACGTATTCCCTTCTTATATGCAATGGTGACAAGATTGTAAAGAGCAACAATGATACCAGTAAACAATGTTGGCAAACTGTGGCATAATCATAAGACCATACTGGGCCCAATATCAATCCATCAGCCCAGCTGAGAATTGTTCCGACATGTAAATACATTATGTAGATTTGTATACAGCGGGCATAGGGTTGTAAAATCAACAACTTGTATATTTATATGATTTGCACAAATTGGATCCATGTACATATTAGGGGATACACCCCTACACAACCTCAAAGACGTCTAAAGGTTAGGAACATTGGGTGGAACATCTTACCATATGCATACATGTAACTTGCATAATAGAATGCCCTGAACACACTAGGGGATACACCCCCTTATAACACCCGTGACGTCTGTAAATATGTAAAGTACACTTCCTGGTATCGAAATTATAATTACTGTAAATATGTGTCAGTCATATAACGTATTCTGTCAAATGTCAAACTCTGTTTTATATTTTTTTGCACTGAGCACTTTTATTTATCGCCATATTGAAACAGTGGTAGGAACCTTGTATATACACACTACAAGATGGCCGCCACAAAATTGATTTTGTACCATCGTTGATGTCTATGACTCCTAAAAGGGCGGACTGTTTAAAATGGCGAAAATGTTTGGACACTGACGACACTGACGAAGCCTTGTGCGAAACGCGTCGGGGGTGCTGGGGGTTTGGAAATAAAATAACTTAAGAAACCACGACATTGGAGTGCTGGCCATTTTTTCCTGGAACCAATTTTTGGGAACGTGTAACGATATATATATATATATATATATATATATATATATATATATATATATATATATATATATATATATTTACACAAAAACTCAAAGGTTACAGAGATGTTCTAGCTAAGTTCAGATTGTATTTACACAAAACCATAGAAATTCAGCAGTTACAGTTATCTCAACTTGAGCCCTAAGTTAACTATAACTCGCACCCACGCCGTGCACAGTTTTCTCATCAATAATTTCTCTGCAATTGTTGTAGTGATATTATCATAGAAGATGTCATGAGTGAAGTAATATGTGGGGTAATTAGCTGTGCATGATGAGGGCATGGGTAATAGTTACCTTGGGGCACAAGTTATAGTTACTTCAGATAGCTATAACTGCTGAATTTCTGTGGCTTTGTATGTGTAAAATCTGAACCTAAGTATAAAGTCTCTGTAACCTTTGCTTTTTGAGTGAATTTCTAAGGCTTTTTTAAATTCAATTGCCTAACTACAACATCCCTGTAACCTTTGTATTTTTTCCAGTGAATTTCTACATTTCTTTAATGCTATTTCCTAAAGATAATGTCCCTGTAACCTGGGTGTGTGAATGGTGTTTCAGTTATTGTGTGGGTGTGTAAGTGGGTGTGTCAGTGTGTGGCGGGTGTGTCGGTGCATGTGTGACTGGATGTGGAGGTCTGTGAGTGGCTGTGTGAGTGGCTGTGTGGGTCTATGAGAGGGTTTATGGTTGTGTATATGGGTGTGTATGGGTGGCCTTTGTGGGTATATAAGTGGGTGTGTGAGTGGTTCTCTGAGTGTATGTGAGTGGCTGTATGAGTGGTTTTCTGGGTCTCTGAGTGGGAGTGTGAGTGGCTGTAGGGGTGTGAGAGTGGATCTGTGTGTTTGTATGTGGGGGTGTGAGTGGCTGTGTAAGCTTGTGTGTGAGTGATTTTCTGGATGTGTGAGTGGGTGTGTGAGTGGCTGTGTATTTTGTGGGTGTGTAAGTGCATGTGTGACTGGCTGTGTGGATCTGTGAGTAGGTGTGTGAGTGGTTTGTGGGTCTCTGAGTGGATGTGTGAGTGGTTGCAAGGTGTGAACATTGGAGAGTGAGTGGGTTTGTGAGTGCCAGTGGTGGTGTTTGAGTGGGTATGTGAGTGTTTCTCTGGATCTCTAAGTGGGTGTTTAAGTAGCTGTATGAATGTGTGAGTTGGTGTGTGAGTGGTTGTGTAGGTGAGTGGGTATTTTTTTAAATTGGGATCTGGATCCATGGATCTGTTATAGATTCATATGAGGGGCCGCGCTGAGCACAGCGATGGATCCACAGATCTTTGCTAATCCCCCCAAAAAATTTTGGGGGTCAATTTCTTTTCCATGAGGTGTCAGTCTCAGACGCCTCCATCAGTCCCAAGGGATCAGGATACCTCTATCCTGACCCCTTATATCCTATTTTCACTTTATATCTCCCTCTGGAACAATGTCTTGATTGACAAAATGTCAGCAACTTTTCTCTCAGATTGAGACCAGTCAATCACGGCATTGCTGTTGGCACATGGATACATGGACCTGAGCCTCTAGATACACAAAATCGTTTTTCTTTAATAACTCCAAAACTACTGAACTGATTTACATCAACTTACAAAAAGTACTTTTTCTGGACCAAGATCTAGCTTTCTGCAAAATTTGGTGTAATTCAGTTTAGCAGTTCGGGCTGCAGTCATGTCTAAAATACCTATGGGAAATTGCATGGGGAAAACCTGTTTTACTGTTATAACTACTTACTGGTAACCCCCAGTGGATAACACGCACACACATACATACATACATACATACATATATATTATTTTTTTCACTGAAAAAACAAAGGATACAGGGACGTTATAGTTCTGCTCAGATTTCCCTCATACAAAACCAGTGAAATGAAGCAGTTATAGTTGCCTGAGCTAACACTAACTTACGCCCCCACAGTACACCTCACATATTACATCACTCATGACATGGTCAGTGACATCACTGATAACATCTCAAATGGTAGAGAAAGAGGACCTGGCCTCCGACTACCTCTTAGCAATCCAGCTGTGTCGGACTTATTGGAGGTAACTTAAGGGGTAGTTGGCCCTCAAGGACCCTCTGGAGCCAAGGAGACTTCATCCCCCAACCAGTATTGTGTCAGGAGGTGTGTTTACAGAGTGGTGGAGAAAGGGGGCATGGCCTCCAAAGTCCTCTAAGCAATTAGGCTGTGGTGGACTTACTGGAGGTAAGAGGAGGGCTTGTTGGCCCCCAAGGACCATTAGCATCCAAGGGGACTTCATCCCCAACCCAGCAGCATGCCAGGAGGTGTGTTTGCAGAGGGGTGGAGAAAGTAAGCTTGGCCTCAGAAGCAACCCTGGGCGAAGTACTACGCTATGTGGAAAATAAACCTCCCGGCAAGATTCTTAACGCGGGGAGGGCCGGTTTCTCATTGTGAGTGGTCGCGTATGCTCGCGACCGCTCATGATGAGAAACTACCAATCCGCGTTGAGAAAGCTGCAGCTCGAGTAGAAATCTGTTCGAGCGGCAGAAAATGACCGCTTGCACTGTGCAAGATGCGGTTTGCACTGATTGCATAGTGCGGACAAGCATCCGGCACTGTGCAGTCAGTGGGAACAGCATTCTGCACAGTGCACTACGCAGTTTGCGTAGCTACGCGTAGCTCGCATAGGGTGAAGTGCACTTTGCGTAGCTACGTGTAGCACTACTACGCGAACTACGCCCAGGGTTACTCAGAAGACCTCTCAGCAATTCCACTGTGTGGGACTTACTGAAGGACTTAAATTTCCCAATCATCATCACCAGGAGATGCGTTTGCAGTGTGTGAAGAAAGGGGGTGGGGCCTTCGGCGACTTGATAATTAAAAATAAATAAATTAATGTTTTGTGTGAAGAAAGGGGGAGGGGCCACAAGGTTCTCGCTTGCTAAAAGCAAGCACCTTTTTGCTATGGCTAGGCAGGAGCATAAAGCTCCAGCCAAGCCATAGCAAACCGCTATGTCCCAGGGGTGCACACTCCGGGACATAGCAGGAGCCGGCCCTGGGTGGTGGTGGTGGTCCCCAGGGCCATCCTGTGCTCCAGGAGGGGGGCCACATGGCCCACCTTCTTCTTGTTTCATTTAGCTCCGGGAGAGGTGGTGGTACCGAGGGCCGGGAGTCTGCAACGGACCCCTACATTATATTATTTGAGCCCTGCGGGTCTGTGGGAGGTTGCCAGCCCCCGCTTTCTTCATACATTAAGCCCTGGGGATGTGGCGATCCTCTGGGTTGCCATGGAGGCCATACGGGCCACCCCTGCACTAATTTAAAAAATGGCCCAGGGGAGTTGGCGGTGCCCATGGCGGCAGGGAGGTCTGTGCAGCCCCTATATTATTTAAATGTAAAGGTCCAGGGAGGTGGCGGTCCCCAAGGTTGCGTGAGGGGTCTGCACCGCCCACCTTCTTTATACATGACGCCCCAGGGATGTGGTTGTCCCAGGGGCTGTGGGGGCCTTGTGGGCGCCCTCCATTAGTTTGCCAATGTTTGCCCCATGGAGGTGGCTGTCCCTGGCGTACGGGGGCACAGGGGTGCAGCATGGGCAACTCCCACCTTATTATAAAACACGGCCCTGGGGATTTGGCTGAACCGGAGGCTTCATGAAAAAGATGCATGGTGCAGGTCCACCCACGAATTTGCACGAAAATTCTATTAAAAAATGCTTTTAATCCCCGGTAGGGTCCTTGTGGGACCCACCCCCACCATATCTGCGAGGTCCGGGTATTCCTACCCTGTCCTTTTTTCATTTTTTTAAAAATTTTACATTTTGTGTGGAATTCCGTTTCAAGTCGAGTCCCAAGATGAATTTCAGTAGAATCTGCGAGTCCACTGCAAGGACTTGCATCCCCAGATTTCTAGATTTTTTAAGCTTAAATATCTGAAACTACTGAATGGATTTACACCAAGTCAGAAATAGCACGCTTACTGGCCCATCTTCTAGCTTTCTGCCAAATTTGGTGTAATTCCGTTCAGCAGTTCAGCTGTTCAAAAGATGAAAAATTCCCATAAACATAACATGGGGAAAATGTTGATTGGGGCACCCCCCTTTTTTCACTGCCCCCACTTGACGGATCAGCCCGAAACTTTCCACAAAGTAGCTGAACCGAAAAGGAGAAGTTTTTTGACAATTTCATGAAGATTGGCCATGCGACGGCAAAGTTATTGGCAAAACAATAAAAGCTTTTCTTTTGAATTCTTTGGTCCTAACCATAACTACCTATTGGACTGTCGACGGAATTAAGAGTAAAAGAATGCAAGCTTCGTTGTCGGTGTGCGGCTAATTCTTCTCTGCAAGGAGAATGTTGGAAAATAAATAACAGTGTGGTTCCACCGTAGCGACGCACCTCCAGCAAGTGCTCCAGTGTCTGCCCGCAAAGGAACCCCTTTAGTGTACCGCGCAAGCGATTAAGGGTGGACAGGTGACGCCAAAGACCTTCTTTGGCATGGACCACAGTAAGCCTTGAAAAGGGGTTTTGCATGTGGCACAACGAACTTTGCATTTATCTTAAAGCGTCAGAATAGGTTTCCCAATGGAGGGCAAAAAAGGAAAAGAAAATGCTGCGAACCACAAGCACCATGATGCACGGCAGCTCACTGGGGGTGTTCCACTGTGGGCGAGAAATAAATCAAGTGCATTTTTTCTGTTTGGTTTACGATCAGCAGCAGTGATGTCATTTCCACGAGGCACAACCTTTGAGAAAGTTCTAAGAAGAACGAAACATGTCAGGACTGCCGACGGAATTAAGAATAAAAGAATGCAAGCTTCGTTGTCGGTGTGCGGCTAATTCTTCTCTGCAAGGAGAATGTTGGGATATATATATATATATATATATATATATATATATATATATATCACCTCACTTTTCCCCAGGTCGAGGAAAAAACGGGCCGCACTCCAACGCTGAAATTTTGAAAGAGTATTTATTAATACATCAAATTAAGGGGTTAGACCACGTTTCTGGATCAACGTGTTTCGGTGTTTCGTCACACCTTGTTCACGATCAACAGTCTCTTCGTGGCGTTCCAATTTAAAATGTTCACCATGACTTCACTTCCTGTCATGTGATTTGCCGTTAGGAATTCTGGTCCAGGAAGACTTGTCAGCCGTCTTAGGACTTGGAGTCAGCCAAGTCCCCCCCCCCCCCCCCCCCCAAAAAAAACGGGCAGGGTAGGAATGTCCCTGATCCCGTAGCCTTGGTGCTGAGATCCATCAGGGCTAAAAAGCATTTTGTTTTTGCCTATTTTTATGGCAAATATTTTTTAGAAAACAAGCGTGGGCTCCCTCAAATGGCATCAAATGACATTACTGATCCCAATATCGACAGACCCACTCACACACCCACTCAGTCACATCTGCAGAACAATTGGAATACCTGCTCACAGATCTATACATCGTGTCACACACCCACTCATTTGAGATGTCATCAGTGATGTCACTGACCATGTGATGTGATTTAATATGTGAGATCATGAGCATCATTGCGAGGGCGTAATTTATAATTTGCTCAGATAACTATAACTGATGAATTTCTATGGTTTTCTGCGTGTTAAATCTGAGACTAACTATACCGTCCCTGCAACCTTTGTTTTTTTCAGTATATATATATATATCGGGGAAGGCTTGATCGGAAAGAGGTACTTACCTCCAACAGGGTGCTATGTAGTCATGTGGCTGCCCCCACGTATTTGCCTCCTTGGACTGAAGGGCTGAGCAGTACGAGGGGACCCGAGGTGGCATTTGTTTTTATCAGAACTGAGCATGGGGTCACCTTCAAACACAGTCTGCAATTACTCTGTAGCTCGTATCATATCTGATGAAAATCCCACACACCGCCGACCCGGGTGCAGGGACATTATGCATTCTGGGAGTTGGAGTTAGCTTAAGGGATGCAACCTCCAACAGGTGAGCTTTTGATGCTTGGGGGAGGAGCTCACAGGTCTCTGGTATTCAAAAGAGAAGCAGGACTACTACAATGTATTGGACTCCATTCGGTGCAGGGCACTGAGGAAGGCACACCGAACGCCGAAATGCATTCGCCGCCACTGTTTGCTGTTCTGCTGCAATACATGCTTCCCAAAGTATTCCCCTCTGGCCTCTGCTTCCTTCGTCGTGGAGGGAGTTTTTTTATATAATATATATGTCTGCTGAGAGACTGTAAGCACTAGCTGATGAAACATGCATATTGCTAATTAGCAGAGTAAGTTAGAGGAGTACAAGCAGAAACATAAAACAAAGAAGTGAAATAAAAAGAAAACAGATGAGTACTACAAACGTTAATAAAAAGAAATGCATATGTAACAGCAATGACTTGAAAAGTTCTATATCAATGAACATATACATCTTTCTGGCCTTTCTGTAGGCCTGCTGAATGAGGCCGCAGTAGAAGGAGAGAAAACACTAGGGAAGACCTTAATCCTATTGTGTTTTCACTTTAAATGCTTGAATCTCACAGGGTTGATGTACAATCTGTATCAAAACACTGGTTATTTAGAGCAAATATTGGTCAAGAGGTCATTCACAAGTGCGAGTAGTTCACCAGTGGTGCTTTTTTTTCGCATACACATTCTGATTTTAGATTTGTATTGTAAATATTTATTTCCTAGCAACTGAATGAAAAGAACAAACAATGCCAGGCCTGCCAACTCAGACGGTGCCATCATGTGCCATGCTATTTCGACTTCCTTCATAAGGTCACCCAGCGGGGAGCAGATGGTGAGCACCAGAGAGTGGGAAACCTCTGACACAAAGTAGGTTTCCTTTCCAGCTCGTTTGTGGAGGTTCTGCACAGCCAATGTCCATTACGGATTTTAAACCTCCCCAGGAAATTGGCAGCAGCTTCAGAAATGTTTGTTGATGCATTTGGTGGAGTAGGAGGGGCTCTGGTCTTGACACCCTACCAACTGTTGATATGGGTCACCAAGAGAGAGCTCTGGAGGATTCGACAGCTTTTAGAAACTCAAAGTGCCTTTTCCTCCTCTAGAAAAACTGGTATTTGACTATCTACGTTAAGTGGGTTTACCTTTTCCAGAAATCAGAGGCCACTGTCACAGAGCCCCAGTGCATTATGCTGGTGCCAGCGGCAAGTGCCTGCTAGTGCAGGCCGGTTTTAAAACCAGAAGTGCATTAGAAATGGAAACCCACCTGTTTGTGGCGGCTGGTTGTCAGATTAACGCTTGTGACAAATCTTTAATAGGAGCAATCTCGGTGACTGGGAGGTGAAAGTCAAACATTGCCGGCCATGCCCTTATTCCCACGATTAGGCCAACCTCAACAGGGCGTGCAGCATTCCTCCCGCATTCTCAAGGTATCTGAGCTCTCGGCAGTTCTGCTGACACAAAGGGAACGTTTAGAGCGTGGCTGCAGTGGAGGAAGGGGTGGTGCCATATACTCCCAGCTTCTTGTGCAGTGAAGGGGCGTAGCCATTTTGAAACAGTGATTGGAAACCAGTCTGTGCGATTTGTGCCTAGTTTTAGTCCAGGACAGTTTAGGGCAGGCTCAGCACACCGAAGAAAGTGCATTTCTTACCAGTGCCTGATGTGTGCAGGCGTTGGCAAGCAGGGTCGGACTGTATCAGAAAATAGTCCCTGGCACCAAAAGAACAGTGGCCTCCATTTGTGAATCTGATAGCTTAAAAACGTGGCCCACATTTGGACATCAGGGCAATTTTGAAATTGAAAGGGCAAGCTGTATGTGTTTTGCAAAGATATGGGCGACCGCCATGGACGTCAGTTCATCAAAAAACCTGGGGTAGCCTGCAATTTGGAAACCTTAACCACATAAGGAATTTGCCCTGGTATAGCCACATTGCAAGCACCTTATTGGCACTTGGATGTGAGTCTTTCTGGACAAACCCCGAGAAGATAACACCTGCAAGTGCAGCCTACATTAAGGGTGAATAATGGTCCAATTTGAAAGTAAAGTAGGGAGGAGATCAATTGACACGATTTTGGGAATATTAACCCCCAGTAAGTTTGAGCAGTACACGGGTCAGCTTTAGCCTAACCTAAAAAGATCGCTCTATAAAAGATTTAGGCTGGGCTCATTACCAGTAAAAACTTTCACTAAAAATAGGCACGGAAAGGCCAAGTCCTCAACCTCATGCACTTGCAATCAAGGTGCTGAGGAAACTTTACTGCCTTTCATGCTTCTATGTATCATATTTAATGTCAGACAATGCAATGCAGCTTTGTCATTATGTCTCATAGTGGGTTCATATATGGGTGGGTGATGTATGTTCTCTCTGGTGGCTTCCTACTTCTATGCGGCCTGAAGCGCAACAAGACTTTCTGCCATGAGGCTTTACCCTCTATAAGTTCATGAGGACCCAGTGATTTGGTACACAGTGATATGTATAACTCGGGCCCTCTTTCTTAAATTTCAATGGATGTGCCTTAGGTGAAACAGTGCTTAATTTTACCACACATTGCCCCTGCTATGCCGCCAATGATAGTAACAACACAACAAATAACCATCACACTATTACGGGGGGCATGGCCGAACAGCCACAATGGCGGACGGCTTTCACTAGAGCTCCGCGCCCGGCCGGAATTTATCCGGAGAACACGGAGCTGTGGGGGACGTTGTGCACTGGACTGAGTGGATCGAAGGTAGAGCCCGGTCCGGAGAGCTAAAGCCAGAAACAAAAAAGTGAGAAGGTGCGACGAGGCGGCCAGATATACGGGCCGCTAAGACTCGTGGAGCAGGCCCCAGAAGCCGGGAGGTAGAGTGCTGCTGTGATCCGGTGCCGGGACTGAGACCCCGGGGCCCGCTCGGCGGTGAACACCAGCGCTGCGACGGCGGAGCCTGCGCCCTGCGGATGGCTGAGGATGCCGCGTAAGCCCCCCCGGACACTGCCAGACACAAGGGGAGCCTGAAAGGTACTGTGGGGACGGCGCAGAGAGGTTCGCTGTGTGCTGCGCTCCAGCTCACAAGCTACTGGTATCGGCCGGCGGTGCCATTTTGGGACTGCCTGCCTGAGGGATGCCCCGGGACCGCGGCGCAGCTTCTGGAATACGAAGGATCTCCTCACCCCCCCCCCTCTTTCCCCCCATTATCGGCTGGTCGACCCTGCTGAGGGACAAGGTGGTACACGAGACGCGGGGATACACGGCGGGACCTGGGGGCCTCGGGCATGACCACTGCACATCGGCCATAGTGGGGAGCCACAGATATTTACTCTCAAGAACCTGACCTGGTCCAGAGGGGGCACTGTTATAGCGTGGACTTTTGCCTGGTGTGGCCCCGGTGAGGGCAAGTGACTGCTGGGGTGAAGGCTCGAACCCCAAGGAGGTGACACTGATCAGAGCCAGAAACGCCTGCCACTCGGCTCCCTGTCCTCCTATACCCTTTGAACGGGACCGCGGGGGGGGAGCGTTTTGTGGGGACGGCGACCTGCTGCCTGAGCTGGGACAACCGCAGGGCTGGAGTGCCTATACTGGGGGTGAGCACCCCAGGCCCAGAACAACATGGTACGGAAGGCCCTGAAGAACGCAGAGGGACAGGGTGAGCAGACGGGACCCTGCCCACAAGCCGGGAACGGCGCAGGTAGCAGGGGAACAGGAACGGCTAACCAGACGACACCGGGCAATCAACAACCTGACAAGCTGGACCTCATACTCCAGGAAATCCGAGACTCACGACAGGCAATGGAGCAACAATTGGGGGCCCTCACCACTAACTTGTCTCTCCTGAAAGCTGACCATGGCAAGTTAGCAGACAAAGTCAAAGACCGAGGACTAGTACTCGTGGACCTCGCGCCCACCGTGGCAGACCACAGTAAGTCTATCCGGGACATGCAGGGCCAGGTTGCTGCCCTGATGGAAAGGGTCGAGGATGCGGAAGGGCGTAATCGACGCAATAATGTAAGGGTGATCGGTCTGCCGGAAAAATGTGAGGGATCGCAGGCTGCAGAGTTCATGGAGCAGTGGATCCGGGACTACGTTGTGACGGACGGGCTCTCTCCCTATTTCTGTGTGGAGAGGGCACATAGGATCCTGACGGGACAGCCCAAGCTGGGTCGCCCTCCTCCTCATAGTCCACATCCTTAATTACCGTGACAGAGATGTCCTTTTGAGGAAAACCCATGAGAAATCCATCATTCACTTTGAGAACCAGAGGGTATCGCTATATCCGGATCATACGAACACGGTACAGAAACAGCAGGCCTCTTATCTGGAGGTGAAAAAGAGACTGAGGGGCACACAGCTGAAATACGCCATACTCTTCCCTGCTCGTTTGAAAGTTCTTCACGGAAGGAAGTCTCACTTCTTTGAGAGCCCTGCAGGCGCTGAAGAGTGGCTGGAGGTGATGGGTCTAGAAGGTAGTCAAGAGGAGTCCCAGAGAGCTGATGCGAAGATATCCGAGAAGGGCTCGGGAAGTAGCCGCCACTCATCCTCTGGATCCAGGAAGGGGAGCACTCTGCGAGGACCGTCGCAGGAACTTCAGAAGAAGGATCAACTGGTGGCCCTATCAGTCGCCGGCACCTTCAGGGAGGACTCTGCAAAAATAACCACAGACTCTGAAGACAACACGATCCACTCAGATTCAGAGAACAGTGTGCTGCTCTTCCCTACGATCACACCTAGAGCTGCGGGCCAAGGTTGAGCCGGTGGAGGCCGAAACTGGTAACAAAATGTTTAAATGTGTGCTAGGCCACCCCCCCAATGGCGAACGCACAAGACTTTGGACTTATATGTTTCAATTGTTAATGTTGGTCCCAGCTATGTTCTATTGCTGCGCCGAGTTAGTTTTGAACAAGTTAACTGTATTTAGAGGTGTACTCTCCTGGGTTCTGTTCTCCGGTGCTCCTGTTCCACGACCACTGACAGGATTAGGTCCACCACCTAACGGTTATGGCTGAAAAGTCTGAAGTATACAAAGTTATTACCTGGAATGTGCGAGGGCTAGGGGCAGTGCAGAAAAGACACAGGGTCCACTCTTACCTCCTTAGACTACAGACACACATTGCCTTTTTGCAGGAATCACACCTCACGGCAACTGAGGCACAGAAATTAAGGAAGAAGTGGAGAGGCACTAAATACTCCACCTCCTATTCTGCCTTTTCCAGGGGGGCCACCATCTGGGTAAGAAATGGGACGCCGTTCGTGGAAGTGGAGCGGAGGGTGGATGACCAGGGAAGGTACATTCTAGTTAAAGGTACCCTAGATGGCAAACTGATTGTCCTGGGCAGCATATACGCCCGAACTAAGACCAAGAATTATTCCTACAGAGGGTGGGGCAGGCACTCTCCTCATGGCTGGATATACCCTGGGTACTCGGTGGGGACTGGAACGCTGTGCTGGACCTGGATATGGATAGATCACACGCGCCCCTACAGGCCGCTGGCGCTGCAAAGCTAACTGACATTTTTAAGACATGGGCGGAGGGCTGGAGACTGAGTGATGTTTGGCGAAAGCTACACCCCACACACAAGGAATATTCCTTTTATTCCCCAGTACACGACCTACACACACGCATTGACCGATTCGTCTGTTCCCACACACTGGTTCCATTGATGGGTGCCCCGGAATACCTGGCAAAGACTTTCTCAGACCACAGGCCTCTAAAGTGTACCATTTCCTGGGGCAGAGTCCCGACTCCAGTCCCTACCTGGAGACTCAACCCACAACTCTTAGAAGATGGGCCGTTTAGAGCGACCCTTTTAGACGCCCTGACACATTACTGGGATGCTAACTGGGGATCTGCTTCCTCCAACTTGGTGGTCTGGGATGCGATGAAGGCGGTGATACGTGGGGTCGCGATAGGGAAGTTAGTTGGCGCTAGACAGGAGGTACACCGGACATTATGTGAAGTGGAAGCCTGATTATCGGTGCTCGAACAAGAGGCAGTTGAGGACCCTGGGAAAAAATAGGCCCTACAAGAACAACACATTTTGCATGCAGAGACACTGGAAACGCTGCGTAATATTGACTACAAAACCTATCTACAGAGGCAACACACAGAGGCGGATCGCTCCGGCGCGCTGTTAGCCCGCTTGGTGCGAGACAGGCCTGAAACCCCAATCATTACCCAGGTCCGTAACCGGGCGGGTGACCTAGTGTGTACAGTCTGGCATTAACCTGGCGTTCCACGACCACCTAAAGGCACTGTATGACCGGACTGAGACGGAAGACCTCACACAAATGACTGACTTCATGCGGGATCTCCCCTTCTCCCTATTAACAGCAGAAGTGCAGAAGTCGATTGAGGGCCTATAACCCAACACGAGATACGTGCAGCGATTAAGAACTTAAACAGGAACAAGACGCCGGGCATGGATGGGCTTCCGGTGGAGTTCTATTCCACTTATGCCGACACATTAGTACCGATCCTGGAAAATGTTTATAGGGTAGCGTTCGAAGAAGGCCATCTGCCACAAACAACCATGCAGGCTTTAGGGACCTCCATACCTAAACCAGGTAGGGATGTTTTGGAGCTGGCAAATTATAGGCCCTTATCCATGCTGGCCACGGAATATAAAATTTTGAGCAAAGCTATTGCCCTACTTGTCCAACCTTACCTAGCCGCGCTCATAGATCGGGACCAGTGCGGATTTCTTCCTGGGCGCAGTACCTCCCTAAACACGAGACAACTGCACGCACTAATGGAGGCATCACCGACAGAATTAACACAGGCAGGATGCATCGCGTTAGACCTCAAACAAGCGTTTGATTCACTCTCCTGGTCCTTTCTGTTTGAGGTCCTGCGATGCTTTGGCTTCCCAGCCCCTCTAATAAGATGGATCAGGCTGTTGTATACTGATCCCACAGTTCGGGCGAGAACGGGACGCTATGTGTCGGCCGAATACCCGGTTTACCGAGGCACCAGACAGGGATGCCCCCTGTCCCCAATGTTGTTCGTGCTAGCGCTCGAACCACTGGCCATTGCTCTTCGCAGATCCGCAGCTACGCTGGGCATACCAATGGCGGGGTGATCCCATATTCTCTCTATATATGCGGATGACATGTTACTATATCTCCGGGACCTGGAGGCCGACCATACGCTATTTTATGATACCTTCCGCCAGTTCGAAGCGATATCGGGAGTGACCATAAATCCAGAAAAGTTGGTGGGATTCTACTTCTGGGATGCACCCCATACGCCCTCTATATCGTTTGGCACCTACGTGATTCCAGTGGCTCAGTCCAGCTTTAAATACCTGGGGATCCGCATATACAGGAAAATAGAGGACCAGCTAGATGGCAATATCTCCAGGGCCATCGCTGGCCTCCGTGGCAGTATCGGCTTCTGGACCTCGCTACCTTTGTCAGTCATGGGCCGCATTGCAATAGCAAAAATGGTAATGCTGCCTCGCTTAGTGTATCACTTCGTGAATCTACCCATATGTATCTCATACCGCATCTTCGCAACAATTAAGTCCTTATTGACCACTCTTATATGGGGCAGACGAAGGATCAGTCTGCGTAAATTACAACTCAGCACCTCCATGGGGGGCCTAGGTGCCCCTGACTTTCAGGGATACTATTACGCAAGTCAACTCCAATGGCTGTCTTATTGGCTGGCCGGCAGAAACCTCCATGAGATTGGATGGACAACGGAACAGCTGGATCGGGCGACTTACATACACTATTGCTACCCAAAAGTAAAATACCAAGATTATGCCACCCATTGTTACGTACTGCCCTGCTCTGTTGGAAGAAGGCGCTAGCTTACACGTCGTCCGCGCAGCCATATGCATATGATATCTCCTTACTAGGCATCCCAACACCGCAGGGTAAGCTCACCAAACATACTCTACGACACTGGACTGAGAGCGGAATTGAGGGGGTGGGTAGTTTCTTTGGAGACAAGCTACTGCTTGACCATCGCACTTTTGTGCAGGTGACCGGGACCTCGGACAGACATTACCTACTGTACGCTACTGTAACTCATTTTATTAGGACGACCTGGGCGCCGCAACGCATTCAACCCCAGCAACATGAGCTAGTACATCTGATGCACTGCATGGGGGCAGAAGGACACTTGGTACGCTGGCTGTATACCGGGATTAGAACCCACGCGTCACGGTCCCTTAACGCGTTACAAGAGATCTGGTCACAAGACACAGGGGAGGAATTTATGGACGCAACTTGGCGGGTGGCCCTGGAACACCCATAGAGGGTATCCCGGAATGTGAAATTCAAATTCATCCAAGCCACGATACTTCATAGAGCATATCTCACCCCGGAGAGAATTCACCGGATGTTCCCAGACGCCCCCCATCGTTGCCCGCGATGCAGGGCGGATGAGGCGGGCCTCTTACATATGCTTTGGACATGCCCACAGCCTGGCAGCTATTGGAGGGAGGTATGCCGGACAATAAGAGAGGTTACACAGATACAGGTGAAGGAGAGCGCCTTATATTGTTTAGTGGGAGCTCGCTCTCGACCCAAGCCGTTAAAAACAAAACTGCGATTTGTAGATCTTGCCCTCCTCCTAGCGATTAGGACAATAACGATGCGATGGAAGTCCCCAAGAGCGCCCAGCGTAGAGACATGGCAGGCGGAGGTGATGAGATGGGGCCGAGCAGAATGTGTTGCCCTCAGAAAAGAGGAGGAAGGCGGGAGGAGGAAGACCCCCATGGCACAGGACTGGGAGATTATGCTACTGGAGGTAGATAGTTTAGACCAGCCACTGTACCAAAGCGATTGAGCACACTACACCCTGAGGGAGGAAAGCTGAGTATACTGGACACTGAGATGGAGCAGATGTGTTTAGGTAGACCTATATAGATTATTCTGGAGGAAGAGTGGTCATTACCATGGATCAGAGACTGAACAGTTGGGAGACTATTGACACCTGGGTACGATGGGTGGGGGAGGGATAGTTGGGGAGGGAAGTGGTGGGTATGGGGCAGGTCCTGGCAATAGCAGGGGACCCTGACGTTGTGCATGTATTTGTATGTGAACGACCTGATTACAGAGATTTAGCCCCCTTTATTTACGGATTGGGAGTAAATTGAAAAATCGTGATGTACTGAATGCTCATTTCCTAATACTGTATGCTTATGCTATGAATATACACTCACGATTAAAGTTTTTGAAAAAAATAAATAAACCATCACACTATTACAAGTGTGAAAATTGGGACTATTCCAGGCCCCCAAAGCTATAAGAATAGTATGGACTGAAGGCAGTAGTAAGTTTTAATGTATACAGAATTAATAACTGTTGTTGGGGTCATCTCTAAATTAGGCAGATAGTGCCACCTTGTGGCAGACGGTCCAAGCACCTGGGTTGATATGCAAGTGCCAGTGCAGAGGACCGGAAACCACTGGCTCAAATTAAGCACTGGGTAAAGACCAAATGCACATGACTTTGGTGAAATTTGCCACAATACTGTTACTTACTCCTGGGGCACCGTAGGCTTTTACATGTTTAAAATGAGTTTCTGTTAAAAGGTCATGCATTGTTTTTTAATATTCATTTTCATCTGAATGATTATTTGCATAGGGCTTTGGCTAATAATGCCCCAATAGCGCTACTTAATTAGCGCTACTTAATTAGTCCTGCTGCCATTTTTATTATTTTCCTGGGTGCTGCCTGCTTACAGAGGTTCGAATTGCTTTTATGCACACGAAGCTGATGAATTGTTCTTCTATGGCAATATTCCTAATTGCGAGATTGTTTTTGTATGGCTTATATAGCTCCAACAATAAAAAGAGTATATACAAAAGACCCAGTTGAAGACTCCGTCCAAAATGCATAGGTCTCTCTGTCTGTTGCACTGTCAGTGGTTTAAAGAAAAAAAAAGGACTACTTACAACCTGTTGTTGCCTGGATGCGCTGCTTCTCTTCTACCTCCTCGGATAGAGGGGGGCATTGTTGCTTGAAGAACTTTTGTAATATATATATATATATTCACTGAAAAAACCATAGGTTATAGACCATATATAGTTAGGAATTCGCATTTACAAAACCTTATTTTACTCACACAAAACCATTGAAATTCCATATATAGTTAGTTGCACTAACTATATATCACGCACCCGCAATCCACTGCTGATGATGTCACATATTACATCATTCATGACATGGTCAGTGACATCACTGATGACATCACTGATGACATCTCATTTGACATTACTGATCACATCACTGATGATATCATTCATGTGATAATACGATGAACCTCTTCAGACTCTAATATAACCTTAGATACAATCAGTGTAAACAGACTGTCACTCATCCATGGAGTTACTCACACACCTAGTCAGTCATGCAAAGAATCAATCACACCTCCATTTCCTCAACTATACAGTTATACAAACTTTACTTATTCAAACATATACTAACACATATTTACTCTCTCATACAATCCCTGATACAAGTTCACAATGATCCATACAGCCACTCACACATTCACTGGCTCTTATGCACAGTTATTTATATATGTCAACTCTCACATGTACTGTGTTTTACATATGTACTTACTTTGACATGTAGCACTGAGATATCCATTCACTCACCAATACACTCATGCACACAGTCAACCGCCCATACAGCTGTTTCCACATGCACTTTTGAAACCATACATCTAGTGAATCAACTGCTCACACATCTATGCACAGAGTCATACACCTCCCAGCCACCCACACACACACTCAGTCTCCCATACAAATACTTGGGCAACCAATCAATAACCCATATAGTTACTCATATAGCTACTTATCAACACATGCAACAGTTTACAGAACAACAGACATAATGATGCACAAATTAAGACAGTTTAGTCACTAACCCATGCACTCAGTGAGACACATTTAATCACTCACTCATACAGTCAGTCATGCACCTACTAAATCCTTCATCCAGACACTTATACATCCACTCATTCTTCAATATGTAAGACATATTTTAACTTTACAGAAACATACAGTCACTGGATGTTGTCATCAGTGATGTCATCAGTGATGTCATTTGAGATGTCATCAGGGATGTCATCAGTGATGTCACTGACCATGTCATGAATGATGTAATATGTGACATCATCAGCAGTGGATTGCGGGTGCGCGATATATAGTTAGTGCAACGAACTATATATGGAATTTCAATGGTTTTGTGTGAGTAAAATAAGGTTTTGTAAATGCGAATTCCTAACTATATATGGTCTATAACCTATGGTTTTTTCAGTGAATTTTCAAGGTTTTGTAAATGCTAATTCCTAACTATATATGGTCTATAACCTATGGTTTTTTCAGTGAATTTTCAAGGTTTTGTAAATGCTAATTCCTAACTATATATGGTCTATAACCTATGGTTTTTTCAGTGAATATATATATATACATATATATATAAACATATATCATCTGTATATCTATATAAATACAAACATAAATGCATGCATACATATACTTATATGCATACAGATGCATGTTATTTACATGAAAGTTGAAAAAACACTAATAAAAGCAAAGCTAAAAAGCCACCTCATTACAAACAGAATGGCTTTAACTTAAACGAGGGCGAGATCTATTGCATTTTCAATGCTTGTTTACTTTGGTTCCATCAAGAAGGCATTCAGATGTGTCACACATTTGCCATAAATTCTGAATGTTAGCACTCTAGTTGCACATTAGATCACTGTAGTAAAGCTACTGCTCACCAGGGACGTCTGCTGCTGGTATTCAAAGTGCATGTTTCAGTCTGCATGTCAGAATTTTTTTAATGAAATAGAAGAGGATTTGAGAAGTCACTCAAAATGATCCCTAATTTTTCTTTCTGAAGCACTAATCATACTTTCTATGGCAAAATTAACCCCCTCGTGTTGTTCCTTTTTAAATTGAGTGTTTTCAGACTTACCACTTCATTCCAATCAAGATGGCTTCTGGTGTGCCATACTTTTGTCATAAGTAAGACTGTTAGCGCTCTAGTTGTTCTTTAGAACACTTTGGGACATTCTGTCATTGGGCTATACTTGGGGTACATCTGGGTGATATTTGGGCTTCATTTAGGCTCTTTTGTCTCTGGTGGCCATCTTGGGAGACTGTATGTCAGAATTTTTTAATGAAATTGAAGAGGGTTTGAGAAGTCACTCAAAATGTGCCCTAATTTTTCTTTCTGCAGCACTAATCATAATTCATATGGCAAAATATACCCCCTCATTTTGTTCCTTTTTAAATTAAATGTTTTAAGAGTTACCACTTTATTCCAATCAAGATGGCTTCAGGTGTGCCATACCTTTGTAATAAGTAGGACTGTTAGCGCTCTAGTTGTTCTTTAGAACACTCTAGGAGGCTGCAGTAGAACACAAAGGAATCAACTGACAGTCTCTGTCCTTGTTGGATGTACATGTTTTACTGAGAATGTCAGACTTCATTTTCACATGACTGAGAAAGATAATGTGAATTTACAGAAAATATGCTTTCAGTTTAGCTTATAGATCCCCTTCCAAACCACTGTGGGAAAATCATGAGATATTAGTTTTCTTTCAAACAATATTCATGATATCACAGCAGAAGGTTTTTTCACATGGTAAAATCACCTTGGAACCCACCACAATTCCTAAAACGAGTATGGTACCATCAACAAATGATTTATAATGTAACTAAAGTCCTAAAACCCTCTATTAACTACAATGCTTTTTAATGAGGTGCTATCATGTATATTGGTCCCAAGATGGCTGCCAACACTTCTTGGATAAAGTGCTGACAGCCAATCAGATCAGATGTGTGGTTAGGCTCCGCCCAGATATATATCTTTTTTTGAACCTAAATTACTCAAAATCCACTGGAGCACATATATTGAGACCTAGCAAAGGCACATCGGGCTAACAGTCCCTACAATTTTGCCAAGTTTCGTGCAAATCCATTCAGCCGTTCGAGCTAAAAGTGAGGCCAACCGCCCTATGGAAATTAACATGGGAAAAACGCGTTTTGGGACCCCCCTTTTTTCTCGGCCCCCCAAGATGAAACCCCCCCAAATTGTCAGGGGCTGCTCAGAAACAAAATGTTCCATTTTCCTGAAAATTTCAGCCAATTCCGTCCACAAACGCCAAAGTTATTAGACATATAATTTTCAAAAATCCCATAGAGAAAAAATCCTAACTATATATACCTACTGGCGACCACCAGTAGGTAATATATATATATATATATATATATATATATATATATATATATATATATATATATATATATATATATATATATATATATATATATATATATATATATATACATATATACATATATATATATACACACATGTTCATTGAAGAAACTAAAGGTTACAGGGACATTATAGTTAGGCTCACATTTCACTCTTACAAAACCAATGAAATTCAGCAGTTATATTTACCTGAGCTAACTTATGTCCCCACAATGCACCGCTTATGACCTCACATATTACATCACTCATGACATGGTCAGTGACATCACTGAGGACATCTCAAATGACATCACTGATGACCTCATCCAGTGAGTGTATGTATTTTGTAAGAGTTTATGATTGTTAAACATATATATTAAGGCACTACAATGGGTACATTAGTATATTAGGTGTACTACTAATGAGTAATGCTAATTCTAATATCTAATTATGTGAGTGGCTGTGTGAGTGACTGTTTGGGTGTGTGAGTAGCTGTATGGGTGAATAAGTGGATGTGTGAGTAGGTGTGTGGGTGAGTGAGTGGCTGGGTGAGTGAGTGGCTATGTGAGTGACTGTATTGGTGAGTGAGTGTGTGTGTCAGTGGCTCTATGGATGAGTGAGTGGCTGTGCGAGTAGCTGTATGGGTGAGTATGTGGAAATGTGAGTGGCTGTATGGGTAAGTGACTGGTTGTATGAGTAGCTGTTTTGGTGAGTGAGTGGTTCTCTGAGTGCCTGAATGTATTAGTGAGTGGGTCACCTACTGGCGTATGGTTGAGAGTATGTGTATGTGAGTTACTGTATGTGTGAGTGTCTATATGGGTGTATGAGTGGGTGTGTGTGACTGGATGAGAGGGTGGGTATAAGGATGAATGGCAGGTTGTATGAGTGGCTGTGTGAGTGAGTTTGTGAATGGCTCTATAGATGAGTGAGCATTTGTGTGAGTACTTGTACAGGTCTGCAAATAGGTATGTGAGCAGTTGTGTGGTTGTGTGAGTGGTTCTGTGGATGATATAATCAGTGATATCATATGAGATGTCCTCAGTGATGTCATTGACCATGCCTCTAAGTGATGTAATATGTGAAGTCATAAGCAGTGGATTGCAGGGGCATGCGTTAAAGTTAGCTTAGGTAACTATGACTGCTGAATTTCACTGGTTTTGTATGAGTGGAATCTGAGCCTAACTATAATGTCTCTGTATCATTTGTTTTTTGCATTGGATTTCTAAGTTGTTTTTTGAATCTATATTTCCTATTTATAATGTCCCTGTAATCTTTGGGTTTTTTCAGTTAATTTCTACGTTTTTTTAACATTGTATTTCCTAACTTTAACCTGTAACCTTTTAGAGTGAGTGAGTGCATGAGTGTCTCAGTGGGTGTAGGAGTGAGTGCGTGAGTGTCTCACTGGGTGTGTAAGTGGGTGCATGAGTGCCTCAGTGGGTCTGTGAATGGGTGTGTGAGTGTCTCAGTGGGTACATGAATGTCATATTGACTGTCCAAGTGGGTCTGTGAGTGGGTCTGAGAGTGTCTCAGTGGGTTTGAGAGTGCCTCCATGAGTGTGTCAGCCAGTCTGTGAGTGAGTGCATGAGTGTCTGATTGGGTATGTGAGTGGGTACGTGAGTCTGTGAGTTGGTCTGTGAGTGGGTGTGTGAGTCTCTGAGAGAGCCTGTGAGTCTGTGCATGAGTCTCTGAGTAGGTCTTTCTGCTCATTTCTGTCCTCTGTTTCCTCTTTCTGCTTGATGCTGATCTCTATTTTGTCTCCTTTTGCTCTTTTCTGGCCTCTATTTTGCCTCTTTCTGTTCATTTATATGCGTTTACTTGCCTCTTTCTGCTCCTTTTGACCTTTATTCTGCCTCTTTCTGCTCGTTTCTGACCTTCAGTCAGCCTTTTGCTGCCTATTTCTGACCTCTATTTAAGTTAAGTTAAGTACTGGCTCCACCTATAGCAAACCCTGAGCAGAGAAGCTTTTATTTTATTTTCAACCACACTCGAGATCGAGGCTGAATTGAGTTCAGGTGCTGCATGTACCCCCCCTCTTCGCTCGTTTCACCCCCGCTGCAGACGTGGTGGATTTTTGTAGCCACATGTCCATGGGCAGCATTAAAACCAACAGGGGAAGCATGAATTGGGTTTGTGCCTGGTTTGGGGTTGGACCATAAATTAATATATATAAACAAATACTCCTTATGTTTTTCCCTGCTCATCCTTGTGGGTTGCAGAAGCCATTTTAGTGCACTGTAAAAAATTAATTGTACATGCATAAGTACTCATTTACTGTACATGGCCTCTTATTCAATCATCATATGTTCACAGAAGTAAATGAAGATGGATCCAATGTTTTGATTAGGCTTCAAAACATATTATGAACAGTGACATTCAATATAACCTGTAAAATATATTATGATTAGATTTTAGAGAAAACAAATGTTAAATAATTCATACAGGTATGCAGATAAGTGCCCAGTGTCAACAACATTGTGCACAAATGGAGCTTGTGTGAAGGGAAAATGTATTCTTCGGTCACTACATACATGCATAGTTTTATTTTTCTAATGCCTAATGAATAGGTCAATAAACAGCAGCACCAGTCCATTTTACTTAAAAAAAAGCATAACACATAGTAGGAGAAATATTTTGTGGTCTGTCATTTGAATGTGAAGATGGTTATGCACATAGCAAAGGATGGTCAATGGCTAACTTGAATCCCTTTTGGAAGTCTATACATTTGAATGTCATGATTTATGTGAATGAATAAGAAGAAGCAAGCAAATGAGTGACAATGAAGCCAATCAATTGTATGTAATGTCTGGGCTCTAAGCCCACTATAAGATAACAATATGTGTCGTAACAGACAATAGGCAAGACCTAAAAAGGAGCAAAATATGGATTGACCTGTCATGCTTTCTCAACTCGTAATCCATTTAGCAATTGTTAAAAGTACACATACTATTTGGTTTATAATTGTGCGGTTGCCTGCGGAAAGACTGCCTTCGCCTGGAGCCATCTGAACTTGGCTTCAGGAAGAAGTTAAAAACCCACCTCTACACGCAGTAAGCCGGGCTGACCTTGCGGTACGACTCTGCTGATTCCACTCGCCACAGCACGGGGACACGCCATCTGTGCGTAATCAGGCGCTTTATAAATTTCCCTTATTATTATATTATTATATTATTTGAGGGTATGCTCTGAATACAAAAGTCACACAAGACGCTGCTTGATAGCCTTAGTGCCAGGATACAACACTAAGCCGTACTGTACAGCCACCTTCAAGGCAATAGTTGTGCCTCTAATGCACACCTGGGCCGCATTTCACCCAGAAGGCCTCGCTTAGTAACATGATTTGTGGATATTTCCCTGTAGCACCGTGGCACATACACCAACACACTATTTGCACAGGTCTTTTTGTTGCAGTCATTTTTTCTTTCTCTTCCTGCTCCTTTTCCTTTTTTTTGTTACGAAGAGTGGTTCTCTCTATACTTCCCCTTCCCGCTCCCTCACTTCCTTTTTTATGGTCCGCCTTGACAGCACAGCTATCGGCTGACAATTATGTGAGAATCAACAAGAGAGGGGTTTGGCTCCGCCCATATGTTGGGAGCCAGGAGTACATATTTTGATTGGGCTGAAGTTGTGTGCTTCCACAAAAAAGTGCTTGGCCTCAACACAGCTGTGACCATTTTGTTTATTTATCTAGCTGCCTGAGCTTCAATTTTGAGGCCCTCACACAATACTTTGTCTTGGTAACTATATAATTTACGGTGTTTTCCCTTACTGTAGCACAGATGGAAGGAGGCCTGTCATTCACCTATATAGATTTTTAGATCTGGCTTGACAGTGCAACTGTCATCTGGTCTTTCAACCTATACCAAAATTATTCTACAGTTCTTTGCTTCCTTACAAACACATTTCCATTCCCATGCTCTCTATTTGTAGTTGTCACATTACCATACAGCATTCCTTTAAAGCCAGACCTATTGGCATTGCCAATGCTTGTCCGTTCCAGGCTTGATTTTGCCAGGTGCTTGTAGCGTTTGACCGCCTTCTTCTGCCCCATCGATTTTTTATTTTTTTTTATGCAGTGCTGGGCAGGTCGTGAAATGTTATTTACAGTTGGATCACAATACAAAAGCTGCATACCCATAAACTTGTATCTTTACTCTCCTTATTTAGAAGGGAGTCACACTATTTTTCGCAAAACAAGGTTTTCCCTTCTGATTCAATGTCACTTTGCCCGCTTCCCTCTAGTCTCACACTCATTCTGCACTGTACTCACTCCTGGCCACTGACCCATGGGTGCTTCACCTACAGGTCATTACCCCGGTCAAGTGCTGTGCAATGCACAACCGGACAGTCCCTCCTCCGCTCAGAAAACATTAGAGATGCGCTAGTTCGCTAGAGAACAGGGAACTTTTATGAGAAATAGGTGACCGCACCCAAACTGCCCCGAAATGTGAGAGGTTGGTGGGATTTAGAGAGCAATTGTAGGCCTTGAAGGAGATTGGCCACACTCCACCAAAGTCAGTTAGTTGTATGTCAGGATATTCTATGCAGAAATATTAACAGCCATAATTTTAATGTGTGCTAAATAGCGTATATGAAGATATTGTCTCACTGGCTGTATATGTTATGTTATCAACTCCAATAAGGTGATATTTTTGTAAGAGATATTTAGGACATATGATTTATGTCAGACGATAAAATTACAACAATATTTTTGTACAATACCCCAAAGACAGAGCCTTTGGGGTGGTGCTGGTGTTCTGAGTTAGCTCCTTTAAGTAGCAGTGTTTCCATGCTTCCACTCACAAGTAGAAGGAAGGGCCAGATATATGGCCACATGTTCAAGGACCATTTAATATAGTCTATATCCTGTCTTTGGATACATGAATAAAAATAATTTCCGGGTGCCTCGCCCTATTGTCAGCCAGTAGGACGATAAAAAATATAAGCATGCGTGGAATGCCATGCTTTTGCACCTCCAGGAAAGCTGCACTGAGGGATGGGTAGCTTAAAAAAACAGAGAGCAGTAGAGGACCTGTGCACGCCCCCTTCCACAGCCAGCCATTTCCATGCTCAGTCTTTATCAACTTCCACTTCAATATAAATTTGGACTTTGTGCTGGGCACCTCCACTCCAAGTGGGACCATTAAAGGATGACGTCAAAGAAGGCGTCCCCATGTGACCATCTCATGCGCTTTAACTACCAAGATCAAAGTCCATCCCCACCCTACCGCTCCTTCAATGTGCATCTAAATGTGTGCACTGAGGGAAATGAGGCACAGTAAGATAAATGGGTTTACTCAATATTACACAGTCTGTGCACATTGCACTGAGAATGTAGGTCTCCCGTTCTCCCTGCTTCGAAACCCCTTATCAACTAAACCAACCATATCTACTCCGCTAGGAAGAAATGAAGGAAATAGTGGCTTGTGGGGCAGCCGACTTTGGTAGGTATTCCCCCGGGCAAGTTTGATTTGTGGTGCAGTCCAGGCAGACTGCAGGACAGGGTGTATAGGGAGGCGATTTTAGTTTGTACACCAAGGTTTAATTTGTAATGTGCACCTGCTTCTTTAAAGCGCCCGTTTACACACTACCCTGTTGTCAGTGGTCTGGGCTGCGTCCTCTTGCCCAAGGCAGCATTGAGCTGATGATTTTAGCTTTTACCACTTGGCTACTCATTCTGCAACAAAAACCTCCGGGAAGGAATAACATTACGTTGTGTTGGCCATCGTGTCTAAATGCTGATTTTTCCAAACATTATGGGAAATCATTTCCAATAATGCTCCTGTCCTTTGTGACGGGATTACCGCACTTTTTCCCACTTTGTACAATATTTTGGCCACCCAAATTTCATCTGGTTGTGGGGTTTTGTTCAAGTAAATTCCTCAACATAACAACTGTAGCAATTTGTGTGGGACATCTGATTGGAAATTGGGAGAAAACACCAATTGCACCCAATTTCAAAGCTACTGCCTCACTCAGAATAATGCCACTTGTGTTACTCACTCAGGGGCAGATTTACAATAACTAGTGCATCCCTGCATATCAGCAGAAATGCGCCAGTTATTTTGCGTCACGGCAGACACCTCTTGCGCCACCATGGATGGGCCGCATTTACAATGCGGCGCACCGTGGGGCAAGAATAAACAGATGCCTGATGCACCTGCTGCCGTAAAGGTGACGCATTGCTGGAGTTGCATCGCAAGCGCGGCGCAGCTCCAGAAAGGCTCGGGGTGCCCCTATGCCTAACATGCTGCGTCAATCCTTATGCCTGCTTCAAGCAGGCGCAAGGTTTTGACGCAGCATGGCCGTAAAAGTGACTGAGTGAAATCTTGTAGATTTCACTCAGCCATTTTTAGGAGGCGTTCCTGCGCCGGAACGCCACCCCCCCTGCGCCGGAACGCCCACATGTGGCGCAGGACTTTACAACGTGACGCATCTGGGGAGATGCGTCACGTTGTAAATACCCCACAGCATGGCGCTGGCTTTGCGCAGCCGCTGCGTCACAAAAGTGCTGTACGGGGCTTGTAAATCTGCCCCTCAGTGTACCAAGCATCTCTAAAGTTCCTCTTCTGCACCAAATAATTCCTGATTGGCTGATTTGAAGAATCACAAACAAGAACCCAGGAGGTCTATGAGCAAAACATTATACTGGCCGGACTGACAAATCTTTCACTATGTCAGTTGGTGCTACAGTCACCATATAGTAAATACTGAAGGTTGAGAAAAGAAGAGCAAGAGAAATGTGTGTGGGAGACGAGAAAAGAAGTGTCTAGAAAACAATCACAAACTGGTCAACCAAATCCAGTACACAAACTTTGTGGAGAACCATCAAACAAACCAAGTGATCCGTCCTATCATTTGGCCGTCCACACCGTGGCCTGGCGGGTCCCTAGATCATCTAGACCCCATGCCACACAGTAAATCGTAAATACTGGGTGCGGTCCACAGTAAAATGAACCTCCAATTGTTGGCCAATTTTAGATGGTTGGTGAAAAGTGATAGAAACACAGTGCAACATACAAAAAAGTGGTGGCTGATTTGAAGCACAATGAAAGCTGCTTGACATCGCTTCTATTTTCTTTGTGTTGGTGATTAATATGACTATCTTAAATGTGAATTTGATTGATATTCGGAAAGTTAGGCAGGCGTTACCAGAAAAATAGCCACACCACAAGATCTGGTAGAAACATAAATTATTTCTTTATGTGAAATCAAACAGTGGAAAGTCCCAGACAGACAAACAAAAGAGCCACAGTGGTAAATGATGGCACTAAATAATTATTGCGCAAAACCATGATAAAGAAGTCCCGGACATTGTCAGATGACTCCATTTTCATACAATATTTATGAAAACAGTATTATAACTGGCATGATGGGTATAGTTGTAAAGAGAGGGCCCCATTAGAATTGCATAATTTGACCAAAAACAATTGAGTACTAGGAAGTGACGTTCACGCCTTTGATCCTAATTTGTATTTTAAGAAGCAACATTACACAGCCTGAGAATTCAATATTGGGCTACTGTCTAGCAACACGTTATTAAACAGTGATTTATTACAGGCAAAACTTTCCTGCCCCTAGAGGTAGAAAATATGAAATAATTCCAAATTTTAAAAGAACAGAAGGCAGATTGGGTACATGAAATGGCACTGTAGTATTCATTGGAATCACTTTATACCTTCAATTGAAAAGGCTGCCCCAAGCTGATTTGGTTCGGTTGATTTGCTTGTGTGTTTTTTCTGATTCTTTGCATGTCATTCGAAGTAACCTTGACATATGTATTTTGAAACATACATCTAAACTAAAACAATTATGTGTACTGTGTGGAGCACTCTCTCCTCTTCTAGGTCACTTAAGCTCCGTAGCAACTGATGGCACCATTATGTAATTGCTTTTTAGCTCTTACCTACAGACACCATTAGCTGTACATTGGCAATGACCTATTGCATACAACATAGACTAAAGTGGGCTTTATGTTTGAACCTTGCTCGTGATTCATCGGCTTTTTATTGTTTATCTCAGTGCCTTGCTGCGGATTCAATTGCTTTCCTGCCTGTGCTTATCTCTCCCACAGACAGCTTTAACTGTTTGTTGTCTATAGATCTTTTGTATTCAATTTAGGGGAAGTAGGCTTTGTGCCTGGCCCTTGCTCATGCATCATTGGATTTTTCTCTCTATCTCTTGATTTGATGCCTTTCCTCCCTATATCGCCTGCTCTTGTTTGATGCTTTTTGTCCCCATATTCCTCCCAAGATGTGTTTTAGTCTCCCTGTCTTTTGATTGGATGGCGTGTATCCATCTACTGACAGCAGACCTTGTATTGCAGTGCAGCAGGCACTATTTTGTCTCCCTCTATCTCCTCCAGCTACCGGCTTTCCTTTTCTACTCTCTTTCTAGCTCCTAAACACACTCACACTAAGGTGCATGCGTGCACTTGCATGAAGGCCATGCTGGAATGATTTCTCTTTTGCTTTAGGAATAATCATACCAATATGACCACTGTACATGATTGTGAAATTATTTATTCATTGCTTAAAGGCAAATCATTCACTGATGACCTTCAGGCATGCATGCTCATAGAAGGAGGATATCCGGGTGAAAACAAGCATTGGCAAAGTCAGTATCTCTGTATCATGGTGTCACCGTCAAAACCCGTTGAATGTTCAATTGCTCACTACTTTCAATGGTTAGAATGGCAACAGAAACAATGGAATAGAAGAATAATTTCTAAATGGGGTAACTATCAATAGGGAGTAAGCATGGTAACTGCTCATTTTTACTAAGTTTAAGTAAAATCTTGGAAACAGGAAAAAAACAGTATGCATGGCTTTACGATTAAATATAAATCCATTTGATTGACCCGTCACATCACAGTAATTCATTTGGGAGGGCTTCTGGCTGAAATTTTCATGAACAGTTGTAATAAGTAGGAAAGCTGGTGATATCATGGCAAGAGACTTGGAACTGGATATAGCATTCACCTACAATAGAACCCGGTAAGTAAAAATGCAATGTCAGAGACTGTCCGGGACTATGTCGGAAACACAGTCAGGGACTTGGGCAAAGAATGGGTGAGAGAACAGCAGGTTAAAATGATGTGGGCTTTTAACTCCTAATTGTATTGTCTCAAAAAACTGATTTGCCCGTAGCCCATTTTTGTGAATTTGGATAATAACATTTAATGTTTCATTGTGCTTCTCATTACTTTTACATGTCCACATCATTCTTATTGTTATGCACAGGCATGATCCTCCAAAATTGTCGAAGCGGCAATAACGCAGTGGAAATTGTATCATGCATCTGTTCTATAATTTGAATGTATGTATGTATGTGTGTTCTTATATAGCGCTCGACTTACCCTAGGGCATCTCGGCACTTGCCTTGGGAACCCGTCCTGGCTTTTCCCTGTGAGATAACCCGTACTGGGCATCCCCAAGGTGAAAGCCAGGCATCCCGCCACGGGGGGGGGGGGCGTAGTGGAGATTAAGCAAGCTTAATGCCCAGAGTTGCAGAGTGTGAACCCCTGATTAGAGTGGGCACCGAAGCGAGAATTATCGAGTCCGTGGACAATTGGGCTCAAGACCCTGCCGCGTCAGGAATTGAACCCTGGTCCCGGGTCTGACCTCTGCTTCAGGGTATGCCTCCTCTAACCAGTGAGCCACACTTCTCCACTCTTGGGGGCAAATCACCTTTGTTGAAACCATTCATCCATGTTGTGTGATTTTTTTTTTCTTGCATCCGGAAGGCACTTCATTTCAAGCACTCTTGAGATTCAGTGGTCCAGATCAATATTGCTGTTCCCACTCCACTCTAATGCCATGTCTGGGATACCACGTTGTCATATGTGAGCTATCAAGATACTGCAGAATGTGGGAATAATGGCCTTCATTGAACTTTAGGATCGAATGTGGCTTGTCCTCTAAATACACTGGACACAACTACATATGCATGAACCCGATATGGCTCTGTGTCCTAGGTGGTAGCTCGTGTATGCTGGCTAAAATGTGTTAATAGTGAAAAATCAGTGGACCATTCCCGATAAGCAATAATATGCTGAACAGAGCCCGGCATTGTTTATCATACTTATGGTAAATAGATTGCTAGATGTCAGAGCGTTTGATAGGTCAAGCAAACGTATGGGAAACACATGTGTGAAGTACAACTATCAAAACAGAAGACTCTTAAAGATAAACGAATTATTAAGTAAGAAAGTAACCGATAATTGTCATTGAAATGGTCCTATGAAAGTAGTACATACATGTAGAGCAGTGGTTCCCAAAGTGCGCGCCGCGGCACCCTGGTGTGCTGCGATGAGAAGCCAGGGGCGCCGCGCAAGATGTGGGGGGGCTTGAAAGAAATGCCACCTTCAACACGCATCGCACGTGCTTCAAGACAGTGGCGTAGAGCGCCCTCTCTCTACCTCCCGCCCCATTCCTGCAATCACAGGCTGCGACAAGCTCACCCCCACCACACACACTCATCAAGAGAGCCCGACCAGACTGGGCAGCTGAAACCCCCGCTCCCCCTTCAAGCTCCAAACACATCCCCTCCGTCGCCGGCTGCAGTCCTAGCAAATCCCAGCCCATGCAACATGTCCTGCTTTCCCATGCTATACAATAGACTCTTCAATCGAACCAAATGAACCCCCTCAACCACAATCGGGCCGTCCGTGGTGCCTGCAAATCAATCGTCGCAGTCCACAACCAATCTCTCCCGGGCGCGCCTGAACCCGAGAACACGCACTTCTGCGCTACGCCCATGCCTGCCAAAAACATCTAGTCGACAGAACCTTCCCCGCCCCCGTAGGCACAGGAACCAAGGGTCCAAACAGGTCCAAAAAGGATGAGGGTGCAATCTCTAGAAGGGGTGCTGCCAAACAAGTGCAACTGGGAATAATCTCCAAGAGGCGCCGCCTCACCATGCATCCAGAACCACAACCAAAAAATTGACAGCATACCCCATCACCCTGTCATTTCTACACATACCAATTCTGTCTGGACAAACATTCCACCTCATCACCACCAGCCAAACAGCCAAATACACAAACAAGCCACCGAAAGACCTCTGCCAAGTGTCTCTCCACACGTGGGAACACAAATCGCCACATCCCCAGTACCCCTTGATCTGTCTGAGCTAGGAACAACCCCTCCGTCAACATCTGCAGACTATGCAGCAGATGGTGAACCATGCAGCTCATCCCCAATCCTGCAAAAAAGCAACTTCAGCAAAATTACACCACTCCAGCAGCGCTTTTCAAAACACAAACTCATGCAACTAGTAGCACGACAGGTGAAGCACTCCTACATCCATGCAAATGCAGGGCCCCAAGTGGGATGAAAAAAAACCGGGGGGGTCTCAAAGGGGCGTGGCCGATTCAACAAAGGGTGTGGCCTACTACACTCAAGTCAAAAATCCGTTCCTAGCAAAGTGCGCTGCCTGACCCACCGGCAAAAAAATGGTGGGGAGCCACGGCCAACCTAGTCAAGGGAGCCACGGGTCAAAAAATTTTGGGAACCACTGAACTGATGTAGAGGTTTTTGTTCTCCAGAACAATTTTTGTGGAGCGAGGGGAAGAAAGGTAGATCATGGAGGTAAAGTGTTACTAAAAACGAGTAAGGGCCTGATTACAAGTCTGCCGGACGGGCTACTCCACCACAAACATGATGGGTATGCTGTTTGCACTATTAAGGGTTCCATTATGATCCATTGGATATAAGGGAATCCGTATATGGCGGACAGGATATCCGTCATGTTTGTGATGGAGCAACCGTCCGCCAAACTCGTAATCCGGTCTTTAGAGTTCAGAAGGACCTGGTTATTGGCAATGTGAGCCAACAAAGGAGCCACATATTCTTTCCTGCCTACAGACATATGCTCTCTGGGACCCTCAAAGCTGAAGGAAGTGCTAAATCAGCAGGATCCCTTAACAAACAACCCGTAATATTAGTAGGAACCACATCCCCTTAGAAACGCAACACCCATGCAGCTTTCTCAAACAAAGCAAAACAAACACATGGTGGTATATTAAATGCAAACCCCAATAAATGTCCACTCCTCAAAATCTTTTTCTACTCTTTATGCTTTCTGAGATTGCATCCTACCTCAACATTTCCAAAAACCTTGGATGATTTTTATCTAGGGTTAATTCTGTCTGCTGCCTTTCCATTTGAATGACACTCTCTAAGATTGGAATTTTAAAGGAACTAGTTATTCTTTTTTTTAATTGTATTTTGAACTGATTGTAATATTGTTTTATTAATGTAATTGATTTTAGATTGTATTTAATGTCTTTCTTTTTACTCTGTGCACTCTATATGCAGTAGAAATACTGTGAAATAAAGATAATTGACTGACTAACTGACTGAATGACACTCTCCTACACGCCCTCCTATTCGTGCCTTGGTGCTTCTGAGTGTATCCTACTCTTTCATATGTTTGCCTGCGTTCTTTTCGACTATACGTCTGTAAACAAATCATAACCCTCCTTAAAATCATGAACTCTTCTTCCAAGTAATGATTCCTGCAATACTAAAACCTTTCTAACTTATCTGCTCATCTTGTTCCCATTAATCAATTTTCTCTACTGTATAACCACTCTTTGCTATCCCACAATATCTACCTCCTCCAGCGTATTCATTAACCTCCTCTGGGGGCCCGGGCCGGGAAGGCAAAGCCGGACCCAATGGGGTTCCGGGACAATCGGCACCCAGAGGCAGGAAGAGAGCCCCCCACCCCCAGCGTCGGACTGGTAACGCTGGCACTTGGGCAATGCCCGAGGGGCCGGTGTCCAGTTCCAGCTGTGGGATGCTTTTTTGAGCAGTCTGGGGGGCGATCTGGCGGTTTCTGCATTGTTCAGATGCCACCAGTGGGTGCCTAAGTGGCCTTTCTGGAGGTAGATGGGCCTACATTACCTCCCTTTTATCACAGGGCAGAGGAGTCTCTCCCTTTCTCTCGCTGCGGCCGGACCATTAACATATGCATATTATGCGGGGGCACGGGGACAACAGCAAAAGTGGCCTCACTTGTATTCAGGTGTGTTTCATCAGTGTAAATTAATCAGTGCATTTTTTTACCCCCAGACTTTTTTTTTAATAAAACTTCGCCAAAGCAGTATTTTGCAAAGGCAATAGGCAAATATGGGCCAACTTTTTAAGCGTGCCCGGGCCGATTTGTAATCCTTATCCTACCCTGATCACCCTCCAGGATGCAAGCCCGCGAAAAGGGAGCAACCGCGATTGGGCGCCTCAGGACAGACTCGGCTTCCCCCAATCAGGGGGCTAGTCAGCTGCAAAGGGGGTTAAGAGGGAGGCGAGAGGCCCCCAAAGCACACGATCCCTCTTCGGCTAAAGTATGTTTGAAGGTTATGATGGACGCAGTTGGAAATGTCGAAGTCTTAAATGTGTATATGACTAAGGGCCATATGTAACAAGCACAAATGTGTTCACCAACACTGAAATTTGCAGAATTTCGACGTTTGCGATCGCATTTTTGCTAAATGGTATGTATGAAGCAAATCTGAGTGCAAAATAAGGAATCACAACATTTGCGATTCCTTATTTTGCGATTGCATTTAAGGAATCACAAATTTTGCGATTCCTTAAATGCAATGTAAGAAGCACTAAAAAGGTGCAATTTCGCCTTAAAGAATCGCAAATTACCACCAACTTCAAGTTGGTGGTAATTTGCGATTTCTTTGAAAATTGCACTTTTTTGCATTTTTCAAAGTGCCATGTGACGCACATACATACCCTTAGGACATGTATGTGTGCCACATGTGCACCCATATTTATTTCAGGGGTGCAACAGGGTGTCCTTTTGACACCCTTGCACCCTTGAAACTGCATTCTCAATTTGCGATTCGCTAATTGCTAATCACAAATTGAGAATGTCTTGCCATTCATTCCTATGGGCCTCTAGGCCCATAGGAATGAATGGGGAGGTATTCCTTAATTGCGAATCGCAATCTGAGATTCACAATTAAGGAATATGTAGGATTCGCAAAATGTATTGCAAATACAACATACATAGCATTTTGCTTTTCTCAAGTAGCGATTTGCAAAAAAAATCGCTATTTAAGAATCGCAAAATGACTTTTCGATACATAGAGCCCTAAATATCTTAAATGTTTAAATGACTTGCCTCTTGCATTAGTTCACTCTAATATTTACATCTAACTCCTATTGACTTAATACATCATCACTTGAAAATAAAGGAAACTCTTTAATTTCCTTGGAGCACAAGGCTAATCCAATAACCAAAAAATCTACAACAATAATTGGTTACCACTGGATTAACCACTAACTTCGGACTATTGAGTAGTGTGCTAACCTCCATAAAGCGCTACCTTATCAGGGGAAGTAAGCACTATATACATGCAATACAGTACAATATGGTTGTTTGTAGCGCTTTAAAAAAATCCCAAACTAAATAAATGAAATCTTATTATGTTGATGGCACAGAAAACCCACCAACAGGAGGCCTCAAATTTGCTGTGAATGTGGGAGCCATTCTGGCAGTGTTTGGTTTGGCTATTAAGGTGGGTTGTGCAACTCCTGGAGCCGCGGTCTTGAGTTCATCTGGTTCTCTGGCGGTGTTCCGATCCTGCAGATAACCCTCTCCGCAGACTGCACACACACACACACTCCTCTCCTGCGGGGCTCCGGGTGCCAGTCTCCAGGGCGCGGGTAACCTGAGCTCCCCTGCTGCCTGGCACAGGTAGAGTGTTGGGTCACTTGATGGGCATCAGCATGGAATACATGCCTCGACAATGGTTCATTTTGTTTTGAGAGAGGTGTTATCTCAACATTTTGGCCCGACAACTTTTTTTCCGTAGGATGAGGGGGATCTGCACTGACTGCTTTCTCCGGGCTTTGTATTTTGAAGCAGTTTGCCGTGCAGGGCTTCATGACGTTTTGGAAACAGCCAACATTGCTGTAACAACAATTAATATTCAGCCAATGAAAGTGTAAAGGAGCAAACTGTGTGTACGAACAATGTATCTGACGTAAGAGCTCATGTTCAGTATGTGACGTTTAGCAAGGTCGAGGGCTTAAGTGGGATGAAAAAACTGAGGGGTCTCAGAAAGGGGCGTGGCCAATGTAATTAAGGGCGTGGCTTAAAACACATTAGAACTCCCTGCTTAGCATAGTGTGCCGCCCGAGTATTTTGCCGTTTCCGTCATTGCATTCACTTAATATACAAGTAAGGTCATACCTACAACAAGTCAGGACTATTGACTTGACACCACGACAATGTTGCTGCTCCTGAGTTTCAAAAAGGAAGGGAAACCCAGAGAGAAAATGACTCTCTTTAAAGGATTTCCCTTCCCCTACAACGCTCCACTGTCATGACGTCATGCCGTAACTTCTCAACTAGTGAGAAGTGAGCATTGAACATCATGTACCTGTCACTGCATTCCCGAAAAAACATGGACCGCCTCTCCCAGGGCACAAAACAGAGCCTGATAGAGACCCGTTTCGAGGCCCCCTTTAAAAAACTGCAGGTACTCAGACCCAGTGAGACCCGGCCCACTTAAAGCCCTGGCGAGGTCCACTCTCCAGGCATGCTGGGGTGTATTAATTATTGCCTGAGTGTGCACTCGTGCGGCACAATATAACTTTGCATTGTGCTCCCGGGCCTTTATATTGTATAATAATATGCTCTTCACGCTTTGTGTCAGGTTAAGAGTGTCCACACAAAACTTTAGTAATTGTACCCGCTTGTGTCCATTGTAAACGACTACTCAAGACACTTGTGAACTAATTTATATATCTGTTGAGCATCAGATTGTCATCCCTGGACACCTGGCTCATCCTGTCTTTCAATCTCACTTTATACTCTTCCTTCTTTTGTCTGTTTCTCCTGTTGTACTGACAGGGCCGGCTTTAGCTCTGATGGCGCCTGGTGCGAGAATCATTTTGGCGCCCCCAACACCCTATGACCGCCTCCTTGAATTCTGTCACTACTACCAGGCAAAGGAGCCCCCTCATCTCTCCAATCATAAGTTATTGCTGAACAAAGCGCCCCCATGAGGTCAGCGCCCCCTCCACAGGTCCGTGCCCAGTGCGGCCGCACCAGTCGCACTTCCCTAAAGCCGGCCCTGCTATGTCGCTCACCAAGGGCTTTATTTTAAGTCCTGCATTATCGCTGCAGAGTAATAGTGAGTCCGGACTCCACAAACATTTACCATCTACTTGGGGGAGACGGTAAATGTTACAGGAGTGTATTTTTTGGCACTCAGGGGTAGATTTGGGATGAGGGTGGCACAATGACACAGCTTTTTAAACAGCTTCAAAGTATGAGGGCCGGTGTGGGGGGTGGGGGGTTTGCAGGCACAGCTGATGCCTGCAGCGGTCGAACCTCTTCAGAAGCCTCCAAGTCTGGAGGCTCTGGGCCCAGAGTTATTGGGTCTAGTTGAGGAACCAATGTTTCCGAAGCGAGAGACACCAGAAAACATGCAAATTCCCAGAGCAGTATTCTCAGCGCCTCGCCCACCCTTTTCAGGTATACCGCGCTGGCCAACTCATAATGAGGGCCCAAGCGTGATCCTGACGGGCAAGTTAAGTTATATCAATTGTGGTGTGACCACTTCATCCAATATTTGTATATTCTGTTACGTAAAGTCCTGTGTTACTGATAGGAAATAAAAACTCCAAGCACTAGAATACAGGAATGGAAATAAGACTCAATGGTATGACTTAGGCACTCTAAACATGGGACACTTTGAGATCTCAAGTCTCTTATGCTGGAGCCCAGTCCCACTCCTGGAAACCTTCAGTGGCCGCTCTGGCTTCAACTGAGCCTCAAGCAATGTAATGTAATGTATAGGCATTTATATAGCGCACTACTTACCCGGAGGGTCCCAAGGCGCTTCGACCGCTGCGAAACCCTTCCTGGCTTCCCTGAGAGATGGTCCCTTAATGGGTATCTCCAGGGTGAGACCAGGCATCCCCGGCGGTCTGGTGGGGCCGTTAGTGAAGATGAGGCAAGCTAATGCCCAGAGTTGCAGAGTGTGATCGCTGATCAGAGTGGGCACCGAGGCGAGGGGAAGCATTATATTTCTGTAAAGCCATCAATGTCAGGTCCAACCTGATGCGATGTCTCTCCTGCAGCCCGGAACGTCGTCAGGATAGGATAAGGCAAATGGAGATTGTGGTAAGAAGCATAGAGGTTCAAGGAGATAACCACCTACCTTGCGATATCCGTACCCTAACGCTAGCCAGTCCCACCTCCATGAGACATGTCTTAATCAGCAAAATTGGAAGAATGGGAGTCTGAGATTCACCAACTACCAATGTGGTGTCCCCAACCAAACACGGTGGGAGGAATAAAGGGAAATAGAAAATGTGAATTGTGGTAGTTGATGAGGCTTTCGAGTTACCATTGGTTGGAGGTGAGATACACTGAAACAGAAACCACGTTCACGAAGCACTTAAAATGTAACACGTCAGGCTGTTGCACATGCAGACTACTGGCGTCAATCCCAAAGAGATCGCTCAGGAAATTATCTGCTGCAGTGACCGCTAGGTAATATGTAGCTTTGAGATTCCATTTTCAGTCAAATAACCTGTTGGATTCATGCTCCTGCTGCACAAAAGGGGTGAGAGAGACACACAATGAGTGGTATTCTCAAAGAACAAAGTAACTCTACACTTACAGACCTACATGTGAGTGTAGATTCCCAACTTCTTGTGATTCACAGAAGGTTCCAGGAATCTGAACTTAAAAGTGTGCCCGACACAGGTTTCCATGTGGATTCTGGGGACAGTCATATTGGTGGGAATCAGCGTCCCTCTCTGTTTTTTCTCCATGGAGAATCCCCTTCCCCTACACCCCCACCAAATCTGAAAGTAATGTATCCCCCTTCCTATCCTCGAAAGGGATTTGTGCCAGCTAAGTGCTGGAGTAAAAAATCCAAACCATGGTTAGAAAGGGGAGTTAGATAACTTAATGGGTGTTCCCAACTTGTCATGGGAAGCCACACCTTGCAATACCTTGGAACGTTCTTATCCCAAACCCTTGAGAGGGGGTTATGGCTACGGAGAACACCTCACTCATGATGACAGAGATCTCTCTCACAAATGGGCAAAAAGACACATTTTGTCCTAAATTTGTTTTTGCAACAGTATTTAGGTTTTTAAATATGGTCCAGTGCATTTGAAACGGTGTGAACTTATCTCAAGACAACATTGGAGGTCTTTACAAAGCACACTTGTATGTCAGCATGAGCATTGTAAACTCAAAATGCTATCATAGAGCAGTATTGGGTGTGTTGGGTGAAATGTCACCATATTAGAAAGTGTGGAAAGTGATGAAGTGCGGAGAATACCAGCTACATCTTAAACATGGCTAGATAATTCACCGTATACTTTTTTTATTGTGTTTAGTTTTACTTTAAACATATTTATAATTTGAGGGACTGGAAGGATCAGCAGTTTATCCTCAATCGGACATCATGGCGACAATGTGAGTAACACTGAGTTCTGCTGGTTCCAAGTTATAAATGAGTATATGTTAATACCGAATTAATAAAAGATAGTTTTTTTACTTGGGAGGGTCCGCGAACCTGTGTGCAATGCAAATGTACTTTGATTTCTCACCAAGCTTTGTTTTAAAAAAAAAAGTGTCATTCATTATTGGGAGAAAGACACAAAAGATGTACATATTTTCCAAATATAGGGCAGGACGGTTTCTCTTAACTGCGGGATAAATTCTTAGAACATTTCCTACATCCACCATATAAATTACTTCGATGGGTGTTGTGTACTTGTGTACTATTCTCCCATCACGATTGCCACCCTCCTCTGAAAAAAAATAGAAGAGTCTCAGAACTGAGTGCTACTATCATTACCACTGTTGTCTCTTGCACATAAAAAAACATATTTTGAAATTTTATTTTGTGAACCTTCACGTGGCCAATGGCAAAATAAACAAGTGAGAGTTTTGCTGAAGGCAGAAAAAGTGAGAAGCCCTACTTTAAAAGACTAAAGGGCAGATTTACAAGCCCCTTGCGCTGCTTTTGCGTCACTTTTCCGATGTTAAAAGTGACGCAAAAGTGGCGCAAGGGGCTTGTAAATCTGCCCCTAAATGTTTCTTTGCAACAGGTCATGACAGATCCACGAGGGGTCACTTCAGGTTAACATCTCTCTTTCTTTCCCATGATCTGTGGTGTGCAAGAGGGGTTCAGGAGATGCTTTACACAAATACGTCAAAGATTCGGGGTTCGTCCCAAGTGCAGCTTATGACAAGGTATCCTTGACAAACATTTTACATGGAACTGTCTGGACACGACCCACTACCAACTTAATAATAGACCGCTATAGGGCATAGGGCAGAGACACCTATACACCCCTTCCTGAAGATACACTTTTGCTCTTCTTAACCCCAAAAATGAACAGTGTGGAAAATCCACATTTTTACATACTTTTCGTCCTTTCTCTTTGCCAGACACTGCTGATATTTTTACTTTTGGCACTAGGAAACCACAAACTGGTTTCTCGAGGCATTTGTTTCATGTATGGTGTATACGTTCATTGTTTTCAGTTTCCCAGCCTCAGGCCACAACCTGCTGGTTGTTTGCAGGAGAGAGTTGCAGAGTGACTGAATCCCTTTGTAATTTCCAGTGCTCCAGTTAAATCGCGACAAATCCGAGATCGTACTGTTTGGAAAAGCACAGGAATTGTGGCCACCAGATTGGTGGATTTCCGATCTCAGTCATGCTACCCTTTCTAAACAGGAAGTGAAGAATTTAGGAGTAAAAATTGGCAGATCAACACAACATGTGGCATCTGTTTTGCCACAATGAAATTGCTAAACAAAGATGTTTTCCCTTCGCTGCTGTCCTCCTCCAGGAAAATGTCATTCCAGGTGCTGATGATAAATCGCTTGGATTTTGGCAATGCATTTTTGGCAGCCGCTAATACTTTTTTGGCAGCCAAACTGCAGGTGGTGCAAAATACCGCTGTCAGATTAACATGCAATATGCCAGCCCTGTCGCCCTCAGCTTCTATCCTTAAAACTGTGCACTGGTTACCAATAAAGAAGCATGCAATTTATAAACTGTGTTGCCAAACCCACAAGGCCTTGTATCAGGCTCAGCCAATGTACTGGCAACAAAATTTGAAGATTTATAGGCCCACCAGCCTCCCACAGATTCCCCGCATACGTACCCTTAAATTTGGAGACAGGGCTTTTTCTTACCTGGCATATCTTCATTGAAATGCCCTACCTCTGCATATCCGTTCCCGTTCCAAGTTCAACAATTTAAAAACATTCCTGAAAACATGGTTTTTCTAGAGTTTCTCTTGTCTGTTCAATTACAGCGCAGTGCCAAGATATCCCCACATGGATGAATCGCACATGATATCTAGTACTTAGAACATAGAACAGTCACATCGCAGGGATATGCTTTCTGCAAACTGAGAATAGTGCTGTCAACCACTTTCCTAAGAGGCCGGTAAAGGCAATATGATAGGAACATGAATTTGTTGGTGCTATTCCACTACTGAAGTGAACCATCAAAGAAATGAGATTCCCCCGGACATAGACCCCATGTTCACTGCTATGTAACTCAAGTTACATCTAACTAATGAAACCCAAATATGGTGATACCAGTCTGGGGTTGCTTGTGGTCCTTTCTGGAGGGGTCTTACCTGGCAGTTCACGTGGACTGTTCTCATGAGGAGGAGGGTCAGTACTGCAGAAAGCATGTCTTTGCCTAGAGTGGCATGATGGGTGAAATGAAGGGATGGAATGCAGCCCCAAATAATTGCCATACCAATGTCTGAAATGAATGCAAACGTTCCATCCATCACCTTGTTATTTGTTGCCTAAGAACAGGGGTCACCCAACCAATTTAGGTGAGACCCGCCTTAGTATTCAACAGGAGGTAATCTGTGAAAATTGGATAAACCAGGGCAGTCTAGCTTTTCAATATTACTAGAGGGATGTACGTCAGTACAACGGGATCGTTTTGACTGCAGTACTTTACAACGCGGTTTTCACAACGCAAGTCGCTACAACGACTTGCGTTGGAGGGCGCTGGATTGAGGATTCATTTAATTTTCTATTCCAACTCCAGCCCACGTAACAGTAGGGAAGGTGTTGGAATAGAAAATCAAACTATTCCTTAAGCAAGAGCGCCATCCAGCACAAGTCGTAGTAATGATTTGCGTTATAATGTCTGCGCAGTAAAGGTCGCGCGGTGTAAACACTGCATTGTAAAGGATGTTTCCCTTACTAGAGTAACCTTTTATAAGCTTTGAACTGACCATTCACGTAACTTTCTCTTTGCACCAAAGGAAAGACTGTAGTAAATTGTGGATGGGAGAAATTAGAAGGAGTTCCCCAGCCACCCACACACCAGCTTTTGTAAGTGCTATATACCTGATGGTGTTCCAGAGGGAATCATATGGTTTAACTCAGGCATACTTTTGCTTCCTGTCGCCTATGAGACAGGGACACAGACACCCTGAAGGGGGTGTGGCAGGTTGTTGGTAGCCTGTTAGCCCCTGATCCCAGACTTGCGGTTCCGCAACGAACAGAGCTTTGCACCACCACTAACAAAAGACAATTACACCAGAAACCTTTGAAGGGAAAGCAAATAAGTGTCTAAAATACTGTTTGAAAATGTAAAAAAGAATGGGCATTATAATGTTTTAATAGTTTTCGTTTAAGTTGGGAAATGGATAAGGGTGAGGTTTAGGGTTAGGGAAAACACTAGGGTAAATTTTAAGGATTAGGGGCCAGATGTAGGTAATCTCGATTTACCTACTCTTAAATAACGTATCATACTGATTCGGTATTTATGAGTAGGTAAATGGGATGTAGGTAATTTCACTTTTGAAACTACTGAATCTGAATGATTCGGTAATTACAGAATCGGTATTTACCGATTCGGTAATTGCCATTGGGCCTCAATCAATGCCAATTACCGAATCGATAAATACCGATTCGGTAAAATTACCGAATTTGCAAGGGGGACAGGGTGTCACTTTGACACCCTGTTGCACCCCTCAATTGTACATGGGTGCACATGTTTCTGACATACATGCCCTTAGGGCATGTATGTCTACAACATGGCACGTTTTTTAAAGCAAAAAAAAATGCTTTTTGAAGGGTTTTCATTATTTACCACCAACTTCTAGTTGGTGGTAAATAACGAATTCTTAAACCCTTGTAGCACTGATTACAGTGCTACCTACATGTTGAATTACAGAATCGGTAATTTTACCAATTCAGTATTTTACTGAATCGGAAAAATTACAAATTTGATAAAATTACAGATTCTGTAATTTAACATGCCCCTACATCTCAATATCCAAATACCGGTCGGAAACGGCCGAAAAATTGGTATTTTCGGCCGTTTCCGACCGGTATTTGGATACCTACATCTGGCCCTTGGTGTGTTAGGTTTAGGCCTAAGAATTAGGGTAGTGATGGGGTCAGGGACGAGCTATAGACCTAGTGCTAAGCCATATGTTTGGCAGGAAGGATAGAGTTGTGAGTTAGGGCTGAGGAAGGTTTAAAACTTGGGAGATGTGTAGAGAGAGGTTAGAGTAGTTTACAGCATGGGTGAAAAGTTTTAGCATAAACATTTTCGGACTTTTGCATTTAAAACTAATTGAAACCACAGACTACTTTTAGTTATGTTTTCCACCTCAAATTACGTACTTTCGGTAGTTCCTATTTCTAATTTTGACTTTTCAACATAGGGCCGTATCCCTAGCACTAGTGATTCTAGGGCATGAGGCATCTCTCATAGACCTAGCCCATAGATAGACCTATGTCACAGCCAGAGGTCAGACCAAGGCTGTGTAACTGCATCCTCTTTCTTACTGGTAATCCCCAGCAGCCCCCCTCAAACAGGCGTGACCCCTTCATTCACCAGCCTGTCAGCCGTCATCCATTGATTTACCTCTTGGCAATATACTCAGCCTCTGCTCAACCCTTTTCAGGTCTCGGCTAGCGTAAGACTGCGCACATGCGCAGTCTCGTAGGCGAGATTTAATGATATTAAGGAGCTTTCACTAGCGGGCTTTAAACCCCGCCCCTCTTTCCCATTGGCCAGCGTCACCGTTTATGTTAAACGGTGGCCAGCCATTGGGAAAGAGCATCCTCTGAGGTACAGTTTTCTCTCTTTGAGCCGTCCCACTTGGACGGGCTCACTTGACATAATGCCGTCGCAAAAGGATCCTTATCTTTATGGGGCCATGTGTGTCAAACACATGGCCCCATAAAGATAAGCTTCGGCGCGTTCCTTTTTTTTTTTTCGTTTTCAGGATGCACTTGTTAATAGTCGACATTTGTTTTTTATCTATTACATCATGTGACAGAAATATGACCTACATAAAAAAAGAAGCACAAATCTCTCGACAGGCCCATTTATTGCGATCAGTGGGAAAGCGCACCCGGGAAACCCACTTGCGTAATCCACCCATAAAAATCGTCATCCCTGAGTGAAATATCGCACCAGGGACTGCCCCCCCAGAGTACATTATCAGAGGATTTGTTTTCACAGATTTTTGGTATGTCTGCAACACTGAGATATTTGCAGACCACCTAGGGCGGCCCACTGCTGAAGCGAATCCCACAGGCGAATACGTTTTATGATAAGTACGACCCTAAGGCTTCGCCCCTCTTGACCTCGTTCTCCTCGAGATGGTTATTTACCGCCAGCATTTAGCAACACCAGTTGCAGAGGATCGCTTGTGCTCAAGAATGTACAGACTGTCTGTATGGACAGTTATTGCTCTGTAAAAATATAGAAACGTTAAAAAAATGGAACAAAGGAATATTTAGAAATAAATAAACACGACTAACAAAAAGACTTGTTAGTGAGGACAAACTGACTGGCCTGGCAAGAGAGAGGTGGTAAGATGACCCTCAGCCCTGCGTGCTCGAGACTCGCACCCAGAAGTGTGCACTGAATTTCTTAAATCTTTACATACTATGTAGGAGCCACCCGGCTGTGTTTTCTTACCATGCTATGTGCTTGGCATGTTTACTAGGTGCTTTACAGACGCGCAGAGATGTTTAGTCACAGATGCTCTCCTGCACGTACACACGAAAGAGCACACAATTATGAAGTGGCGTGTGCACATGAACACTATACAGTTATGTCCACATGTGAAGTGAAATGCTACGGCATATGGGAATGGAGTTAGAAAGGTCCAAGTACGCAAACAAATATGCATCTGCTAAAGCACAAATATTTTAATGGCGCCGACTGCAACTGACCTACGGCCAAAAAACAGGTGCACCGATGAGAGCATTACACGGTCAGAGGGCAAGAAAGAGCCGAAGACTATGCAGAATGGAAAACACGGCACAGTGACTCGTTCGAGAGTTTTTAAAAGGAGGACTTCCTTGTGCCAGGTCTGCACTGGAAGGTAGAAAGTGATGACTCGGTGATGTGCGTCCAATGGCCTCCGGAGTGTTTAAATCCCAAGCCTGCCCCAGTCAACGACTGCCACCTGTCCCATTTTCAGAGGCGTTGTCCCTACTTTCTGGGTGGGATACTGGCATATGTCTTACTCTAGGTGATACTGTCACTCCTTACTGCACACTGCGACAAAAACAATCTGTCTCTACTCTCTCACGTCTTCGAAACTCCTTCGAAGTTTCTGCACCCCACTTACCTTGACCGGGCAGTGCTACTACACAATCACTACTCTCTACTATTCTCTGCTACTCACTCTATACTACACACTCACTAATCTGTACTACTACTACACACTCTACTACTCACTCTACTACTACTCACTCTCTACTACTCTACTACATACTCGCTACTACTCTCTACTACACACTCTCTACTACACACTCTCTACTACTCTCTACTATTCTCTGCTACTCATTCTATACTACACACTCACTACTCTGTACTACTTCTATACACTCTCTACTACTCACTCTCTACTACTCTACTACACCCTCGCTACTACTTTCTAATACACACTTTCTACTACTCTCTACTATTCTCTGTTACTCACTGTATACTACACACTCACTACTCTGTACTACTACTACTACACACTCTCTACTACTCACTCTCTACTACTCACTCTACTACTCTACTACACACTCGCTAAAACTCCCTACAACACACTCTCTACTACTCTCTACTACACACTCTACTACACACTCTACTACACACTGACTACTCTCTACTACACTCTCCGCCACACACTCACTACTACTCTACTACACACTCACTACTACTCTCTACTACACCCTCTCTCCTACACACTCACTACTCTCTACTACACTCTCTGCTGCACACTCACTACTACTCTACTACACACTCGCTACTACTCTACTACACACTTTGCTATTCTCTACTACTCTCTACTATTTCCTACTACACACACTCTACTACACACACTCTACTACACACTCTCTACTACACACTCTCTACTACACACTCTCTACTACACACTCTCTACTACACACTCACTACTACACATTCACTACTCTGTACTACACGATGTCTACTACACACTCACTACTACACACTCACTACTATCTACTACACACTCTCTACTACACATTCTCTACTACACACTCTCTACTACTCACTCACTACTCTCTACTACACTCTCTACTACACACTCACTTATACACACTCACTACTCTGTACTATACACTCTCTACTACACACTCTCTCCTACACACTATCTACTACACACTCTACTAAACACTCTACTACACACTCTCTACTGCACACTCTCTACTACTCTACTACACTCTCTACTACATACTCTCTACAACACACTCTCTATTAAACACTCTTAACTACTCTACTACACACTCTCTACTACACACTCACTACTCTCTACTACACACTCTCTACTACACACTATCTACTACACACTCTACTACACACTCTCTATTAATCTACTGCACACTCTCTACTACACACTCTCTACTACTCTATTACACACTCTACTACATACTCTCTACTACACACTCTCTATTACACACTCTTTACTACTCTACTACACATTCTCTACTACACACTCTCTACTACTCTACTGCACACTCTCTACTACTCGCTCTACTACACACTCTACTACTCACTCTCTACTACTCACTCTACTACACACTCTACTACTCTCTACTATTCTCTACTACTTACTCTTCATTACACTCTCTACTACACACTCTACTACTCTGCTACTCACTCTCTACTACTCACTCAACTACACACTCTCTACTACTCTCTACTATTCTCTACTACACATTCTATACTACACACTCTATACTACTCTCTCAACTACACACTCTCTACTACTCTCTACGACTCTCTAATACACACTCTATACTACGCACTCTATACTAAACTCTCTACTACACACTCTCTACTACACACTCTCTACTGCTCTCTACTACTCACTCTCTACTACTCTCTAATACACACTCTCTACTACTCTCTAATACACACTCTCTATACTACACACTCTCTACTACTCTACTACTCACTCTACTCTCTACTACACACTCTCTGCTAAACACTCTCTGCTACCCACTTACTACTAGACACTCACTACTCTACTATTCTCTACTGCTCCACACTCACTACTCTCTACTACACACTCTCTACTACACACTCTCTACTACTCACTCTCTACTACTCTCTACTACTCACTCTCTACTACACACTCACTACTCTCTACTCCACATTCTATACAACACTCTCTACTACACACTCGCTACTCTCTACTACACACTCTCTACTACACACTCTTTACTACTCACTCTCTACTCACTCTCTACTACACACTCTCTACTACACTCTCTTCTACACACTCTACTACACACAACTACTCTCTACTACTCACGCTCTACTACTCACTCACTACTCTACTATTCTCGATTACTCACTCTATACTACACACTCACCACTCTCTTCTACTCACTATCTACTACTCACTCTCTACTACTCACTCTCTACTACTCACTCTCTACTAAACACTCTCTACCACACACTCTACCACACACTCTACTACTCTACTACACACTCTCAACAACGCTCTACTACATACTTTCTACTACATACTCTACTACAAACTCTCTACTGCACACTCACTACTCTACCACACACTCACTACTACTTTCTACTTTTCTCTACTACTCACTCTATACTACACACTCTCTACTACACACTTTCTACTACACACTTTCTACTACACACTCTCTACTACTCTCTACTAACTCCCTACTACTCTCTACTACTCACTCTCTACTACCCTCTCTACTACTCACTCTCTACTACTCACTCTCTGCTACTCACTCTCTACTACTCACTCTCTACTACTCACCCTTTACTACACACTCTCTACTACTCTACTACACACTCTACTACACACTCTCTACTACTCACTCTACTACTCTCTACTACACATGCTCTACTACTCTCTACTACTCACTCTCTACTCACTCTCTACTACACACTTTCTACTACTCTCTACTGCACACTCTCTACTATTCTCTACTACTCGCTCTCTACTACTCACTCTCTATTCTCGATTCTCAACTTCTCTCTACCTCTCTCTCTACTACTCTCTACCCCTATCTACCTCTTTACCTCTCTCTACGCGCATATATATATATATATATATATATATATATATATATATATATACAAACGCATTTATATATGTATATGTGTGTGTATATATATATATATATACATACATATATAAACATATATATACACATCTGCATATCTATATAAATACATGCATACATATACATATATGTATATATATATGCATTTTATGTACATGAAAGTTTAAAAAACACTAATAAAAGCAAAGCTAAAAAACCACCTAATTACAAACCGAATTGCTTTAACTTAAATGAGGGCGAGGCCCATTGCATTTTCAATGCTTGTTGCAAGGATGCTTTGCGGAGGACCCCCTTCTAGAAATGGGCAGCAAAAGAAGCAAAGTCCGTACCTGTCAACTCACAATTTTACTCCTATTCACGCACCTGACAAATAAAATACCCCATAAACTTTAATGGATCACACACTTTTCCAACGTATGCCACCCACCCCGTAAGAACTCGGTACTGAAATCCTTCTGCTCCTGTAATACCAACTTTGCCCAAAGTGGCGAGTACTAGACCCTGTCCAGAAATCCTATCCCACTACTTCACTTAAATCTAGTTTCTTCACAGAGAGATTTCCTATTTTTACGGACAACTAAAGGCTGACTTGGAAAATAGGAATATATTTCCCACAAAAACTTCACCACATAATAAAACAATTAAAAAGTATTACTTCTGAATGGTTGTAGTATGCAACATCAAGTAAGGAATATAGTCATACCTGTCAGACTTGTCAGTCTCTGGGTGGTGTTCCTTCAAATGTTTTTCCTTACTCCTCCATATTTTTCTGATGTCATTTTTGTTGGCCCTAGGACTCTGTGCACTTTACCTCTGCTGCAATGCTAACTAGTGTTAAAGGTCTTGGCCTCTCACCTCTAAACATGGTAAAATTGTCTCATACCCAATTGGTATATCTAATTTACTTATAAGTCTCTAGTAGAGTGGTATTACACGTAGACAGGGTCTGTAAATTAAATGCTACTAGTGGGCCTGAAGCAGTTATTGTGCCACCCACTTAAGTATCCTTTTAAACGTGTCTCAGTCCTGCCATTGTTGCCTGTCTATGTAATTTTAAATTTTCATTTCGACCTGGCAAAATAAACCTTTTGTCAGAATCAAACCTGCCTTTTTAATACATATCGGTTACCCCTAGGGTAGTCCCTGAACAGCCGCAGGGCAGGGTGCAATGTGTTTAAGACGTGGGACATGTACTTTTAGGTTTTACATGTCTGCTAGTGAAAAACTCTTAAATTAATTTTTAACTTTTGTAAGGCCTACCTTTTCTATAGGATAATATTGGAGTTACCTCATTGCTTTTAATAGGCTGTAATGTCCAAATGGTAAGTGGTAAACAGTTCATGTTTTGTGTCTTTCGAATTGTAGTGAAAAATCTTCTTTTATTGTTATTTTCTGGCTATTTTCTCGATTCCCTCTAGGGGAATCCACAAACCCTGGGTACATTTGTGGTGAAATCTCCAGATTTTCCAAAGTATGTGGTAAATGCAGTGAACCCATAGATATGCAGTAAACACTAAACCCAGAGACTTGCATAATCCACTGGCTTATCAAAAATGTATTTGTTAAAAGTAAACAATACCTAAACATTCTAACTCCAATCAGTGCTCATAGCCAGCTGCACTTTGAACAATACAGATTGTTCAAGCTAACTACCCCAAAATAAAAATGTAATATAAAAAATACTTAACAGGTTCCATGTGCAATATGGTCCTACCTTGCCATTTCTGGGTTCTGTTGACATTTACAAACTACTGAACTTTTGGGCTAGTGCTTTATGATGACACCAGACCCCCTTGATCATAGCAGTGGACCCAGTTACACACATATTAAAATAAAGTACTACTCTTGTTCATACTGTTTAAACCAGAGGTAAAAAAAAAGGTATAAGAAGAATAAACATTTGAGATAGTTAAAACCAGTGTGGTTGTCAAAGGATAATTCACCTACAGCCTACTAAGTACATAGCACTAGTAATCCGCAGCTGCCATATATGAAAGTGGGATTTATGCCCAGCACAAATTAAAAGGGAGAGCCGAGCCAAGGATCTGGGTTGGTTCTAAAAGCTTGTGCACCAGCCGAGTCCTGAAAATATTTGGCATGTAAGTCATGCAGCAAACATCATGTTAAAATATGATGAAGTTGCTTCAAATTTCTTTAAAAAAATGTATAACATGGATGTTTTCAGTACTACAGAATATATCACTGCATTGAGAAGTATTTAAAAGTGATAATTTAAAAACATTAAACTTAAACAATTCAACTAGCCACTAGATAGGTATCTGTTGCTTCCTTTTTGGTTTTTTTATGGAGTGTTATATAGCGCGAACTTGACCTGGTATCGGATATCAGAGCGCTTTACATAGCACCAGTTGCGTTACATGAGGACACATTCATTTTTGTTAGGCACGGGGAGATTACGTGATTTGCCCAGAATCACATGCTGTGCAGCGTCATTGCAGAGACTCGAACCTGGTTCCCCAGATTCGAGTTCAACCACCCTAGCCGTTAAGCAGACTCCTCTCCCGTTTCTGTTTTATATCAAAGGTTTGTCATCAAAGCTTTCTCTTTATTCGTAACCCCTTCAGTGCTGCGCGAATTCCGCTGCGGTGCTGAAGGTTCTAAAGAACCTATGGACTCATGACGGAACGGTTCCGTCATGAGCACAGGCCTACCGACGCTCATGACGGAACCGTTCCGTCATGAGCACCGAAGGTCATGCGACAGTCTAAGTGGAAGGCAGAAGCCACATGAAAGCTCAGGTTGTTTAGGCTAGAGTGGTCAAGAAGACCTGGAGCTGAACTAGAACCAGCCATCTGTCTTGAGCTGCCAGTGGCTTCTCTACCCCTATTATCAAGCCAAGCCTTCATTTCACATATGCCAACATGTGGGTTGCAGCAGCCAACACTCCTTGAGTGTTTGCTAAATTGTAATTCTAAGGGTACTGGAGCCTTTTCGAAGAGCAAGCTCATCTGCCCTCGTTGGGATCCTGGACACTAAAGCTATTCTATTTAATCATATCCAGTGGGGAGTATACTCACAATTGGTGGGGAGGGAGGGGAGGGAGAATTAAAGAGGGATGGATGAGGCAGAGGGAGCCAACAGAAAGAGAAAAGAGTCCTTCATATCGACTGCAAGTCAAAATGTGACATATTGCAAGATTAACATCAAACATTCAAAACGCTGAGCCCGAAATCCTGCTGACAGACTTACCTGTAGTTAGGAAAGCCACTCAATCAGAATCAGGGAAGTGAGCTAGATAAAGAGCTAGCCAATCGCGAGCAAGGAGAGGACATAAAGTCCCATATAGCTATATGTAATATATTTGAAAACTGTAAGTCTACCTATAGACAACTAAAGCAGTCTGTAGATGAAACCTAAAATTACCGTTCCAGTATGAAAGGATGGGAACAAAGCCCAAATTGTTGTTGGCCATATATGCAGGGGCACTACCAGAATGCACACTTTAGTTTAAAATAATATTTGGTCCAGTTCCCTCAAATTTCACACCTGTGGACTTTTGCACCTTGACATTTTCACATCAATTCTTTATTTTTATTTATAAATGACCCAGGCTCTCTCTCTATTGCCTTTCTGCTTGCTTTCTGAGAAGGGTTTCTGAAGTGAATAGCTTTATGGGTAAATTAACAGTTCTATGCATAGTCCACAAATTGGTCTGAGGACAAGGAGCTGAGTATTTTACAAATCAGGCACCTCCAGCATATTCCTAATAGTAAAGTCAGATCCACCTATGTACTGATCAAAAGAAATATAAGAGAAGGAAATATGGTGGAAACCACTCAAGCGTTCATGCAACACAATTCTCAAACTCCTAGACCACCCACCTTGAAACCCAAGCTTATATGAACAGCATTAGAAAAGCAATGTGGAGTAATTTATTGAAGTAGACTTATGGACATAGCAGGGCTCCACGTGGACTACCTTTCAGCATCTCAGGTCTGAGAATCCTACACAACAACATTACCACCAACTGGTGACTACTAATGGTGCTTTTGGACTTGGTGGCAAATCATCACCAACCATGACACCAAATTTGATGCATAGCCAGCTTACTCATTGCTGCAAAGTGACCTTTTGAGACATTTGCCTATGGGCACACACAGTTCACAAGAGCAAAATCACTTTTGGCATCATTTCCTTCAGCAACTAATGCACCTGAAGATTCTTCGGTACACTTCTCATGCTGTGATTGAAGAAGTTGTAAGATTTTACAAGCTTTGAAGAGTTTGTAAAGGTGATGGATGCTGCTTGAGCTCTAAATGGTGTCAGAATAGCTAGGCCAGTAGCTGTCTGCTTGCTGTCCTTGGCACCTCATGCTGCACTTCTTCTGCTTGTTTTTCTGTATAGAGTGGATTTGGCCCATCAAAGCACCAAAAGGCCCCTGTTTTTTGAAGTAGGGTATGAAAAATTATAAATGATGTCAGTCTTTATGTTATGGCTTACAAAAATGATGGTCAAAAGCTTTCTAGAAGTATGTAAGTGAATTCCCAGTGCTAGCCTATGAGAGGAGTAGACCTCACAGTAGTGAAAAACTAGGCTGTCACTACCAGGACATGTCAAACATAAAAGTACATGTTCTATCTGTTACTTACACAGCACTCTGCTCATTGTGCAACCTAGGGCTTCCTTTAGGGGTAACCTATGTGTAATAAAAGGGGAGATTAAGGCTTAGCAAGTAGTTTTAAATGCCAAGTCGATGTAGCAGTAAACTGCACACACAGGCCCTGCAGTGGCAGGCCAGATGCATGGTTAAAGGGCTACTTATGTGGGTGACATAAGCAGTTCTGCAGGCAAACTAGCAGCATTTAATTTACAGACCCTGGGAATATTTCATAATCTTTATTTCGATACAATAGTACCATAAAAGATACATAAAAAAACATGTTGCAATACATAAAACATTGAATGGCATTACTACAAAGTATCTATAAAAATAAAGTGCAATCCAGTGACTATTTTCGTGGGGACATTGTTGGGGGGATTTATCATTATATTTAAAATAATTTTTATATAAATGATTAAAAAGGCATTTGTTATAATTAAAACATATTACATTCGAGGTTGGGTCCATGATAATTCAACAACGATCCGTCGTTTGTGATAATCAAATATTTATTTATATGTACATTTTAAATTCATTAATAACACCAGTAACATCATACTTCCATATAATGGCGCTTTTATCTTCAACAACACTTTCACTACAATTTAAGGCCTAATTTTACTCTAATAACATTTGTGGTTAAGAGGAACCTACTAATACCAAAAATAGTGACTTGGCTATAGTATCAGTCTTAAAAATCCTTTCCACATCTTTGTAAGTTCTCACACCTATATTTAAGCACAATGGTCTAATCCACCTTTTCCTTGGCACTGCGTTAGCAGTTCAAAAGAACCACATGTGCAAATCATCATCTTTGGGTTTGCATGTGCATAAAGTAGATTGATCATCGCCATCATTTGACCACCTTGCTATGCTTATATTAGTCATCAAGACTCCATATCTGTACTTCATGTACAATGTTTTTGCAAGTGGTGGACATACTTCATCAAAAAATAGTCAAAGCAGGCAGTATCTTTAAATAAAAGGAATTTACTTGTTAAGGATCCAATTGCTATTTCAATTAACCTGCTATTGTCCATATATGCCCAAAAAGATAACTTTAACATCTTTTTTGAATTTTGAGTTAATAATGATGGATCATCCCAAAAATGTGACAGACCAATCTTTTTTAATCAATTACAAAAATGATTAAGCCATAAAATACTATTATTATTATCCAATTCCGTGATTTCTTTTAGTCCAACCTTCTAGTCTAATAGCTCGGGTGTCGACCAAAGTCTGACCCAGAGCATTAATGGTCTCAGGATCGCATGGTGGTCAGTATGCTTCATGTTTCAGTCAAGAATAACAGGTATTAATGGGGTACGGACAGGTAGTCTTAGTAAGGATCTATAAAATGTATTTTCATCGACCACAAAAACCTTTTTGCACGAGGGCCCCCATAATTCAGCTCCATACAGGGCAGCTGATTGTGCTTTACATTTAAATACCTCTAGTGCTGGTGATACTGCTTTACTAAGACTATTTCTATGCCTTTTCATACTCTGTATATTTTGCGATAATATCATTTTACTTTTTTCAATTTGGGTTTTCCAGGCTAATTTAGAATCCAAGGAGACAGCCAAATAACAAAAATTCTTAACATGTTCTAGTTTGTGTCCATTTAAAACCACATTTTCCTTCAAAGTTTTATGCGGGTTTATAGCCATGTACTTAGTCTTATTTGTATTGATCTCAAGGCCCTTTTCTCTGCAATATGTTTGGAATGTATTCAATAAACATTGCAATCCCTTGGGTGTTTGCAATATAAGTATAGTATCGTCGGCGAAAAGGAGGGCTGGTATTCTTTCTTCCCCTAATTTTGGATCATCATTTTTAAAGCCCTACAAAAAAGATGGACGTTGACGAATAAAGAAAATAATGTAGGGCCCAACACGCAGCCTTGGCCAACTCCCCGTTTTATTGGTATTCGCCTTGTTAATTCTCCACCCGGGCCCCACCTAACCTTTGCATAATTATTTTCGTGCAACCTCACGATCTGTTCTAACAGGTTTGCTGGCAGTCCTAGGTGGTTGAGTGTTTTCCAAAACAATTTTCGAGGAATAAGATCAAACACAGCCCTAAGATCTACAAAGGCTATGTATAAATGACCCTTTCTTATGTTGACATACTTCCGACATAAGCAAGAGAAACTTAGGACTTGGTCTATAGTACTTATTTTGGCTCTGAACCCCGCCTGAAATTTTGTAAGAACCTCTTTTTCCGCAATCCAAATATTTATACCATTTAAAACATGCCTTGCGTATATTTTTTGTAAAATGTCAATTAAACTAATGGAGCGTTATTTTGCAGGATCACCTCTATCCCCCCTTTTAAAAATTGTAATGATTTCCGCCCCCTCCACATCTCCGGAAGATCTGCACCAGCAGCTATAGCGTTACATAAACAGTTAATGTAGGGGCCCCAGACTTTATTTTCATGCTTATATAAGTCCCCTGGGATTCTATCAAGTCCTGGAGCCTTCCCATTTTTAACTTGGTCAATTGCCAATAATGTTTCTTGTAAGCCAAAATCTAATATGTCTTCATTTTGACCTAGCACTAACTCATCATTTAGGAGTCACATCGTCCTCAGGTGCTTCATACAATTTAGTAAAATGTTCAATCCAGGTGGTCTCATCTAAGTAAACATTCCTAGATCCCTTTTCTTTCCTATTTCCTTTAGCCACTAATCTCCAAAATAGCATTTGATCATTATTCTTAGCAGCAACAAGAAGATCAGACCACGTCTCTTCATCCCATAATACTTTGGCCCGTTCTTGTACTCTTTTATATTTTAATCTAGCTTCTTTAACTAGCAACGTATCACTATTTTTAATGGCATAGACTAACTCCGTCTTTGCTATTCGACAATCCTTATTATACCAAGCTTTTCCTGCCAGTTGAGGTATTCTATCGCTGCTGATCTTTTTGGGCATTTTTGTTACCAGCGGAATAAGTTCTTTGAAGAACCCCTTATGTAGATCTAAAAAAGATTCCCTTCCCACTGGTATAACTGCATACCTACAAAAGGTATTTGCAAATGTATTATACACATTTGCCAATATTTCACCTTGTTCCAGCATATGCGCCCATTTAACTGAGCGACGGTTATTACGAACTATAATTTCATCTGTGTTCACGTCAGATGTACTGTTGCCCTCCCTTGTGCTGGATAATAGTCTACTATAAAAATCAAACTCAAGAGGTCGATGATCACTCTCTCTTCTTGGAATAATGTTTAAATCTACAGCGTACGGCCAGATATCAAAAGATAGAATAATGTAATCAATTTTACTCTGGGACTTGCCTCTGCAAAAGGTTGGGGCCCTAGGTACATCAGATGGTAATCGTCCATTACATGCGCTCAGGCGATACCCAACCGTTAATTTCATAATTTGGAGCGCTAGCACAGTACACAGAACTGTTTTAGGATCATACATTTTAGGGATCTTATTAGCAATATCTTCATCTTCTAGGATGTTATCAAACCTTGTTATTGATTCATAATTACAGTTGAGATCACCACCTATTGATATACTTATCTTTATTTCAAGGGACTTTAAAATGGAGTCTAAATGATCCATAGTTATAGACTCCTTAGAGGTCGGGGAAGGTCTATTGTAGATATTGTATATATGCAGTACCCTATTATCCTTAGTTACTATTTTTCCCCCAATATATCTAATGAGTCGATGCATAATTGCATGACTCTAACATCAAGGGTCACTTTAACCCAAATAACTAGGCCCCCAGAGGGCCTTCCTCTTACAGAAGGAACTGGGGCCACATAAAAAGTTTGTACCCTACCCTATGTAGAATCTGCAAGGCCCATGTCGCCTGTAACATACAGATGTCACTCCTTTCAATGTAATCATTCCACTCGGGGTCATTGACATTCCTTCTGAGACCAGCAATGTTCCATGAAATCATTTTTAATATAACAGGACTTTTAAAACCTATAACTTCCATGGGCCCTTTCTTTAGCCTAGCATCTAAGTTTTATCCTCCCTTGTCTGTATGTTTTCAGTTATTCCGCTTGTTATTTGGGTTAGTAATATGGTTTCACCTGCACCACTCTCGTATTCTACTTCGGTTTCTCTACGAAGGCCGTTAAGCAATACTTTGTTACCTCCCCCTAAAATCTTCTCTACGTGTGCCTTCTGGGAAATTTTTAATATATCTTTTGGAAATTGCAGTCAATCAACCGCCTCTAAAGATGATAACTCTTGAAACCTATTAAGAGTCTCGGGGAATGTAGGATTAGTTGCGTTCTGACATCTTCCCAGCTCAACAGGTTTGTAAAAATAACCTAATGGTAATGCACAAATAGGCCTATATAGTGCACTTTACTAGGGAATTATGAGTAAATTAAATATTTCAGTTGGGTTTGAGCCAATGCTACAATGTTTTTTCTTCAGAGTTTCCTTTTCCTGATCAGAAGTACGCCCAGAAGCCATATAAATAAGGCTGTATTTTTTATGTTCTAGTGCATGTTTTCAAATATTACACGCAATTCGTTTTTTTTTGTGCCTGGGATGGGATGTTCTTGGTGGTGTAACTGTCGGGGGATACAGACGGGTCGCTAAAGGATACAGAGCAGAGCCCACTGTTGTATAACTGGTTCACAGGTATGCTTCCTCCAAGTCAGTGGTTTGCAAGGAGCTGTGCGAGGAGATGTGTACGGAGGAAGGCTGAAGCGGCTGTAGCGGCGGTGTGCGGCGTGTTGAGTGCTGCCTGCACAAACCAACATCCTCATCGAGCCCACTGTGCCTACCGCCATCCCTGAGCCATCCTGTAACGGACCACAGCAGCGCCGGTGAGCAGGGGACGAGCGGGGGTCTGGGACTGCTTCCCCCAGCAGACAACGCTACAGCTCCATTGCTCCTGGCTCAGGAAAGCGGTGGTGAGTGTCTGAAAGCCTCCCGGACTTGCACACGGGATTGGGAGCTTTATCACAGTGCACGGGCTGCCTATCCACACAACTCCTCCGCCCCCTTACTGGAGGAGCGGAACAGAGTACAGGAGCTGAGTGGATGGGGCGAGGGGTGTGAGGGGACACGAGCAGCCAGCTCCCATCGGCCCACGGAAGCCCCCTCCACATAGAAAATAGGAGGAGGAGGAACAAGAAAGGCTGAATGCTGTGAGTCCGCTTTTGCCCCTGCACTGTCCCCCACTGACACCTGATGTCTTGGGGACCCTCATCGAGCCATTAACCCACCAGAGCCTTAGTACTGGTAGCACTCAAAGTGGGTATGGTTGTTTTTTTTTTCCACGCCGTGTTGGTCCATGCCAACTCCTAGATCCTAGACCCCTAGACCTCACCCTCAAGGGGGTACAGGGAGACAAGGAGGCGCAAGGAAGCGCATAAGGAGGAGACCACAGCACCAGTAGTGGTAGGAAACGGCAAGCAGTGACAAGAAGACCCCACTGACGTATAAAGGGAATCAGGACCATCATACCTCTCCTGCTTGAGCCTGAGGCCTAGAATAGCTCACAGTTCCCCGCAGGAGGGGTAAGGAAAGCAGTAAGGAGGTAGGAGGCAGTGGCAGGGGTTCAGCCGAAGCAAGCCCAGTCAAAATAGTAACGCTGGTATTACTACGTCAATTCATCGACTCCTTTCCGCCTCGGCACCCAAACTCCTAAATTCTTTTTCCTCGCAGTACTGTCATGAGGTCTGGAAGAGTAAGAAGACCCCTCACAAGGCCATCTCTCAAATAAAAAAAAACAGTCATACAGGCAAACTACGGGAGTAAAGAAAACGATAACCCCAGTGGGAGCAACATCAAGCACAATGGTACCATCAGTAAAGGTGACACCCAAGAAAGAAAAGTCTCCCCAATGGTCTGTCTGAAAGACAGCCGAGCAAAGTATTTGTTACCTGCAACGGACTTAAGAGGCAGAAACCAGCCTAACGGAACCCCCAAAGGAGCCAAAAGGGAAAAAAACGGATGAGATTGTGAACATAGACCATAGATGGACAATCTTCATTAAAGCGCACAAATCTCTACCAGCGAAAAATGTATACAAAATTTGCTTTTCTCAAAGATCCCGGCAATGTAATCTACTCAAACAATGATATCATAATGGGCCTACAATCCCCACTGCGACCGGATCTAGCGGAAAGTCAGCCAGTAGCAGAACGCCAGTCACTCCAAGCATCAGGAACAACAGTCGTTGAAATACACAATGTCCAAACTGAAACGGAGACACCAGCCCATTTGAAAACCAGAACGGGGGACGGAGCACAAGGGGGACAAAATGGCAATACTGTAGAAGCAATTGATGTGAACAGTGGCCAGTTCAACTCCCCATCACATGCAGGGCACCCGGTAAAGAGCTATAGGGGGCTCACACCCGTGAATGAGAAGGACCTTGAGAACAAGGGGGCTGTACAACCTGAAGACCTTTCTGGGCACCAGTGGGCCAACGACCTGAGAGAACATACACCCTCTTCTCCAATTTCCCAATCACTTCAGAATCCTCAGGACAAATACGTAGGAGCAGTCACAATGTCCCACGTAATAAATTGCTCCCCAAACAAGCAACTAGCCACGTATCATGGCAACCTAACAGCCGAGGAACAGCGAAGGCGCTTCGACCCACTAATTCACCCTTCACACCTGATAACTGCGGACTTGAGCACTCCAGACAGTGACATGACCTTTCTGGCATCACGAGAATGGGAGGACTTACTGGCCTCATACAATGTAAAACCTACCCACAATAGCTCCACAGAAGAGCTTGCCTCCCCGCTTATCGAAGGGAGTAACGGTCTCACCAATACATTTTGGGTAAACCTATTAAACACAATTCAATTGTCAGCCACAGCACTGCAGTATCAATCAGACAAACTAGATATGCAGCTGAGCGTCCTCCAGGCGCTAGCAGACGCTACCACAGGGTTAGAAAATAAACTAGTAACGTTAACGGCCTTATGATAAGAGGGCAAGAAGCAGCAAAACTATCACAAATAACAAGAACTGAATGCATCTGCTCCCCGATAATTGATAAGCTATCAACACTACCAACAATACTGGGGAACCTCCTGGTGGACTTAAAAGAACATACAACAATGTACCTAATCACAAAGGCAAAGATTGGAAGTACAGGTCCCAGCGAAAAAGCACCAGGTGGCAACATCCATCTCACCGCCAGCAAGCAAGGGGACTCCTCCTCAAAACCCAAACACACTCGAGATGATTCCTTCTTGAATATTTCTACCAACGATATGGACAGCGCAGAGACGTCCACAAATGCACGTGCCCACGGCAAACAAAGAAGGAAGGGCAGGAACAGAAAGACAACAGGTGCTTGTTGCATCAAAGAAATCGAGCCAATAACAACGCCAGGGGACAAAGAACAAATACAAAAAAACGAGAAGTTCATGGAGGAAAAAAACCCATCTCCTACAGATATCGATTTAACTGACACAACGATTTTGAAAGAGACCCCTTCACTGATACAATCTAAAGAGGGAGCAGGCAAACAGACTGAGCAGAAAGACACCAGCCCAGTCAACAACAAGCAACTCACCTCTGCAACAGATTCTGCACATGACATACGGATTACAGGAAGGAGAACGGAAGAAATAAAGTTAATAGCATCATCACAACAAACGTAACGTGGAACACAATACACATACCAGGCCCCAGAGGTTTTGACCCACCTCAGCATAGATGAAATAAACACCAATCAGTCAATAAACAGAGTCAATCCTTGCAAGGAACCCATCACCCTGGATCAACACGGAATCATCTCTACATACAACAATACGTCATACAGTGCTGAACCCTTATACACTGTCAATCACCACACGCCAACCGCTTATCAGTGCACACCGCCCCCTGGAATAGATGAGACGGACATTATTCTGTTCATCCCCAAATTCAAATCCAGAGGAAGAGTGGACGCCTTAAACAGGGGCAATATATTAAGACTCATCCACTCAATTGAAAGCTGATCACACATTAATATAGCAGACCTGCTAGCAATTGAATTTCACTCTTCATCTAACCATCGAGACAGTAAAACAACAAAGTCGGTATGGAAAACAAAAGATGTAGCAGGTCAAATCTTAGGGGAAACGCTCAGATTCTCCAAATGGGGAATAAAATTGGAAGCAGGAAAAAGACCCGCTTATCTCACACCACTCCTGGAAGGAAGTAACAAAGATCGCCCGCAAGGAGTCAAATCGATTCTAAAAGGCGCACACAGTAACTCCCCAGGACCGAATAACAATCTAACATCCTTGACAGCTCAACATGACCCAAGCTGGGCAAACATACGGCGGACAATAACCACAGGTGTCACAAAGTGACAAAGGACCCCAAGTCAGTCTTCCATAAAAGCGGACACTCCAAAAATAAAAATATGCATTTGGAACATAAACGGTCTGACAAGCAAACTAGACGATTCAGACACACTAAACTATCTAAAATCATTGGACCTGATGACTTATGGTCATAGGAGGTCTGGCATCGCTTGCCTCAATATTTACCATAGGAAAAATGGAAGCCATAAAGAAAAAATTACACCTCCAAGCGCCATACAGGCAATTGCAATAACAATCGCAAAAAATAAGGTCGCCCAATGACTGCACATAATAAACATATACTTACATCCAAAGCATACATTAAATAGCGTGAGAGAACTGGTCACCGAGGTGGCAAGACTGATGGAAGAAAGGGAAATGGAGAACTTACTCCTGGCAGCGGACTTTAACTTTCAACTCTTCGGAGATAAACCAGAAGACGAAATCGCACAGGACCTCAACATCGCTTGGGGAATTCCTAATCAAGCCACAGTCACTCCTAACAAACAAACAAGATGCTCAAGTCAGCTATTAAGAGATCTAGAGCAGTTAAACCTGAGGGTATTAAATGGTCGATTTGTAGAGGACACAACCCCAACACTTACGTACTTTTCCTCAACTACCTCTTCGCACCTCGACTTCACCCTCGTATCACTCTCCCTGTTCGACACTATTTGCTCATTCAAGATCGGTGTAAATGGTCAAAGCGACCACCAACTACAGGAAGTGGAACTACATGTCACCAGAGGGAATGACCTGGAAGTAAGGAAAACTGCTGGTACGGAGCACACCACCAATTTCAGACGGATAAGGTGCAAGACCAACATAGTAGAAGAGCTAACAATCAACGCAAAAACGATTCTGCGCTGGATCATCAGCTTGTCAATGAACCCACTAGCGGCTTGGGTAGAATTTGTAACAGAGCTTGGAACAAAATTCGCCACAGAGCAAAAAATCAATACTAAGAGCTCACCATCCTACATAACAGCGAAAGTAACCTCATTGGAGATAAAAAACATTAAAACTAAAATAAACCAGACTCTTAGGAATCTCCGCAAACAACCTAACAGCGATGCCTTGCACATGGAGCTGCGATCCCTAAAGACTCGGCAGTCGGCATAACAAGTCAATCTGGGAAAAGAAAAGGCAAATCAACCAGGACCTCTGGGCAAAAATCGTATACGATTTGAAACAGAAGAACAGCGCCAGGTTCTGGAAAACAATTCAAAGCCTTCAACGTCCAAGCCACATTAGAATAAACTCCCATATATCTGAACCTGAATGGGCTCACTATTTATCAACACACTTCAATGACAAAAACTCAGAAGGGAGCTTACTTAGAGGAAAGAATCGACCTACGAGGAACACAAAAAGTAATAGGAAAATAAGAATCAATCATCGGGCAAACGTAAACAAAGACACTATTCAGGTAGAGACCTCGTGCAACCCCGCAACGCTGGAGAAAGATGGAACAGCAAGCCTTAGACCACCTTCAGGCAGTGAGGATAGAAAACATACAGTAACAGCAGCCAGTATTAAGCAACAAATATCCAAAGAGAAACTGGAAGGAGCTCCTGGGCCCAATGGAGTCCCGCCAATAATGTACAAGCACAAAGCCAACTTCTGGAGCATGACACTGGTGCAACTTTTTCTGGAAGTCAGACCCATGGCAACATGCCCTTTAACCTGGAGAGGATCAATACTTAGTCCGATCCACAAACAGGGCGATAGGAGCAATCCAAGTAATTATTGCCTCATCGCCCTAATTGACACAGAGGCAAAGTACTACACGGGTCTCCTTCTGGAGGAACTAACATCTTAGGCACCCCTAAAACACATTATCCCCGTAAACCAAACCAGATTCTCCAGAGGACAGGGCGCAATTACAAACATCATGGCTCTAACCCTACTGACAGACGCTGCCAAGATAACCAAGAGCTCACTTTTTCAATGCTTTATAGATTACAGTGCAGCATTTGATCATGTTGACTGAAGTAAACTCTGGCATAAACTGGACAAGTGGGGGATACCTGGGCCACTCCTGAAGCAGTTGATACTGCTCCATACCAACACCTGGGTCAAGATAAAACTTGGTAGTGGGACGCACCTTTCCAGGCAAATTAACACCACCAAAGGTCTAAAACAAGGGTGCGTCCTTGCCCCCATGTTGTTTAACCTCCCCCCCCGGAGAATTGGACAAAACCAACTCATGCGCCACGGCTGGGAGACATCTCGTTATCAAACCTCCTCTACGCTGATGACTTGGTCTTAATAAGTCGGTCCCCAATTGGTCTGCAACATCTCTTGGACACCACTAACAAATTTTCAACAAACAACGCTTTGAAGATTAACTTAAATAAAACTAAAGTTATGTCAGTGAATTACAACAAATCAAAGAAACTGGCATGGTCCCTAGATGGACAGAGGTTGGACCGAGTCACCAACTATAAATACCTTGGCGTATTATTATACAGTAGAGGCTCCTTCAAACCCCAGCTAGAGGCTATAACACGGAAGGGTACTACGTTCCATTTCTCAATGAAGCCATTAAAGAAAGTTCTCCCTGATTGATCATTTGACCCCCTCCTACAGGTGATTAGAGCAGGCCTACAGCCTATGCTTAGATACGGAAGTGAACCCATGCAAGGGAAAGATGCTAATGCTCTAGACAAAATAATCAGCAGAGCATACAAGGCAATTTTCCGTGTGCCAAACTGTGTCTCCTGCCCAAATCGGCCTCGAATTCGGCATCCAAAAACAAACGGTGGAGAGGAGAGGCCCCTACATAAAATGCTGGTGCAAAATCAAGGGCGCGGAGCAAGGAACCCTAAACGCTCATCTATGGACAGAACTGTCAATACGATCAAATTCACCCGCTAATAAATACCTTCTAAACTCATTGGAACATCTGGATTTAACTAGCCTTTGGGAATCATCAACTGACAATAATAGTTTCAAAAAGGTGGTAACAAAAGTTACTAAACTGATATCATCAATTGAAGATACAGAAACCCTGGCCAAGAGGGCACATGAATGGGCTGTGCTGAAAGACTACAACGCCCTGAAGCCGCAGGAATACCTGAAAATGGGTCTCACGCGGAAGACAAAAGATACATTATTAAATCTGCGTTTCGGAATGCTACCAATTCTACCTCACTTGGCACCATGGAAAAGGAGGCCAGAAGATCACCTTTGCCGTCTTTGCAGATAAAGGAATGAGGATTTAATACATATCATCTGCATCTGCCCTAACCTGATAGACATAAGGCGCGCCATATTTCGATAACTTTGGAATCAAAAAGGTATAACAAGCTGCAGGCAAGCTGTGATGATATGCTTCAAACCCGAAGAGGTCCAGCTAAATTGTAGACTGATGAAGTTCTTTGACATTGGGTACACAAGACTTATGAACCAACCACTTGGCGCAGTGACTAACAGTATGCAACAATTTGCTAACCAAGAAACAGTCTGCCAAGGTCCAGCCAAGTCAACGCACGCACCAGCACATTGAGTCATACTTTTAACTTTATAGGTGGATTACAGACACTGCAATCGAGAATGATGACTTTATATGGTTTTAATACCTTTCCCTTTTAACAACATATGTGTAATTAAGGTTATAACGATTTTAACGATGTAATTTTCATATTTTGAGTTTTAATTAACTGTACAATAAAGTAATTATAATTCCTCACAGCAGGTGAGAGAGGCCCTCCCTGCCCCACGGGGCTCACAACCAGAACAGGTCAGGCTCGGGGAGGAGGCTCGGGTGAGGGTGACTCATGCAAAGGAAGTGGGAGTTGGAGGAAAGGCTCTGTTGTTAGAGATGTATTGTTCAAATACGTTCTTACTTTCAAAGAGATGATGTAATGGTATGCTGTGTTCTGGCAGTGACAATGCAGTTGCCATGACATGGAGCTTCCTTGATGTCTTATCCCTTGACCTTCCTCCTCGGTTGTTACAGGGTCAGCTTTGCCTTGGCAGCTATTGTTGTGGTGATGCCTAAAGTCTCACTTAGGGTTGTCATCTAGACACTTTCACAAAACAATGCGCCGGTCTTGAGGCTGTGACTAATCGTGTTCTCCGTCTGACCAAACAGCATCACTGTGGGCACTGCATCATCTGCTTGGGCCTCCATTACCTGTCAACATTGGTTGCACTAAGTGCACCTTAAAACACTTTGATAACACGCTTTGAAAAAAACCCAATAGTTATAGCTTTGGTATCTTGAAAATATGTGTTGGTGTGGTACAAGTGGAAGCTATATCAGTGAAGCCAACTCATTCCATGTTGCCAGGACTCTGTTTCCAGGCCTGGTCGTGAATGGGGTGACGTAATGCATTCTGGTTGTTGTAGTCTTATTTTACTTCCACCAAGTAAGAATACCACGCCTCACAACATTAGGATGTTGTGGGTTTCAAGCCTAGGGCTGCAAATAATGTGTGTGATACACGGAGAGAGGTGGCCACGCTAGCACATAAAGTGCAGAGTGAGTGGCTTATGATACTTGAAAGATAGAGGGGAAGGAGTGAGCAGGGGGAGATGAGTGCAGGAGAGTGAGTGTGAGTGTGATGGTGCAGATGCACAAACAGTTCAGACTTTGTCTGATATGAAACCTGGAGAGAAGGGGGGATGGGAGTTGGGGGAGGGACACTAAATCTATGGAAGAGATGGAGAAACAGGTGGAGGTGGATTGGAGCAATACGAATATTTGAAAGGCATGGGGGAAAGTGGTTAGATAGAATCTGAGAATAGCATCTCCTCGGATGGGCAGTTTCCAAAGAAAGGAATCTGCAGTGGTCATTTTCTCTAGAAAAGCCTAACATGTCTGACGTTTCCCAAAGTACAAAAGGCGGGTCAAAATTTAAGATGGAGGATCAGCGAGGCAAACTAGTAGCCCTCAGTTTTGAATACAGAAGAAAGAGATTATCAAACTCCGACAAGAGTTCCATAACCTTCATTAGTGTCCACCCATGTTGGGTTCTATGTAAATGTGAGCTTAGTAGGGGTTTACATACTACTGAAAATGTACTTGGTATTTAGATATTGAACAATTATGGTGGTCAAGAGGAGCTCTGCGGTATTCAAGACCCTTATAGATGAATGAGACTAGAGATCCGACCCACACCTGTTCGTTTGTGTCACTGAGGAATGTGTAAATAATATTTAGGGCATTGTGAGAGTCTGAGGCTGAATCTTTTAGCCTTTTGAGAAGAATAGCTCTATCTATGATAATTTACGTCACAGAGAGATCAGGGAGAAGAGGCGCACCTTCCTTGCATTGGTCGTTAGCAAAGAAAGTCTTTTTTTACTTACTTGGTATTATATTCGCCCTACCTGGATGTGTCCGCTTCAGGCCAAGATCTGAGCTATTCGAATGTTTGAATGATCCATTTCAGTTTGGCCGGATCACTGAAAGACCATTTACGTGATGTCTCTGGACCTCAGTTTAGCAGGGCCAGTTGTCCAATAACATTGCAAAGAAAATTTTCTAGCATAGTCTTTCAGTCGAGGGGATTTGAGGAGAGGGATGTTGTGCTGAGTCCCATGGAACCAATGAAACAGGCCTTCGGGACAAATTAGTTCTTGATTAGTCCTTTCTCGAAGATCGCATGTTTTTATTTCAAATTAAGGTGATCACTGAAACCAAACAAGTGTAATAAATCTCTGAAACATACTGCCTGTAGGGAAAAATGTAAACACCAGGTGCTGAGCGGAGTACTGTTGGAGAAAGGTACTCCAACAGTGGTGGAGCTGGACTGCATATGTGCTGGTGAATTACACAGTCGATTATTAGATGTGAAATGAGGAAAAAAAAACATATAGAGCACCACCAAAATGTCAAGAGAATATGAAGGCCCACAGGGGGATTCAAGACTAATTTGTACCGAAACTGGTTAATCTCTGCCCAATTGGTCGTGTATTTGCTTTTTTGAAAACAATGAGAAAAAATACATGAAACACATGAAGAAAAATGGGGGATATACATAGAAAACTGAATGGTCACTATAAACTGGAGAGACTGTCTGCGTACAACTGCCAACGTCTATTTACCTTCACGTTTAGTGGGACCCCGGGTAGGCTTACCTGGGTCTTACCTAGTGTGAACTTTGTAAGATAGGAGTTGGCTGTGGTTGTAAGGCTTTAATGGAAGCCAAGTCCCGCAAATTTCACAAAAGGCAAGCAGAATGCTTATGAACTCTGAACTACAGTTGCTAGTGGAAAAGTCGTAAGTGAAATCTGTCATAGGTCTGTGGAACACCAATTGGAGACATTGGAGTCTGTCTCTCCAATAGATAAAGAGAAACTGTTGCACGTGCTTCCTTTGGAACATTGCCATAATGTATATATGTAACTACACTGAACAAACCGGTTTCTGTCTCACAAAAGCTGTCAGACCACATAACTTCATCAACCACATTCCTGCTTTACATGCATCGCCTTGGGGCTTGACCCCAGTTCAGCGTTCCATTTGCTAACCATCTCACTTCACTTTGGAAATAACAAAACATACATGCATACCATGCCTCTAAAGTGCTCGAAAAAAAACTCACCTTGCAGAAGCTGACTCACGTGGTAGCACTGCTCTTGTTGGTTCTGATTGGATGACATTAGGGGTAGAGGAAATTAAAGTGCTGCTGGTGAAGATGACACACTTTATGACGTCATCACTTTCTTGAATTTGTGCAGTTTGAAAACCAACTTCAAAAAGTTTGTAAAGCAAAGACTTGTGCCGCTGGCAAATACTTGTTCATTTCTTGGAAGAAACGTACAAGGGAGACATATTCAGGCGCATAAAGTTCCAGACATACCCCAGTGCAAAGCATATGTTTGTTTCATTTTAAAATGGATCGTAACATAGACTTGGAAACAGGAGTGTAATTTGCAAAATAAATAAATAAGTGCATTAGCCCAAAGCTTTTCTTAGGAGCCCATCACCGTGTTGCCAAAAGCCATGTTCACTTAATACCTGGACTGCCTATTCTTGATTCAACCTCACTCTCCCTTCCACCACATTTCACTTCCGGTCTCTTTATCTTAGTCTTGATGGTCTTTTTTTACCCCTCAACTCTCTTTGCATATGTATGCACTTAATAAGGGCTTACTGTACCTTTTTACACATAAAATCTGTATTTTCTGCTGCAAAACTGGGGGTTGATTGGTTTGACTAACGCTCCGTGGCTAGCCAGGGGCTGGGAGACAGGACCGAGACAGGTCCGAGTTGGACCAGACCACAGATCCCACGGCACCTCTTGGAGTCCAAGGAGTGACGTTCCCAGCAGTCCGGCATGCGGGTAACCGGGGAAGAGCTGTGGGAGCCGCGAGCATTGTGAGGGCCTGGAGGCCGTGAATAAAAGTGACCCTGGTGGGATGAGTTGGCTCCTGGGGCCCCTGAGACTCACCAGCAAAGAGCATGTTCCTCCAGAGTGCATGGGGTACAATAACGCGACCAGAGTAAAGGAGGAATAGCACATATCTCGGCCCGCTTGACCCCAAAATGGCAGTTGTCATCCATCACACAGGAGGAGTACAGGAGGCTTCACTGTCATCCCATGGGGGTAAGTAGGATGAAGTAAGGTCCCCTGTAATGTCGTGGGTAGTTGTGAACAAGGCACAGGGTCAGTGATACACGGGAGCACATAGCAATTGCCTGTGCTTAAGATGGCCGCCATGTAACATTATTACTTCAAGGGGACCACCATTTCAGGCACTAATCGTGCCTGATCGTCGGACTCTGCACAGAGGGGGCCCGGAGTGTAACAGGGTAACCCATTTGGCTACACAATGAGGACCAGGAATCAGTAGCCAAGTTTAAGAAATTTTATTACAAATTAGGAATTAAATTCAAATGCACAGAGCAAGAGATAACAGCAAAAAAGAGAGAATGAAGGAGAAGATAAGAAAACAATTACATAGGCAGAAAACATTGATGAAAGAGAAACACAGCAGTAATTGTACACAAATTGAAGAAAGAGTTGAGGTGGAATCAGGAAAAGTCAATCAGCGCTAACTTCTGGCAGTACAAGTGACAATCTGCTAAGAAAACGCTTGTGCCCATGTGTGTATGTTTTTTTAGAAGCTTTTAATCTGTAAAAATAAAAAATCTGGCTGGGCTGTAAAGAAAAGGCTTGCAAATGGCTGAAGACTCCTTGGTTCAACACAATATTCTCATCTTCTTCCTTTGAGTACAGTGATGACGCTCCCGTGAGGTCCCAAGTGTGAAGCAATAGGTGTGGTGGAATTTGAAAAAGATTGCTGAGTTCCCCAGGTTACAGCCATTGCGCACTACCTGCCTCTCTCTCCTGCAGGTACCATCCTTCCACCTTTTCTGGGCTACAGGAGCTTTATTTCCCACAGATATCCATGGCAGAACATCATGTAGCTGGTAGGGAAGTAGAGACTTGCAGCCGGCAATCAAGTCAGGGCCGCCACAGTGGAGTAACGAAATTTGAGGGGTGCCACCCAGCACTGAGACTGCTCTTTTGGAAGTAGCTGAGACTATCCGTGAGTGTGTGGATAGGGGCGAGGAGGCCATGCTGGTCCTCCTCGACCTATCCGCCGCTTTTGATACGGTTTCACATAAAATCCTACTTAACCGTCTAAAGTAGGTCGGAATCGGTGGCTCCGCTCTCGCCTGGATTGAGTCCTTCCTCACTGGCAGAACTCAGAAGGTGGCGCTCAAGCCTTTCAAATCAGAGGGTAAACCCCTGCCGTGTGGCGTCCCGCAGGGCTCTGCCCTGAGCCCTCTGTTTTTTAACGTTTATCTCGCACCCTTGGCCGCAGTGGTGGAGTCTTGTGGAGTCAGAGTGGTCTCTTACGCTGATGATACTCAGCTGCTATTCTCTTTTAGGGACCACTCAGACTCCACCTTTGCCAACTTCCGCCAATGTCTGGACAACATCTGTGCCTGGATGACCAACAACCACCTAAGACTTAATGCTGACAAGACAGAAGTCCTGTTTTTTAACCAGAAAACTCCAATATCCCTCAGCCTGTGGTGGCCCACAGTACTTAACCCTGCGCCCACCCCTGTCCAATCAGCACGTAACCTGGGCTTTCAATTCGATGACTCACTATCTTGCAAAGCGCAAATCAACAAGGTCACCTCTGCCTGCTTCGCGAAGCTGCGCATGATTAAAAAGATCTTTCCTTACGTCCCCTTGGACGCCCGCAGAACGATCACTCAGGCCCTCATCACATCTCACCTAGACTACGCCAACAGCTTATATGCCGGTGCCCCTCAATATCTGATCGACCGTCTTCAGATCGTTCAGAATGCGGCAGCCAGACTGATCGGAAATATCCCCTACCGTCAGTCGGTTGCCTCCTATTGCAAAGAGCTCCACTGGCTCCCCATTGCAAGCCGCATTCAATTTAAGATCCTCACCCTCGCCTTTCGAGCTATCAACGGCCTTGGGCCTGGATACCTGAAAAAGCGAGTGGCAATATCTCAATCTGTCAGATCACTGAGATCTAACAACTTACGCCTCTTGATTGCACCTCGCTTTCGACGTTCCAGAATGGGCGGCAGAGGGTTCAGCGTAATTACTGCTAAACTATGGAACTGCCTCCCACTCGACCTCAGGTTCTGCCTGTCTGAATCCATCTTCCGTAGTAAATTAAAAACCTGGCTGTTCTCCAGATTATGACTCCAGTCTTGTAATCAGCTTGATCCACCCCTTCTTCCCTGAGTTTCTGTTTTAGCGCCGGGACACCCCTCCGGGGGTAGCTGCGCGCTGTATAAGCTACTTAAATAAAATAAAATAAAGATACGTGGAGGGCACCTTTCTTGACTCTATCAGGAGCTCTCCAGTGATGTGCTGTGCTGAATGACCCCCTGGATCTTGGGCCCCCCCACACCGCAGGTGCTGCTGGGGCCTGTCTTACGCTCCTGGGCCGCCAGGAGATACAACAGCAGTGGTGATATAGGCCTCGACCAGTGGGGAGAGCCTGCCACGGGAGGAGGAGGGGAGATCAAGCTCTGGATAAGATCTATCATCTGTATTGTAGCAGCACTTAACATAAGCGCAGACGTGTGAGAATGAGTGACTTGAACAGTGGAGGCAGAAGGAGAGCAACTGCAAAATCAGATCTGCAATGCCAGGAAAGCATGTAATAACAACTTGTTCTCAAATTATAACAAGTTTGGTTTCAGTGGGTTAGATACATATGGAAATCCATCATGTCCTGTAGGCCACTTAGCTAAAATGTATTCCATTCAGAGGAGATATGATTTAAGACTACTTATAAGTGTATCCCAGAATAAACAATGAATGATTTGGGATCATTTTACAACCAATAAGACTGCATACCTACACAACAAAATATTTCATCAATGACGGGAAGCCATATTGGGAATAAAAATGGCCAACCACTTGAGGAGACCCTATAATTTTCAACTGTATCGCACCTGTAAGTAAGTAAGAAGGACCAACCCTTCAGCACAATTTTAAGTAGGTATGAACTGCATGGATGGGTGGCACAACTCTGCTGGATTCTTAATTGGCTGTTCTCTTCCAGCTGAGTGGGACTACAGGGCTACATGACAGGCCCCGTGGCTTCTTGATGATAGGTCACTTTCTCCTAACACAGGGTTAGACTCCATATGTCTAGATTCCCCTCAGCTTTCAATTACATGAATTGCTTGTTGGCCAACAAATAGTTAAGAGAACTGGCTATTTTGCTTCATTGTTAACTTTCTGTCCGGTAATCTCAACAGGCTATAATATAGTCAGACTAAATGCTTATCTAGTCCTGCTGTTCACATATAAAGTGCTCCAATAGCTGAGCATGTTGAACACGCTACACAAGCTCTAAATAACTAAATAAAACAAAGCTTGGAATTATTAAAGGGACTTTAGAATCATCATGGAACACAACTTGATTGGGTACACCTCTGTTGATATCTAATTGCTTGATAGCCTGCTCTCAGTCTTAGCAAGGTTACTTCTTGATGCATTATTAAGCCAGACATGCCACCTTGTAAATATTTTTCACTGTGGGAGAGGATAGGGCATGGTCTAAATGGGAGGGGCTCTGGTTGGAAGACTGCTAGTGAAGCACTTCTACCACCTCTGTCCCCCCACACAAAAAATGGAAGTTTCTCAGTCTGCCGCCGATGATGTCCTGGGGTGTTTTCAAGCCACATGTTCGACATTGGCTGTTCAGAGGCTCAAAACACGAGATGGAAACCTACTCTATGCAGGGGTTCCAGCTCACCTTTTGATCAACTATTTGATATCGGCTCCTCACCGGGAGAGTGCTTGAAGGGAGATGATGTTCTATTGTTAATTTTATAAACTTAAATGTAGTGGGATTCAGGAGGTATTTTGCTTTTGAGCTGGCTGCTACTAAATTTCCTTTTGCACAGGTCTGGACATGCCCGTGTTTTTCTTGCCTCTAATTCTAAATGAATTTTCTTGTTGAAATTGAACCATTAGACTTTTTAAATGAACTGTCAGCTTTTTAATGTCCTGTGTACATCTTATGAGTTGTAATGTGAAAAATCTTAAGTACTGTATGATCTGGGCTCTCTGACAATATTGTTTGTTTCTATTTACAAGAATTTTAGGTAATCTAAGGGGGGCTTTTGATAATTTTATGATGGTTAGTGGATTGTGCTTGTTATGTGTTTTTTTAAATTTTTCATTTGTAATAATATGTATTCATTTTATGTGGACCTCCTAGGAGTTCCAAATCTTTAATAAATATATTGAATTGAATTGAATTGAGCTGATATCATGTGAAGCAGGTCTGAACCATATCTGTTGGCAGGTCTTTGATACAAAAATTATAATACTGAATGCATGGGTGGTGCAAAAGTGCTAGCGGAGGCTCCACCCTGACCTGGTTGAGTCACGCTGACCCTTGTCCTGTGTTATCTATGGTGAAACTCTTTTACTGAATTCACAACCACATACGCCGCACCCTGATGGGTCCATCCCTGGCTCGCCCTTACATCTTGGAAACAAGGTTTCACTGTTAATAATTCACTGCTCCAGTGTGGACATGCTTTGTTTCTCTTTCAGTGAATGCTATTTTAACTTTGATCTTAACCTCTCTAAAAGGCAGGGTGCTTCTCAAGAGGGAAATGCAAACTGCTGTTGACCTCATTAAAGGAAACACCTGTACATTTACCTAAGAATAAACCTTTAATTCCTGTGCTCCACCCACCGCGTTCCAACTGATTTAGAACTACATGATGTGAGTCAAAATCTATGTTTATATCCTGTCTTTACAGTGATGCTGGACCAATGTTTAGAGTTGCAGTGCTGTCATCAATGTTACCTAATTGAAGTAATAGGGATTGTGAAAAATTCAATGATCTACATTCCACAAACAACAACTGTAGCAAATAAGCAACGCCCATTGTGAAAGTCGTGAATTTTAGAACACACTGTTGCAAATATATTACTAAAGCATGATGTGGTAGAGCACTGTCATTTACAGAGACCATATATTCAATTGAATGGCCACCAAATCATCAAAAACATGCAGTTTTACTGAAAAAACATTATAGTGCGCAAACGATAATGTGTGGAAATGTGGTTTCAGCGATTTATATATCGTTTGGGCATCACCCTTGATTTGTTTGGATCCTGTTAAAATCTTTTTTTCCTCACACTGCAGAATTACAAAAATGGGCTTCATTTGTTCTTTCCTAACGGCTGATTTATTTTCAAATATGTATAAAGTTTATTTATAGACATTTACATTTTTTGTGAGTTAGAATAAACAACTACATTCTACAACCTTTTATTTCAGACTCCTGGTACCCCAGCAAGATTGTTACATAGTTTGCTTCTCAGTTTGCAATCAGAGAAAGAGAAGTAAACACCAATCTCCACGTTAAAAGAATAAGCAGCAATGTGTCAGAAGACATAGCCTGACATTCGACCTCTGTCCTTTAATGTACAGAAAACATGAGAAGCTGATAACAGCCTTTATTTATTTAGTGCTCATTCACATTCTGAATTCAAGCGTGGTTATTTTGGGGGTGCTGCAGCACACCACGCAGCCCTACTTCCGGCACCTGTGCTTCTTAATTGACAAATAAAGATAGTTTTGAGCCCTCTTAGATGCTGGCAATTTAACATTCCAATAATGTCCACTCAGCAATTTTTTTGCTTCACAAAACTCCCATGAAAAAATAGGATGCCTCCCTAACCCATCCTTCTTGGCTGCAAACCCTTTTTTTTTTTTAAGAATAAAATCTTAATCCATTATTTGCAGCCATCATGGCCTCCAAGTTGCCATGCTCGGTGACCTTTCCCTTGGTGACCTCCTCACTCTCTTTGCTTAGTTAATGAACCTCTTTACTCCCTTTCCTTAGTTATTGTCCATCTGTATGTCGATTGACTACTGCCAGTTGGTTAGGACGTTGCAATGGTAAGAATTAACTCTTGCTGCCGACTTGCCAGAGCGCGCTTCCTTGAGCAGAGGTCCTCTTTGTTCATCACAATGTAACTGAACATTTGCCTTGCCCACAACCTGTTTCTTCATCACACAGATTTTGCCACTCAGGAGACTCCTGTCTTTAGAGATGCTGGCTCGGATAAAGCACCTCATGACAAGAAGGGACCTGCGAATACTCAACCTGCTTAACACTTGAGCCACCAGCTCTTGCTGCTTTTCAGGTGATGCAACAGATATTTAAGCTGATAAGGGCTTGAGAAGAAAATGAAAGTGGTGGCGGCAAGGGGTCGATTTTATATTTTAGACCTTTGAGGAGAAGCATGTAAACCTGTAAGACATTTTTGAGCCTTGGCTTCTGTAGAGACACACTCCACTATTTCCATTTCCTTGCCCTCACCATGGCTTAAATGTTAGGAAACCTGCCTCTTTAAGGAGGTCACGTAGGATTTTTCTCATTTGCTTTGGTAGGAGATATTGGTCAGCAGTATAGGTTTTGCTTATTGTTTCGTCCATTCTAGAGCGGCTGTCCAGTTTCACAATGTAAGGGCCCGATTCACAGAATTAACTTAAGACAAAATCCTAAACTTATTACCATTTTGGTATTCACAGAAGGCACTTACTCCTTTTGGTATTTACAGAAGGCACTTACTCATTTTGGTATTCACAGAAGTTAGGAGTCCTAACTGTAGGACTCCTAAATGCCTTCTGTGAATACCGAAAGTCTTAAAATTAGGATTTGTCGCAGTTTAGGAGTAGTAAAGTTAGGACTCCTAACTTTAGGACTCCTAAATGCCTTCTGTCAATACCGAAAGTCTTAAAATATGGATTTTTGTCAGTTTAGTAGTAGTAAAGTCAGGACTCTCAACTTTAGGACTTCTAAATGCCTTCTGTGAATACCGAAAGCCATAAAGTTAGAATTTTTCTCAGTTTAGGAGTAGTAAAGTTAGGAGTCCTAAGACTCCTAAATGCCTTCTGTCAATACCGAAAGTCTTAAAATATGGATTTTTGTCAGTTTAGTAGTAGTAAAGTCAGGACTCTTAACTTTAGGACTTCTAAATGCCTTCTGTGAATACCGAAAGCCATAAAGTTAGAATTTTTCTCAGTTTAGGAGTAGTAAAGTTAGGAGTCCTAACTTTACTACTACTAAACTGGGAGAAATCCTAATTTTAAGACTTTCAGTATGCACAAAAGGCATTTAGGAGTCCTAAAGTTAGGACTCCTAACTTTAGGACTTCTAAATGCCTTCTGTGAATACTGAAAGTCTTAAAATTAGGATTTCTCCCAAAGTTAGGAGTCCTAACTTTACTGCTCGTAAACTGAGTGAAATCTTTTTGGCAGCACTGACCTGGGGCGGAACACTCTAGGCGGACACTTTGCTGGGCAGGATCGTCGTTGGACCTCCTTCCTCTGCGCCGACCGAGTCCTCCCGCTGCCGCATCAAACAACCCAGGCGGCCGCCGAGCGGAGGACTCGGTTTCCCAGGACACCTTGTGGCGGCGCACACCTCGCACGTCACAATCAGCGCCTGAAGGCGCGATAAAGGGCCGCCTTCCCCGGCCAAGGGGTGTAAATCTTTTTGGCAGCACTGACCTGGGGCAGAACACTCTAGGCGGACACTTTGCTGGGCAGGATCGTCGTTGGACCTACTTCCTCTGCGCCGACCGAGTCCTCCCGCTGCCGCATCAAACAACACAGGCGGCTGCCGAGCGGAGGACTCGGTTTCCCAGGACACCTTGCGGCGGCGCACACCTCGCACGTCACAATCAGCGCCTGGAGGCGCGATAAAGGGCCGCCTTCCCCGCAACGCGGGACGCCGGGCGAAGCCCGGGCAAAAGGCGGACCCTCTGTGGCCCTCAGAGGGCTGAGGAGACTGGACTGGGCCGGAATCCCTGCCTGTTTGATTGCTCATACTGCACTCCTGAGTAAGTCCTTCATTCTACTACCTCAATATTAATACAATGTCTACAGTGGCTCTAAGTCCTGAGATTGTTATTGCTGAAAAACCTGGGAGTCTGACAAATGGAACTCTGGATAATTACTTTCTCAGAACTGGTCCTGAAACCCCTAAAGAAAAAGAACTAACTCTAGCTGAGCGGCGTTTATAGCGTCGCCGCTCGATTGAAAGCATTAAGAATAGGACTTTGATTGACCCTACTTCAGTAGTTATTATTACCATTGAGGCGAGCCAGAATGGCAACGATGACATTGTATCCCAGGATAGTGTGCCTCTTCTATTTCGAGATAGCATATCAACGCCGAGTACTTGCCACATACAAGCTGCGAGTTGCACTATACCACACAATCCTACTAACTCATCTAACACAACCGAGGTGCTGATAACACCAAAACCTATTCCAAGCAAAACGACACGAAACATGATTAAGAAAAGAATGCTGCCTAAAACTTATGGTCCACCCCCAACCAAAAAAAGACGTAAAGGGGTGGAACCAAACAGACAAAAGTTTAGCCATTCTGATTTTGGGAAAAAAATCAAGCCTATTGTTACTAACGAACATTGTACCATATCTATAGATGATAATGAGGGAATAGTTAAGGCACCCTCACCACCCCCAGTAATTATACACAAAGACAGGGAGGAGAGAATTGACACAACTTTTGCTGACACTGCGCCACAACCTGCGCATACTAGCGTCACATTAGACAGCATTGAGTATATAATCAGAAGCTATACTTTAGCAATCGTTGAGAGACTAAAGAGGGTGGAGGAAAGACTTGGAAAAACAGAGTTGGAGTTGGGAAGCAAGGAGATCCATACTAGGGCAATTGCGAGTAATACTGCACAAGCGATTCCATTGCCTATTGAAACCAACATTTGTGCCCATAATCCTCCAACCAATCTGACAATAGCAGCTCCAAGCCCCTCTCAAGATATACATACAAAACAACCCAAACCACCTTCTACGAACCAGACAAATAAACCCAATCCCACTCCTGTCATTCCACTTAGTAAACCATCGAAGGGTTTGGGAATACCATCCTTGGAGACAACTAGAATAGAAGGGGGAAGCATTAGGCACACACGGGGGGCACAAAAGAGGGGTCCATTAACAGAACTGCCACCGGAAGCAGTGCCTTTCGTGGTGGTTCTTACGGGTGTGCCAGAGCTGGAAGCGAATAAGCGGGAAGGATATGCCCAGCTTAAAAACAAGATCATGCACTGGCTGAGTATATACAGGCCAATTGCAAGTAACATCAACGGCGAAATAGTACATGTTCGCCGTCTCCAGTGGTTGGGTGGTAGACCTAAGGACATCGAGGGAGATGTGGTGGTAGTAAATTTCAGAGACCAAAATGCTGTCCATTACATACTAAATTGGCCTACAGGTAATGCCAACAACTGCATTACCCCCCGTCCCCTAACGTACTTCTATCCAAGGTCCATAGTGTTCCCGCCTCAGCACCCACATAGACAATCTTATTCTAATAACTATTTTCCCATCACGCAGAACATTAGGAACCCTGCATTTGTGCATTATCCACCACCTGCCCCTGATCCATATGGGTGGAATATTGTAGCCCCCAGATTCAACACAACTGCCCACAGGAGAATGGATCATCTAAAGCCCTTCACGCCCCTGGAGGCAACAAATAGGTTTAGTCTATTAAACGGATTGGATGACTGTGATTGAATTCCACAGAACAGTTGGGATGGGGGCAGTGGAACACATGTATTTCTTATGAAGAGCACCAATGAGGAAGATGAGACAGAGGGAAACTACAGGGCTAATAGTATAAGCTGTGCAACAGGTCCTTGTATGGGGGGGACTAAAATAGCCGGTTATTTTCGGCCAGCACGTGACACTTTAGCATCACAAGACAAAGATGTTAACTTATGCCAAGCTGACCTCAAAAATATTGAGAGAGTTACGGTCCCAGGGGCCAACCTGTGTGACACCGAAGTAATGTCTGACCCAAACACTGATTTAACTAGAAAGGGAGAAAATGACACTGTCTTATTCAAACATAGAGTAGGCAACACAAACCAAACAAATTGTCTTATGGGACAAACAGAAGTAGTTGCCAGGGGTTTACATATTAATCCACAAAGAACCACGGAGTCTATTGATCCTACAGGGTCAACCACTCTTTTTGGAGAATCACGTCCACAGCGCAATCAAGCCCAAAAAGAAACATCTAATATCCCGGGTGGGCATTTCCTAGTGTCCTGGAACGTGGCAGGTCTCAGGAACAAGATGGCTTCTAGGGACTGGACCGATTTCATTGATAATTATATGATAGTCACCTTGCAGGAAACTTGGGCTGTTGAACCCGAAAATAGATTAGGCTATTTACAATTTGCGATAGCCGCAACCCATTCCAACAAGGGAAGACCTGTGGGTGGTTTGACAACCTGGATTAAACAGGATGACAGATACACGACAACTCAGCTGGTAACCAATTCTAAAGATATATTGGTGGTAAAGTTAAAGTCCCTTGTATTTGGTGAATTACTAATTTTTAATGTTTATGCTAGGGGAAAACCGGGAGGGAAACCGTCAGAGACAGTTGAGGCTTTGGGTCATTATGTGAGAACATGGAGGGGAAATGCAAATGTTTTAATATGTGGTGATTTCAACTGTTCTTTTGAGCCCTTGGATCATAGCGATCTAGAACTTACCGAGGCAGAAGATATCTGCTGGCAAATCCCCTCACTCAACATACCCCCAATAAAGAGGTGGACCCAAGCGGCTCTCCAACTCAAGAATTTTAGTCTTGAGTGCGGGCTTAGAGCTGTAAATGGGAGAACACAAGGCGACAGGCAGGACAATCCCACATTTAACAATACTTTGAGCACAAGTAGAATAGACTACATCCTAGTGAATTTGGAATTCTGGAGGTCTATTTGTGACATGACCGTAATCCAAAGAATAGAGAGCGATCATAACCCACTCAGCCTAGAGATACAGCTCCTTAAGGGCCAGGGAAAAGATGAAATAGAAATATCGGGTGACATCGTCCTGGCAAATGACTCACGGCGGCTGAGATGGGCTGAGTGTTTGGGTAATCCCGACTCTATTGCAGAAATGGACACCCTGGTAAAGGCTGCCACTGCTGATTTACAGGGCTATTCATCCCAGGACGATTATGAGACTAGGGTGATTGATATCCATACGACCCTTTTTTTAAAACTCGGCACATTTTTTATCAAGTCAAGTAAAAAACTTATGCGTAAAAGTAGATGGAAACCTGATTCCTGGTATGATAAAAATTGTAGGGTAGCATACAAGTCCTTAGCACTAGCGGTGCGAACCACTGACAGAGAGAAGATTCAGGGCGCTAGACGCCACTATAAAAAAATACAACAAGATGCAAAAAAAGCTTGGGACAACAATTATTGGGAAGAATTATATGAGGCTAGTAAGTCCAGAGATATGACTGGTTTCTGGAATTTAGTGAGATGGGGTAAGGGGAATCAAAAATCGCAGCCCGCTAACTCTGTCCCTCCGGAATGCTGGATAGCGTATTTTAAGGCCCAGTTTGCCAATACTAATGGTGCACTTATAGATGCCCCGGAATCTATCAGTAATTGTTTATTCACAACTGTACTAGTGTTTAGTCGGAGAGATGTTGAATGTGCTCTCAATTCAATTCCAAGAGGAAGAGCACCCGGCCCGGACAAAATCCCAGCAGATCTTTTTATACATAGCAAAGAGGTCTGGGTTCCATACATTGAACTGTTGGCAAATGCTATTGCCAGGGGCTCGACCTTGCCGGAATTATGGAGGGGAGCCGAAATTATACCTATTTTTTAAAAAGGTGATCGGGCAGATCCTGCCAACTACAGGCCAATTAGCTTAATAGCCTGTATTCAAAAGGTAATGGCTAGTATGGTTCTCTTCAGAATTCAGAACTGGATAGAGGATTCGGGGGTCATGTCTATGCTTCAGGCTGGCTTCCGCCCCTTTACCAGTACAGTGGACCAAGTTTTTAGGTTCTCGACTATATACTGGAAATGGGTGATTCTTGGGGGTGGCACATTATATGCAGCATTTGTTGATTTAAAGGCGGCATTTGACCTTGTGCCACGAGATAGGCTATGGCGAGCGCTTCATGAACAAGGCATGCCACATGAACTCCTCACTGTTCTGATTAAATTTCATGAAAATAATTACGCGCAGGTCAGATGGGGAAATCAGAGCCAAGTTACAGACAGATTCCCAACAGAAAGGGGTGTCAGACAAGGGTGCGTATTGGCCCCAACACTATTTACGCTATACATTAACCGGGTCACAGATTACTACAGGGATGCATACACAGATGCACCGAAACAAAATGGCATTCCAGTACCCCTGCTAATGTTTGCAGATGACACCCTTTTAATTTCCAAAACACAGGAAGGGCTACAGAAAGCTATTGGGTGTTTTGAAAATTTTTGTAATGATTATGGCCTAGTAATAAACATGTCCAAGACAAAATTTATGGTGATGCACTGGCACAGAAGGATAAGGGGCAGAGTTTTCATGAATGGAGAATTGCTAGAACAGACAGACAGTTTTAGTTATCTGGGCATTACATTGGGATCATGGCTAGAGTGGAAGCCGCACATGTCTTACCTAACAACTAAGCATGTACAATTGGCAGGTGTTTTACTGCGAGAGTTTAAGTACTCAGTTACAAAACCAATAGCCCCAGTACTCAAAATATATGACACAAAAGTGAGATCTTCTATGTAATATGGGGCAGAATTGTGGGGGGTGTCCGATGTTACGGTCTTAAAAAATGCACAAAATAAATGTTTGAGATGTATAACAGGGCTCCCACAATCAACACCAACCATACCTCTGTACATGGATCTGGGCTGTCGTAAAATAGAGGATTTATGCAGTTTCAGACCTACCGCTTACTGGAGGAGACTATGGGTTACACCTGAACTGTCCCACTATGCTCTAGCACTTCTGGAAATACGAAATATGGACTCTGGAGGGAAAATACTGTGGTTCGGAAAGGTTAAATCCTTATTCAAGGCCCTAGGAATGGGGCATTTATGGGAAAAACCTGAGGAGAACATCTTCCCATCAAAAAAAACTTTGAAAGAGGCTTACTGGGCACATGTAACCCTGGAGGAGTTCCAGAAGCACACCGCTCCATCGCTCACAGGAGTCTTTTTGGAGCAAAAACATATTCCTATGTATGAGAGCTATTGGGACTTTATTACAATACCATATGATCGAAAACTGTTCCATCAGTTCAGGGTAGGAAACCTTTCTATCAGAACATTCACTAGCAAATGGTCTGGAAATACAAATGATCAAATGTGCCCTTTTTGTTTATTACATTCAGAAAATATAGCCCATTTGTTGTTTGTCTGCCCAATATACAAAGCTCCTCGCAGCTCCTCGCCATAAATGGATCAGGCCGATCTGTATACAAAAGGGAATCCAGTGCGGGACAGAAGCACTTAGAATTCTCAAAACTGACTGCTCTGAAAGTGTGGTGGTTGCGCTTGCAAAAATTTTAAAGTGGACGTGGCTAATAAGAGGGGATAAGTTGAAAGAACTGCAGCCCGATATAGACAATTTGACATTTAGGCAAGAAATCAATTGTTATTAAATCAAATGATTTTATTAAACACATTACTTATTTATTTTTTTAACTTGTAGTGTCGAAACACCTAATGACTGGATAATAATAATTGGATGATAATGTGATGAATTCCCTTGTAAACATTTTACGAATGTAATAATGATGAATTGTTGTTTTAATATGTATATGTATGTCTTTTATGACTAAAAGTCGAAATAAAGACTCATTTGAATTGAATTGAGTGAAATCCTAATTTAAGACTTTCGGTATTCAGAGAAGGCATTTAGGAGTCCTAAAGTTAGCTACCTGACATTTTCTGTCTATATATTTTGGAGTCTAAAATATGGATACATTGTAACAAAATCAGAACTCCCTTCTCCAGTAAACAGAATTGTAAATGGCATCAGAGGTGTGGAGTCATACTGCCTTCTGGGCTCGGGTCTCATCTAGGCTCTTGATGGTTAAGAATAGTGCTGACTCGCTCTCTCAATGATGACGATGCTGCTCTATGACCCAAAACAAGCTCTTCTGTTGTTATCCTGTGACCTGGTCTGCTGGGCTGGGGGATCTCATTGCTTCTGTGGGACTTCAGTTCATCGGGATGTCCTCCTTACAAATGTTTCAGAAGTTGGCCTTTGTCTACCAGGAGAAGCTCCTCAGAAGGGCTGCACAGAGTCGAGCTACTTTAGCAGATGAGCTTTCTGTCTTTTGACATGTTAAAGCAGCAAGAATTAATTCAGATTTCATATGTTTCCAGTGTAGGGGTATAGTTGTAAACATGGCACTACGTGTCTTATTTGCTACAGTGGTGTACCTCCTTGATGTCCAGACACCCCGCAATGGCCAGTTGGGCAAGTATGCTTCATTTAACAGACTAAATACTCTTTCAATCCTGCAAGAGTGCATTTTGCAGTTATTATTCGGTTTTTCTGGGTTTTGAAACCAAGAGTCACAGGGGACACCAGTTTGAACTGGTCATAGGTATTTGTGAATTGCACGTTCACGGACATCTGCATCTATTCTCTTTCCTTGGGAAAACTCAACAAACCAGGAAGATGGTTGTTTTTTCTCTGAACAAAAGAAAGGGCTGTGACCTCCCTCGCCCACCATGTACAATAGGTTTCAGGGTCACCAGGAACCTGAAAAGGAGTATAGAAATGCTGACATGCCCAACATGAACAGAGCCAACTTTCATCAGCATCTTTTACAGCATCACAGGGTGACCTAGACGGACCTCATCATTCACCAAGCAAAAGTAAAGCTGTCTGTCTGTCTGTCTGTCTGTCTGTCTTCATCTATCATTTTATGTCTCTGTCTATTTCTAGTTATCTCTCTGTCCTCTCTCTCCTTCTCTCTCTTACACTTTCTTTCTTTCTGTCTCACCCAGCATTCTTTCTATCTCTCACTGCTCCTTCATAAACGCCCTCCAGCATGGGACACAAGTATAGGAACTATGCCAGGGGAGAGCCAACAGTGAGTGCTCATAGGGGTAGAAATTAAAATGACTGTGCCTTGTGCCTTGGACTAAACACCTGCATCCAAAAGCACAATGCCTCTGTTGAGGGGGGAAATAGCCACCCACAGTAAATAAGGGGAGTATACTTTGGATTCCCCATCTCCCCGCAGCACAGCACAGATGGGATAACAAACAATTGAATGCAGTTAATTAAATGACAATTACTGAGTTCACTGAAATTAAAACACAAGCTAATCCAGAAAAAAATAACATACTGGGCAGGGCAGCATTCATTTTTGAAGCTGTACAGAAGGCTTTCACCATAACAATGGGCCTCCATGTTGAGTATGAGGTCAAAAACTTAATTAGGTGGCAGAAGATGAGAATTGAATGTTGTCCTCTTTAATCTCCGAAAGACTGCCATTGGATTACTAGCCACGTCTCTTGTTGAATATTAAGCAGCTAATATGAGGGCAAAAGCAAAAAGCATTTTGCAAGATTGCTCACATAATGTCTTGGTGAATTTGGCAACATGTTTAGTTGTCTGGAGGGACTCAAGCAAACAATACCTAACCATAATTACCTTATAAATCCCCGCTTCTGCAGGAATCCTTTGAATGATGTATTACTACGATATAAAAAACTATCAGGTGCAAAAATATATATGTATAAATTTACTATACTTAACTCTCCATCTGCTCACAATATTGTAAGGAATGCTCCTTTTTTGTATTGTCACCCCCAGGTTTTGGGACTGATGGTGCTGGTTTTGCAACACTGAGAATGCACTGAGAACTGCTAACCAGACCTCAGTGCCTGAGCCCTTACCCTTAGACAGATATGTTGAATTAGCTTAGCTAGCTTAACTGTAAATCCCTAATAACTGATATCCTGGGTACCCATGACATGTAAGTTAGAAGATCCGCCCAGGGACTGCAGTACTGGTTGTCCCACCCTGGGTCAGATACAAGTAAAACGAGACTCATAGCCCACCATCTGCAGGCTGGAAGAGCAGTTGAACTGTTGGCCTGACTTTGCTTTTTAAAGCAATGGCAAAGCCAGACTTCCCCCTTGTATACGTATATCAAACCCTAGATAAGAACCTGAATATGCACAACCATATCAACTTACTGGCTAAAAATACCCGCTTCCATCTGAGCTATCTCAGAAAAATGAAACTATTTCTTGAGACTGCAGACCTCAAAGCTGCTGTCCAATCCTTAGTTATTTCCAGACTTGAGTACGGTTGTTCCACCCTCGCGGGACTTCCCAAACTTTCAACCGCTCCTCTAAAAGCCTGTCTTAACGCTGCAGCAAGACTTATAACAGGATCCAGGAAATGTTACCACATATCGCCACACCTGAAAGCACTCAACTGGCTACCCTACGAAGCTCGAATTCACCTAAAGACGGCTTGCATCACACACAAGGCGCTGCACCACAACACCCCTCAGTACTTAGCCCAAAAACTCAGCCTATCTGGAGGAAACAGACATTCTAGGAGTGGGAATAATCTACTTTTGAAACCCTCATGTTTCAAAAAGTCTAAAACCTCCAACAGAGCATTCTCGGGGGCAGCCCCAAGAATTTGGAACTCCCTTCCACCTCACTTCAGAATAATCTCCTCTATCCCTCTCTTCAAAAAGGAAACAAAATCATTCCTGATGAGCAAATTCCTACCTTAAACCTGTTTTCTTGTTGGTTGAACACTCTAATCATTGCTGCCTCAAGAACTTATGACCCACACGAACTTGAATGATCTTTGAAATGTCTTTCAGACTAAGCTTTCTCATTGTTGTTATGCCATGTTACTTATTTTGAATGTTCCCATTGTCATTGTTTCTCAGTACGCCCTATGTAAAGCGCTCTGATACCCTAGCGTGGGTCTGGTTCGCGCTATATAAAACTCTAAAAAAAATGTTTTTAAAAATGCTGCAACATATTGCACCAGCAGACAAGTAACTTCAAATGCTTTGACAATGAAAATGTGGAATTGTCGCTTTAACTTAGGAAAAGCTTTTTCGCCCATTTGGTGAGTCAGAGTTACACCCTGACTCCTCAGCTGGTGCAACTATGGAACGGTACGACCATAGTAGGCCATCCAATGTATCAAACAACTTGTTACATTAAGCCTGACTTGAGACTCAGGTCCAAATTAATGTAACAAGTAGTAGTGTGCAACTTTAGCAAAGTTGCCACTTGGTGCCTTCAGTCCTCTGTGCCCATACTGGTTGCGTACGTGGTCCTGTATCGAGATAGCTTCTACCCTCCTGGGGAGACGCGCTAATGACTCCCAGGAAAGGATGCATAGGGGCCTGCTCTCTAAGGAGGTATAACCTCCCTCCTGAAGGAAGACGCACACGTGTTGGCCCAAAGAGCGAGACTTTAAAGGAGAAGCTGCCTTTAAAGGGCAAATGAGTAACAGTTGGTAGAGGGGCTGCTCTATTGTTCAGGCACACAGGCTGGCACTTGGGACAGGAGAGGTGAAACCAGTTGCCACACTGGTTTTCCAGGGGCATATAGCCCCCTTGGTAGCCACACCTCTGGGCTAGGCTAGAGACCTCCATACCCTGGAGAGGGGTCCTGCCATATTGGAAGTGGGCAGAATTGTGCATCCTGGAAGCCCTAATGTCATACTTCACAGGAAGTTGTCATCAGGTGGGAGAGAACCTGATAGCCCATTGGCTACCAACCACATCCTGTGCTGAGGGCATTTCCTGAGCATAAGTAAGGCAGCCCAGGCAAACACAAACTACTGGACAGAAGAGGACCGAAGAAGGACTGCCTGCTGCACTGTGGAACCAGCCAAGAGAGTGGCTTGGAATGCTCCTGCTGAACCTGGCTAGTTAGCAAAAGAGAAGGACTGTGCCTGCTGTGAGGAGAAGTTATCCCCAGAGTCCAGCCAAATCCAAGAGACTTTAGCGGTCAGTGAGCTGGTCTCCTGTTCACAGCACAGGGACACCACAGCTGGGAAGCCTGTTGGGCAAGTTGGTAGGCCAAAGTTTTTAACCTGTTGCCAACTGCTGCCGTGCAGGACCAGGGACCAGGATCCAATGCACAAAGTTGCCCCTGAGTTTTCTGGCCCCAGGAGTATTATCGAGTGCTAGCAAGACAGGGAAGGTCAAAGGATTCCAAGGCTAAAACAACTCTTAATAAGCTGATTTTATAAGTAAATGGAGACACACTCAAAAGCCCTGGACCTCTTGAGCTTCGTAAGGCAAAGCGAGTTTGAGAAAAGGGGAGTGTGTACTCCTTGAAAAGTCAGTATTGTGCTTATTGGAATGAATACCCGTTCTTACAGATTCTCATATAGGGGACACGACTACTTCAAGTTGCAGTGTGACATCTTTATTGTTGTGTTGTGAGACATGGACAGCCGACACGTGTTTCGCCCCCTATTGGCGAGTTGCGCCGTGGCTTTCTCAAGGCTATTTACACAAATGCAGCGTATAATACAACTGTTTCCATATTGTCAAAATTCCAAAGACAAGAGTTTCAATACTCGCAGAACAATATTCTTCTGTAAAATTGCAGCAGGCTGAGAAATGCAGTTCGGTCCCTGCCCGCGGCTCTCGGCATTCGGTATGTGAAAGGGTTGAATCCCGATTATCGGAGTGCAGCTGGGACCCCCAGAGGATGAGTTATCACCCCAGGAAGGATTGGCCAGTGACTGCGTGACTGTGATACTGGGCAACCGGTAGTCCAGTGGCAACTGGACTTCTGCCAGCACGAGAGAACTTTGAGGGATGTCAACCCAGTGACCAAGACTGCCTCATCCCCTTTATGGACCGAGTAGTAGCCACAAAAAGATCCTGGTCAACTGCATCACATACACAGCATCCTTTGAGCATCTTCAGCATCTTTCATCCCATTTATCAGGACCACTTTAATAGGAAAGCCCTGCACAGGATAAAAGTGCCTGGAACTGACTGAAGACTGCTTCACCCGCTGAGGTAACTTTTTCTAAGATCTTGCTGGTACCCCTGACTGTTTCACTACTGGAATTGATTGCCTGATGTGACTGTAAGTGACCACATTCCAACTAGGCCAAACATTTTGTTGAAAAAGTTTGACAATGCTTGTTTGTGGTTGAGTGAAATAACCTGATTTACATCTTGCAAATTCTACATCCCCGGAACCCTCTGATGGACATATGCCTCATCTGGTACCTCATCTTTCTCCCTAATCCGCTTCTAGAGACTCTTCCACCCTCAATCTCTCCTTTACTCATTCCAAACCTCATTCTCCTAATGCTATGATCTCCAAATAAACTCTTTCTGGACCCTTCTCTCTTCAATCCCTCCACTATCCTTTTCAATGCAACTAACAGACTCACATGTCCACCGCTCAAAATAATTTCATATTTCCCTTTACTAATTCACTACAAAGTTTTTGAGGGTTGTGGACTAGCGTGCTACCCACTGAAAAGCGCTTTGACGCCTTGTCAAGGGTAGTAAGCACTATATAAATGCAATTACAATGACAATATATATTTATTACACTGAGGTAAACTTGAGATGATTCACAACACATCAACTCTACCTTCTTCAGATGATGAAGCTTTCCTGGTCGTACATTCTGAATTGTGATTCAGACTACAACAGACTGTGGCAAGGTGGAAAATGTATTTGCACACCATAAAGTCACTCTTAAACCAATCAACTGACTTATGTAATTGGTGGCTATAGTTTTAAAGTGTGGGGCGCGGGGATTACAATATGTTCATGCGACTCTGAGATTACTGGCTTTGTTGCAGAAACCGTATTATTTTATGAAAGACTTTGTTTTGAGATCTGTAAAGCTTACATAGAGGTTGTCTGTGGGGCTCTAAGTGCTCTATGACATGATTGTAGCTGTTATGCAAATATGTTATGCATCCCTTGGTTCGATAAAAATAAGAACCATTAAAAAGGGCTCCTCAGTTTGGAAGTAACTAACCATTGCATTTCTCAACATTATGAACGTGCAGGATGGAAATAAATACTGAAATAATTGGAATTTACCACTGCCTCCAGATCTTCATCTTATACTGTTATGCTGTTAAACTGGCTTGCTTAGTACAAAGTTTTTATTTTATTTTTCCCTTGAACGTCGTCTCGTCTTTTTTTTAATCCAATATATTAATTTCTATTTTTAATCAAATATATTAATTTTCGGTACCATTTTTGGAAAAAAAATTATTGTTCATTTTTTATATAGTTTGTGCCAGGGTTTTCACTCATAACCTGTGCAATACTAAATACGTTTATAAAGCATCATTCTCAGCCCTGTACTTTACAGTCCAAGTAATGTTGAGCATATCTAGTGATATCAACGTGGCACACTTTGCTGATCTGTACCCTTGGATCTCTCCCAGCCAGAGACAGAAAATAATTGTCCAAATTACCAAACTGCTATTTGCCCTTCTCATCAAAGTCCATACATGGGTCCATGTGAGGACATGCATGTCTAGAAAAATGAATGAACGTATTCTGCAATTAAATAAGCTCACTGCTAAACATCTATTTACATCTTTTTTTTTGCAGCCAAATACCCAGAACTGAAAAATCTCATGGGCCCAGACCCCCATCTGAAGTGGATCGTTTCCGTAATGGTTCTTGTCCAGGTTGTGGCCTGCTACTTTGTGCAAGACTTGCCTTGGAAGTGGGTAATATTCTGGGCATACGCATTTGGGGGCTGCATCAACCACTCCTTGACTCTGGCCATCCATGACATTTCACACAATGTGGCATTCGGCAACAAGGCCGCCAAGTGGAATCGCTTTTTCGGCATGTTTGCCAACTTGCCCATAGCCATGCCCTACTCGGTGTCTTTCAAGAAGTACCACATCGATCACCATCGGTACCTTGGAGGCGATGGCTTGGACGTGGATATCCCTACAGATTTTGAGGGACGCTTCTTCTGTACCCCAGTACGCAAGATCATCTGGCTTTTTTTGCAGCCCTTGCTTTACGTGTTGAGGCCGCTTTATGTTAACCCCAAGCCCATTACGCAGATGGAGATGGTCAACGCAACTGTACAATTTTCCTTTGACTTGCTGCTCTACCACATGTGGGGATTGAAGCCAGTGGTCTACCTCTTGGCAGGGTCTGTGTTATCCATGGGACTGCATCCCATTTCAGGGCATTTTATAGCCGAACACTACATGTTCCTTAAAGGCTACGAGACATATTCCTACTATGGGCCCCTGAACTGGCTCACCTTTAATGTTGGCTATCATATGGAGCACCACGACTTTCCCAGCATACCAGGGAGCAAACTTCCAGAGGTAAGAAATCCTGTAATTTAATTAGATGGATAAAGGGTAACTGTGTATTAGAGTCCAATAACAACATCATGTGTTTATGGTAACATAATAAGCCCCAAGATGATGAATGTCATAAGAAAACCTATGTACTGATTCCATGTGAACTGGAAAATTTCAATCCCTGCACACACTGTGTTTGCTTATAGATTAGATCTCCCTGTGGTTTAAAGAAAAGAAAAAGATAAGTGCATTTGCAAAGTGAGATAAGTTTCTCCAGTGTGTAATTTGTACAATATATATCATTAGACACTGGGCAAACAGGAACTTGGGGAATGTGGGCCTTAACATTCCAGGTGACATGGCAAATGACATCATCGACTTTGCAACACATTCTGCATTGCATGAAGAGGAAAGGCTGCTGGAGTTTCACTCACAAGTAATTAGATACATTAAAAATGTAATCCTGCTTTCTACACAGACATCTAAATTAGGGGTGTGCAAAATGTTAGTAATTTGTTTTCATCTAATTATGTGAATTTATGGCACAATTACGCGTAATTATGCAAAATGCAAATCCATAATTTAACACTATATTTTAGAGCAAATTCGATCCTTTTGTAAATTTTTGGCAGAAGGACACATTTCATTCTAAAATATGTGCAAAAATCAAAAACATGTTCTGTTGTTTCTGTGCATTTCCAGTGAATTATTACAGGGAATACCAAGTTTGTGATAAATGTTAAGCATATAATTATACTCAATTTAACAAAGAGGAAGGTGCACAGCACATGTGGTAGCAGTATCGTGGTTGAGTTAATTAGGAAGGGTGCTCTCGAGGGTGGTGTTGCCGTCAAACACCATAAATTATCGATGAGATAGTGTAAGCAAATGAATTGCGATTACATCCCCTTATAGAGGCACTCCAGAGTGTTCATAGCAATGATTCACAAGGTCGATTTACAAAAAGGTTTATTCAATGTTGTCGCCGTGTTTTAAAGCAAAGTTCAAACAGTTCATTGATATTATCAACATATCATTGAGGCGGACCAAAAGGAACTCCAGTGCATTTCGGGCTCCGCGCCCTTTATCAAGGAGAGGCTGAGAAAAGAGAGAAAAAAGCCAGGATCAGGGGGGAAGTACAAAAAAAGCTGGGGAAGTACAAAAAAAGCAGGTATGGCGTCTAATTACTTATCCAGTGTCGATCAATATCGTGAGGTGATTGGTGAAGGGTGTCTAGTTAAATGCAAAACGGAATACGAGGTGGTATGTGCAAACTAGAGTGCTAGGACGAGTGTAGAATCCAAAGGGCGGGTAGTGGTAACGAGGGGTGCGTGAAGTTAAAATAACGCGGGTGACGAGGCTCAGAGTATCGTACCAAGTCCTGCAAGAGGACTAAAACGAGATTGTTACTTACTGCATGGTCAGCGCCGAGGCAGTCAGTGTAGAAAACGTGACGGTCTGTGGGACAGCCGGTGTGTTGGGCCGGAGTTAACGGTGAAAGACATAGAGAACGGACTAACAGAGTGGACGGTGGGGGCCATGATGGAACGGGGAAAAGGATGAGAAACTGATGAGGGACTAAAAAAGCGGAGATAATGGGACAGCGATAGTAAACACAGGATCATAACAAAAGTGCAATAACTAATAAACAATATGCAGTCAATAAAGAATATGCAGTCAATGAAGAGCAATGCAAGTGATAACCATAAATAGCTTATAGGTAACAACTATATTCTACTCGGTCGTTAAGTCCATGTGTCTTAAGGGTTTGCAGACGGAAAGTCCATTCTAATTCTTTCTGCAATAACAGTTTACGGTTGTCTACCCCTTCCCTGCGGGTGACACATTCCAAGACTGTAAATTGCAGTTGTGCGATAGTGTGGTGAGACTCCTGAAAGTGCATAGCAATGTTGGATTTTTGCTGTTTTGTTTGAATGTTGGATTTGTGCTCGTTTATACGGACTTTGATCTTCCTTTCTGTTTTTCCAACATAAAGTTTGCCGCACGGGCATTTCAGTGCGTAGATAAGGTTCATGGCGTATGAAGAAAACAGAGTCTAGCCAAGCACATCAAACCACCCACCCAGCGCATGGTTCTTATGTCCAAATTTTCTACAGCAACCCAAAAGTTCAAAAAAATCGTCTTGAACCACTGGTCTATTCTTCAAATTGAACCAGACTTTCGGAACATTTTCAATGACCCTCCCCTATTTGCACATACTCGTGGGAAAAACATCAAAGAAATCTTGTCGACCCAACCTTTAATTCCACTAAAATTCAAAGGAACACAACCATGCCAAAATTGCAACAACTGCAATTGTATAATCAGAGGGAACCAAATTAAACATCCTATGAAAGGCAACCCTATTAAACTATGTGTAAACGCAACATGTGACACCATGAACCTTATCTACGCACTGAAATGCCCGTGCGGCAAACTTTATGTTGGAAAAACGGAAAGGAAGATCAAAGTCTGTATAAACGAGCACAAATCCAACATTCGAACAAAACAGCAAAAATCCAACATTGCTATGCACTTTCAGGAGTCTCACCACACTATCGCACAACTGCAATTTACAGTCTTGGAATGTGTCACCCGCAGGGAAGGGGTAGACAACCGTAAACTGTTATTGCAGAAAGAATTAGAATGGACTTTCCGTCTGCAAACCCTTAAGCCACATGGACTTAACGACCGAGTAGAATATAGTTGTTACCTATAAACTATTTATGGTTATCACTTGCATTGCTCTTCATTGACTGCATATTCTTTATTGACTGCATATTGTTTATTAGTTATTGCACTTTTGTTATGATCCTGTGTTTACTATCGCTGTCCCATTATCTCCGCTTTTTTAGTCCCTCATCAGTTTCTCATCCTTTTCCCCGTTCCATCATGGCCCCCACCGTCCACTCTGTTAGTCCGTTCTCTATGTCTTTCACCGTTAACTCCGGCCCAACACACCGGCTGTCCCACAGACCGTCACGTTTTCTACACTGACTGCCTCGGCGCTGACCATGCAGTAAGTAACGATCTCGTTTTACTCCTCTTGCAGGACTTGGTACGATACTCTGAGCCTCGTCACCGGCTTTATTTTAACTTCACGCACCCCTCGTTACCACTACCCGCCCTTTGGATTCTACACTCGTCCTAGCACTCTAGTTTGCACATACCACCTTGTATTCCGTTTTGCATTTAACTAGACACCCTTCACCAATCACCTCACGATATTGATCGACACTGGATAAGTAATTAGACGCCATACCAGCTTTTTTTGTACTTCCCCAGCTTTTTTTGTACTCCCCCCCCCCCCCCCCCCTGATCCGGGCTTTTTTCTCTCTTTTCTCAGCCTCTCCTTGATAAAGGGTGCGGAGCCCGAAATGCACTGGAGTTCCTTTTGGTCCGCCTCAATGATATGTTGATAATATCAATTAACTGTTTGAACTTTGCTTTAAAACACGGCGACAACATTGAATAAACCTTTTTGTAAATCGACCTTGTGAATCATTGCTATGAACACTCTGGAGTGCCTCCATAAGGGGATGTAATCGCAATTCATTTGCTTACACTATCTCATCGAAGCATATAATTAAGCCAAGTGGCGTAATGGTGTACTTTCAGGAATTTGGCAAAACAAGCGTGGCACAAAATTCCCAAAATTATGTAATTGCAGTTGCATAATTTAAAGTTCACCAATGTGCTGCGTAATCTAAATGTTCTCCCGCATGGTGTATATTGAAGGGAAATGCTTTGGCAGTTGCTGTCTCAAATCATTGTCTTTAGAGACATTAAAACTCGTTTTGTAGCTGTACTACTACTGTCTATAGATATATATATATATATATATATATATATATGCGCTGCATAGGCAAAAAGACCTTTTGGGATCGCTTTGGCTTTTCAGCCAAGCATGTGGACGAGTTCCATTGCCTTCAATGGCAACGCGTGCACTTCAGGAGATTCACTTGCGGGAGCGAGCGGCGCCAGATGGCAGCAATTATCGCTCTCACAAGTGAATGTCGCAGCTCCCCTTCTTCCCCCTGCTGGTCACTCCCACAGCCTTTTGCTGTCCATCGTTATTCCCAGCTGCTTGTGAGTTTTCAGCTTCGGATTTTCATTTGGCACACGGGGCTGCTCCCAGTTCAATTAATCTCCCTGTGCTGTGACGTCCGACTGCCTCCTTCCGCCCGACACTGTTTGCTATTAGTCAGTTCGTATTTGTATTATTTATTTATTTTATTAAGGCGCTGCTTTCTCCCGTTTTTGTTCCACTGTGTGTGACATGCGCACCACTGTGTTTCCGAGGAACCTGGATTGCCATAAGAAGCCCTCTGGCCCCCTTTAAAAATGTCATACATGAGCAATCCGAACCCTTGGCAGCTGTGCATGGTGTGTGGGGCCTGGCAAGGAGGCATATTGTGAGGCTGGAGGGGAAAAGCTAGGATACGGAAGGGCAAGCTTTGAAGGGCTAAACCTGGGAATAGTTTCTGATGTCAAGTACTAAACATGCGAAAAGCGTAGCATCTGACCTGAAGATAATAAAACTCGCCTGCAAACACAGTAAAACACACACAGCAGCACAGAAACGTCGGAGGGGGTAAGGGGTGGCCCTAGCGTGGCCTCAGAGTACGCTACCCACTGAAGGCTGGATGGGGCTGCCGCCACTCTGGCATATCTTGCACCTCACGCTGCTCCTCAGAGGGAGCATGCAGGTGTGTACTGAGGTGCCCTCTCACAGCCCACTGCTGGACACTGACACCCATGCGCTGGTGCACCGAGCACAGAATGTCTGCGGGACTCGGGCTCCTCTGGCATGGGCCTGCAATTCAAAACATAAAGGGGGATTTGGGGGGCAGCCGAGCCACGAGGTCTGCCCCCCGGGCAGGTTTGGGAGGGGGAAGTGGGTTTCATGGGGGCGGCCATTTTGCCGCCGTTTGGGCTGCCTGGGATAGCCCAAAGGCAGCCCAATTATTACCAACAAGCCCAAAAGGGCTATATATGGGGGTTACACTTCCGCCCAGCCACCATTTTAGGTATTGTAACCTGGTGGCTGGGAGTGAATTTTGCAGCTTGTCGTTTTGTGGCGGTTTGTTGGCGTTTTTTGTCATGTCAGGCGCGGAGGATGTTCATGTTCTAGAGGCCATCCGCCTGCTGAGTGAAGCAGGGCGGATGGACCTTTTGGTGGGGCCGCGGGTGGCGCGGCCGGTGAGGCAGGCGTCCTTCGGCGTGGCGGCGGCCGTTCTGGCCTGCTCGCCGCCGAGGAAGGCACAGAAATTGCAGGTGAGTCTTCGGGGCTGCGCCGATGTCAGGAGTGCGGCCCCGGAAGACGGAGAGTTGCAGGCGAGGCGCGTTGCCAGGGGCGCCTCGCCGCGTTTATCTGGAGCGGTTGGGGGCGGGCGGGGAGGCGGGAAGCAGGCGGGAGAAAGAAGCCGAGCGGCCGCGCGACCGCCCGGGTTTTGCAGAGCTTGGCGGGGGGGCCGGGAGAGGATGCAGGGCCTCGGGGGAGAGCGAGAGGCAGGGCGAGCGAGAGCGAGGGAGGGGAGGGGCGGGGGGATGGGAGACAGGAGCGTGGTCTGGGCGAGGGGGGAGAGGGGGAGGGAAGGGACTGGGAGGAAGTGAGGAGGAGGGCCAGGCCATGAGGAGGCATTATGAGAGCCCCTCGCCGGCCCGGCAGGGGGCAGGGGAGAGGGGCAGGAGTGCTGGGAAAAAGGGTGCGAAAGGGGGGGGTGCGGGGAGGGGCAGGAGGAGCGGGCAGGGGGGGAGGGGGAGACGGTTGCGGGGGAGATGGGAGATGAGCAGGGGCATGGAGGGGGAGGGTCACCGCTTCTGTTTGACTCAGAGGGCAGTGAGCGGGAGTGGGAGGGGTTAGATGTGTTTGCGTCATGGGAGGAAGGGCTCAGGGAGGCTCGAATGGCGGCGGCGGAGGAGGCGGGTCGGGGGGGGAAGAGGCGGGTCCGTCTAGGCGGGTAGAGGTGGGTCCTGGGATGGGTGGCGGCGGGGAGCTGGAGAGGGCGAGGTGTGTCGGGAAAGGGGGGGAGCTGGCGGTCGACAGGGGAGCAGGGGTGGGGGGGCTCAGCTGGAGCGAGGATGAGGAGGAGGGTGGGGCGGGGGATGGCTGGGGGATTGGTACCGGGCGGGCGGGGCGGCGCAGTGGCAGGGACCCAGCACACCAGCAATAGCTTTTTTATTGCAGGGGGATAGCCGGCGCGGGGGAGCGGACTTGGTAAGGCTTGGGGCGGCCCAGCGACACCAAGGAGAAGGGAGGGCGGAGCTTCCGGCGGCGAGCCTGGAGACCATGAGGGATCACGGCGCGGCTGGCTCAAGAAGGCCCCTGGCGGGCTCGCCGGTCCCAGCACCCACAGGGCCCAAGCGGCTTGGGGAACAGCAGAGATCATGGAGCACCGGCAAAGAGGACTATTTTAGATTGAGAGGGGGCAGAGGCGAAAGGAGGGCCTCTGGCAGGTTTCAGTCGGCGCCACCACCGGCGCGCCGGAAGTATAGGTGGGGAGGTGTGGAGTTGACAGAAGGAGAGGACAGTGTGGAGGAAGGGGAAGTGAGAGATGGGCGGGGCGGACGGGGGTCCGGTAATGTTGTTAGTCCTTTTTTACAGGTGTCACGGGGCCTGGGTGCCGCGGCGGCCCGGACACAGTCGGGAGGCAGATCGGCGTCGGACAGGAGAGTCAAGGAACGGCGAGGGGATGCTTTGATTACAGGTAAAAGCAGGGAGGCGCCGCGGATGGTGTCGGTAGGGGTGGGGGGTGGTAGGGGGGTGGGGGTGGAGGATCGGCTATGCAAGAGGAGGTATGTGGTGGACCGGGGTGTGGGGACGGATGTGGCTGCTCCTGGTGGAAAGGGCAGGGGCCCAGCGGGGTTGCCGGCTGAGGGGAAAGTGGCGAAGCCAGAGGCGGAGGGAGATGCAGGCAGCGCAGCAGCGAGCAGCGCAGCAGCGGGCAGCGCAGCAGCGGAGGAAGAGGGCGCGAAGAAGCCTGAGAGTAAAGAATTGAAGTTTAAACGGCTCCCTTATATGGGAGTCACAAAGCCGCTAGGGGCGCATTTGATGGCGATCACTAAAGAGAAGATATGGAAGGGAGAATATGTGGAATTGTTGAAATTGTTGCACCGGGAGGTTCGATCGAAGGAAGGGTCGAAAGAGGAGGAGTATGAGCTGCAGAAGCGCCCGAGGGTGCCGCTCACAATTGAGAACTGGACAGCGGCGTTTTTGATTTTCGCAAGTGTATATTGCGAGAAATTTCCGGAGAGGTCGGTGTCCCTTTTTAAGTACATGGACGTCATTCGGAAGGCGCAGATTACAGGGGGGGGTTTGCGTGGGCGCAGTACGACGAGGAGTTCAGGGCAAGGATGGCGTGGGACCCGGAGGCAAAGTGGGGCGAGCTGGATTGCGATTTGTGGCAGCACACGATGGGCCTGGCGGGGTCGGGCAAGACTATATTCACCGCCAGCGGGCTCCCGATAATATATCAGCCCTTTCAAGGGTGACCCACCCGGGGAGGGCTGGGGGCAGGAGCCAAGAGCCAGCCCGGGACCGCGGGGCCCTGCTGGGACTTTAATAAGGGGGCGTGTGCCAGAGAGCATTGCCGTTTTCGGCACGAGTGCTCTGGGTGCGGAAGATATGGGCACCCTGTGTTGCGCTGCTGGGGCCCACCCGGACAGCAGCATGGCGGCACACACGCGGCAGCGGGAGCAGCGCGACCCGGGAGCGGGCAGCCGTCGGGAAGCGGCCGGGGTGGCAAAGGGCCTGGGCCAAAGGGCTCGTACGCCGGTTAGATTGGACAGGTTGACGGCGGCCCTACGCACTTACCCGGACGCGGGGGCCGCGGAACGTCTGCGGATCGGGTTTCAAGACGGGTTTAGGCTGGGATACGAGGGTCCTCGGGTGCGGCGATGGGCGGACAATTTGCGTTCAGCACGGGAGCACCCGGAGGTGGTACAGAGTAAACTGGATAAGGAGGTACAGGAGGGGCGCATGGCGGGGCCTTTTGAGGAATGGCCGATGGCAGACCTGATAGTGTCCCCTATAGGTGTGGTGCCCAAAAAGGAGGCTGGGCAGTTCCGGCTTATACAGCATCTGTCGTGGCCGGACGGCGGGTCGGTCAATGACTTTATCAATGAGAGCGAGGCCACAGTGGTGTACTCCTCGGTGGAGGCGGCAATGGAATTGGTGGTGAAGGAAGGAAGAGGCGCGGTGATGGCCAAGTGCGACATCAAGTCGGCTTTCCGGTTACTGCCTGTTCACCCAGACGACTGGGGCCTACTGGGGATCCAGTTTCACGGCCGCTGATATGTGGACAAGGCGCTGCCGAGCTGCTCGATGTCCTGCACGCTTTTTGAATGTTTTAGCACGTTCCTGCAGTGGTTTTTTACGGAACGCACGGGTCACCAAGGAGTCACGCACTACCTGGATGACTTTTTCTTGGTCGGGGTCCCAGACTCCACGAACTGCCAGGTGGCTCTGGACAGCTTTCAGGAGATCATGGTGGACCTGGGGGTGCCGCTGGCACCGGAGAAGACAGTGGGGCCAGGCACGGCGCTGTCATTCTTGGGTATTGAGATCGACTCAAGCTTGATGGAAGCACGGCTACCGGTGGACAAAAAACAACAGATGCTGGGGCTGCTGGAGGTAATGTAATGTAATGTAATGTATAGGCATTTATATAGCGCACTACTTACCCGGAGGGTCCCAAGGCGCTTCGACCGCTGCGAAACCCTTCCTGGCTTCCCTGAGAGATGGGCCCTTAATGGGTATCTCCAGGGTGAGACCAGGCATCCCCGGCGGTCTGGTGGGGCCGTTAGTGAAGATGAGGCAAGCTAATGCCCAGAGTTGCCGAGTGTGATCGCTGATCAGAGTGGGCACCGAGGCGAGAGAATTATCGAGTCCGCTGACCCTGGTCCAGAAACCTGCCGCGCCGGGAATCGAACCCTGGTCCCGGGCCGTCCTCTGCTCTCGGGTCTGCCGCCTCTAACCAGTGAGCCACACTACTTCACTGATGTGATGGTGGCCAGGAATAAGGTGACAGTGTTGGAAGTGCAAGTGCTTTTGGGGCACCTCAACTTCGCGTGCAGGGTGGTGCGGGTCGATAGGACGTTTTGCAGACGACTAGGCCGGGCTTTGGCGGGGTGGAGGCCTCCACATCATCACGTGCGCGTGTCGGCGGGGGTGCGGGAGGATTTGCGGATGTGGCGGTTTTTCCTGCACCAGTTCAACGGATTGCCCTTACAGTGGGACGTGGATTTGGTGTGGGATGTGCAGATCTTCTCGGACGCGGCGGGCAGCGAAGGCTTCGGGCTCTACTGCAACGGGAAGTGGTGCGCAGAGAGATGGCCCCCAGAGTGGTCGGGGGCGGGAGGAGCATTGCTTTCTTGGAGCTCTTCCCTTTGGTGGCAGCAATCTGGCTGTGGGGAGAGGTGCTGGCACATCGTCGGGTGACTTTCAATGTGGACAATATGGCGGTGGTGCACGTCGTGAATCGCCAGTCCGCCAGAGATGAACAAGTGTTGAAACTGTTGAGAGTGTTTGTGCTGGGCTGTTTGCGCCATGACATTGCTTTTCGCGCGGTGCATGTCCCAGGAATTGACAATGACATTGCGGATGCTCTGTCTCGTTCGCAGTGGGGGAGATTCCGTGGGTTAGCCAAGGAAGCGGAACAGGACCCGACTCCACTGCCGGCGCAGATGTGGGACATAGGCAACAACGGATGTTGCAGCTGGTTCTAGGATCCTTGGCAGAGTCAACCAGAACAGCGTATGTGGCAGCCTGGGGGGAGTTTGTGGCGACCGGGGCGCGTTGGCGGCCGCCGGGCAGGGACAGGCAGGAGGAGGTGGTACAATACTTGCTGGAATTGATTGGAATGGGATTGTCGAGAGTGACGATAGCGGGTAAGCTGGCGGGGATCAGTTTCATGGGTAAGCTACTGTGGGGATACGCCCCGTCCGCAGGTGAATTGGGGTCTAGGATGTTGGAGGGTTGGGCGCGGGAATGCGGGCGGGGGGGTGGTGCGGCGGCCGGTGTCAGTGGAAATGTTGGGCAGAGTGGTGGCGATGCTGCCGCGCGTGTGCAGGGATGGCAGGGAAGCATGCCTGTTCGGGACGCTGATGGTGTGGATGTTTGCGGGGGCTTTCCGGGTGTCTGAGCTGTTGGGTTCTAAGGCTGAACGGGGCTTGGAATGGGCGGAGGTGCAAGTGACACAGTCGGAGGTGCGTCTGTGGCTGCGTAAGTCCAAGACGGATCAGAGGAGTGTGGGGTCTTAGGTGACCATGGAAAGGGGGGAAGAGGGAAGTGAGTGCCCGGTGCTGTGGGGTTGGAGATGGAGGACCGCATGTACAGCGAATGGTCTGGTGTTTCAGCACGCGAATGGCAAGGGGGCGACGGGGCGTCAGCTGTTGGGAGTGTTGCGGAAGACATTGGTCAGATTGGGTGTAGATGGGCGACAGTTTGGCACGCACTCCTTTCGGATAGGAGCGGCGTCCGAGGCGCACCGTCGGGGCAGGGAAGGGGGGGCATCATGCGCTTGGGTAGGTGGACATCGGATTGTTATCGCCGCTATGTGCGCAGCGCAGAACCAGCAGGAGGGCGCATGGTGGAATTGGGGGGACAGTGTTGATTGACATTTGTTTCTAATTTCAGGTTCGGTGGCGGGCCCCTCGTCCCGGGATATGTTGATCTGGATTGTTGGACACTCGTTTGTGAAGAGGGCGAAACTACAGGCACAGGATAGCTATTTCGGGGATGGTTTGGGGTTCAATCCGGATTTGTTCAGGGTGGTCTGGTCGGGGAGGGGGGCATGAGATGGACGGAGCTGGTCACAACCTTGAATGGTTTAGTGTACGGGGGGCGTTGCCCTGACATGTTGGTCCTCCACTTGGGGGAAAACGACCTGGTGCAGGAAACGGGTTTGGTGCTGATGAGAACGATGTAGCGGGATCTGGCAGAGCTGCGCAGGTGTTGGGCAGGGTGTGCGGTGGTCTGGACCGAGGTGGTGCCACGCAGAGTGTGGCGGGGAGCGGTGAAGCCGCAGGCGGTGGATAAGGCAAGGCGGAAGTTAAACGTGGAAATGGTGCGGTTCTGTCGGCATTTGGGTTTTACGTGCATATGGCACAGGGACATCAAGTACGATGCGCCGGAGATGTTCAGGGGAGACGGAGTACATTTTGCCGCATTGGAATGGACCTGTATCTGTTGGAGCTTTGGGAGGTGTTGGCGAAGTTGTTGGGGGTTCGCCGGGAGTAAAGGTGTTTGCGATGTACGCAGAGGTGACCGGGGGGGTGGGGGGCCAGGGAAAGGGGGGAGGAGGTGTAATCACCTACCCCACTTTCCCTGAGTGGCGGATTTTGGGTTGATGTTGGCCAAGTTTGGCTGGTGTTCGGGTCTTTATCATTATGTTTGGGGATTTGGGGAACGGGAGCGGGGAAAGGGTAAACAGTTTTGGAGTTACATTAGAGGGGCTTAGTTACAGTTGCAATAAGGCAGATAGGTCTGTAGGTATTGACAGGTTTTGGAGTTAAGATGTAGGGGAGAAAAGTGGATACATGAGGATGTTATGGAATTGTATATTTGTATATGCAGGGTGGGGGGATTGTATCATGTGGGGATCGTAGGGGTGGAGGGAGACAAAACCTAAGGGGTCAGGTAACTCGATGTGTAGAGAGGTGTTAGTTTTGTGAGGCGGTTGCCAGTTTTAATATATGTGATGTGCACCTGTTTCAAATAAAGCGGCCTTTTACATACACAAAATGGTAGTCGGTCTTGATTGCCCCCTTCATCCCTCCCAAGGACCGTCCAAGCGGGTGGCCGTGAGGAGGTGAGCCACATCACTCCTGTGACAGCCGTGTCTGATGCCTTTCCCACAGGACTGTCTGGACAGGCCATTCCCAGATATGTATCTGCATGCGTGATCCCCGGCAGGTGACACCTCCGGCAGGTAAACCGTTCGGGGTGGGGCTGCATGAAGCCCCTGCTGTGTTTTTTAACCTTGCCAGTGGCTTCCTGCTGCTGGAGCCTGGGCACGCAAACTGTGTGCATGCTTGCGAGTGGGACAACGAGTTGCAGCCCAGAGCTCCACCTGCTGCTGCAGCTGCTCTGTACTCACCACATAGGGATTGGAGCTGAGCTGCTCCCTTCCACAGTTATCAGAAAGTGCAGGACACCCTGACCTCCACGGGACCCCAGTAGCCCAGTTTGTTGCCCCCCCCTCCTTGCTTTCAGGTATTAAAGATAAACATGTTTATGGCGACATTTATTTTTGCACTAATTTATATAGTGCAACCTCAATACAACCTAATGGTTTCGGAGTCCTTTATGTGCGTGCCAATTATATTACCTACGTTTACCTGATTTGCCAAGAGTATATTGCGTGTTTTTGCAGTGGCCTCCATGCTATGCTTTGCTTCGTCACGCTCTCTGTGTTACTTTAAAGCACTATGTGCTTCTCTGCCCTCCTCCACTCACCTTCAGTGGAAGAAAAACTTAACTCTGCATTGCCTTTGATGTAACCTCAAAGACACTGGTTGTAGTTCTTTCACGCTCTCATCATTTTAGAATTAAAGCATTTTCAATGTTCTATATACAACAAAGCCACAGTTGTTGCTTTTTTTATCCTATGCAACTAACAGCTATTGACTAAGCCAACATTCCAGGCTTGTTATAGGTGTAATGTTACTTGTATTATATACCTGGATGCAATGACGGAAGAAGCAAAATACCAGTCGGGCGGCACACTATGCTAACTAAGCACAGATTTTCAGCTTAAGTACATTTCGGCCACACCCTTAAGTTCATCAGCCACACCCCTTTCAGTGACCACGCACCTAAACCCCTGGCGTCAGGATGAAACATTCGAAGCCCCTAAAAAGGCCCTGCATTATAAAGGACTGTATTGCCATTTTAGTAATCAGCACACAAATTATTTAAAAAACATTACAGCTCAGTTGTCTGTTTACAACAGCTGTTGAACTACTGATGGATTTTGTGCAAAGCTTCTCTGTTTTCCCTAAGGGATTGCTTTATAGTAGCTCTTACTATTACAAGGTCATAACATGTACTATCCGCCCTTCTATAGTATAATACCTGACCCTTGCAGTTTCTTCACTCTCTTGTGGCCTGTACAAGCCCATCCTGGCTTGATTGGCGGCTCTCACTCCCCCGTTCACTAGTGGCATGCGATGCATTAGTAGATGTTGTAGCCCCATAATAATGTGCTGCATGGCCAAAAACGTACAAGGTCCCAAAGGCAAGACCTATTGGCTATGCCAGTGATTGTTTATAGAGCGCTTTACATGAGCACCAGTTTTGTTACAGATGGACACATTCATTTTTTTTATGCACAGGGAGATTAAGTGATTTATCCAGAATCACAGGATGTTGAGTGTCGTTGCCGAGACTCGAACCCGGTTCCCGGGCTTCGAGGTCAAATGCACACACAAGTCGCATATAATAAATACATTGGGACCGATTCTCAAAGCTGGCATTGCAAGCCTTGTTAAAAAGTGCAACACCACTTCTCTAATTCAGAAACGTTCATTTCACCCTCGTAAATATCTTTCCTTACACAGAGATGATTGTGGGAGTACATTTGTACATAGGTCAGGAATACAGGGCGAGAATTCCCTGTGAGTTTCAAAACACCCACAAACTAACAGGGTTGTTGATATTGATAAACCTATCTCTGGCCCCTTCCCACTCATGAAAAAGTAGGAGATTTAATCTTGGCAAGGGAAGGAATAAAGGCAGTTCCAGAGTGAGAAGGAAAGGCAACATAAAACATTTATGGGGGTGTATGAGAATGGATATCCGGTTTTAGGAGGCATTACAGTACCAAGGATAATATCATGATCCTGCAAATGGTAGTGGAAAAATATGCCTTCCCTCGAGGGATGCCATTATGTACTGCGTTCATTGATTTCTTCACAGCGTTTGATGGAGCGGATCACCAAACGCTGTGGAGGAAGCATTTCTTTCTGGGTATTCCACACCAACTCCTGGGTCTTATTATGAAGTTACACATGGATACTTGTTGTCAAATTCTGATGGAAGGGATGCAAGTTCTGTCCCTGAAGGTCAAAACCCCATACCGGTCTTAAGCAAGGATGTCTATTATCCCCTTTTGTTTTGTTTATATATTTCCGACCTTCCAGACAGCTTAAACCAAGTGAGAGGTAACCCCACCCCCCAAGAATTGGCACTATCTCCATTACTGTTTGGTGATGATGTAGCTATTTTGGACTGAACACCCATTGGTTTGTAGAGTTGTCTAGAAACTCTGTCTAAGTATGCTGAAGCCCATTTTTTGAAGATCAATATTTTTAAAAGCAAAGTTTTGATCTTTTATAAGAATGGGTTTAGACTAAGGATGAGCTTTCAATGGTATTAGAGTTCTGATAAAGTTGAAATAGTGGATTTGTATCTTTATCTTGGGAAGGTCTTCTCCAACAATGGGCTGGATACTGATCACATGAAACTTTGTGTGAGTGGAGCTCTCTCTCACACGAATGTCCTGTATAGATTTAATAATAATTCATAAGATTGCTCCAAGCATTACTTGCACTTTCTGATGGTTTGAACATGCAGTTTTTAATAAGTTCATTATAGGTCATATTTGCTTTTATATTGTCTTTTGGAAATAAGCGAGCAGAAAATGCCATCTGTTTTTATAAGATAGTTATTTTGGATAAATGCAACATATTGGAGGTTTCATATATTTTTTTAATTGTGTAGTTTAAGCTGTAAAATATATTACTGTTTTATCATTTGTTTTAAATTATTTTTAAACCTCCATAGGAGTTCCATGTCATAATAAAGTAAAATTGACAAATTGAATAATTGAGAGGGATATCTGTTATAAGGTTTTTTCATGCAAAAATATCCTCAAGAGAAATGGAATACACAAAAAGACCTCTAGGGCTTAACATAGAAACCAGCTCCTTTCCCAGGTTTCTAGCATCACTTAAGAAAATTTAGTGAATCTGAAAAGCCAGATATTTTCACCCATACGAGGTTCAGATGCCTATTTTGTAGATTTTTAATTGTTTACTTTGTTAAAGAAGCAGCTCCCACTAAATTCAATTGTAAGACGGAAGCACCACTGTCAACATTTAGATGCCCCAGCACACATTATATCCAGAATAAAGGAGGTGATAAGCATTATATGTTGTTAAGCACATTAAAATGGACTTGTAAAGTTTCAGTATAATGTCAACATCTAGCTATCCTACAGAACTTATATTTCTAAATAAATAATGCTTTAGTCCCCTGTTGGCAAACATATTTGAAAAAGGACAGTGGTTAGATGCTATTATTGATGATGTTGTGGGTGAAGACGTGTGAAGACAGATGTAGTTGAAGAAACCAATAATGTCCTTGGCGATGTCATTTCTGATGGCATCTAAGATGTCATGCTTCATACATGAAAAGTGCATTAGAGGTGCGCTATGGTTGCCTAGCTCATCATAATTGAGGAATTTTGGTGTTTTTTAAAAAAACCTAGATCGTAAATACAACATTCTTTCAAGTTCTGTTTTTTAAGGGAATTTGTATGCTTATTTTAGTTTTTATAGTTCATTAGTTACTGATGTTGTCAGACAACCACAACACCCTTTAAAAACGTTTTGTCTACTAATTTTGGGGATTTTGTTGTGCTTTACTCTTGCAGTTGTATGGAATTGGCCTGTACCCTTCCATCCATTGCCAACTGGGCATGGCCTGTGCCCACTTGGCACATCATTACATAGCTTTAACTCCCACATTTTCATGGTGGTAAGGATTATTTCGAAGACTGTGAATGTCTACAAGCTTACAAGTTTGTGCATTTCTACAAACTTTGAACTATACCTAGTTTTTGCCCACTCCACACCCCTTTTTACTCCACCATGGAATAAACTTTTCCCTGTGAAGGATCCCTCACATCTCTAATTTTGGTGATCATTCATTCCCTTTCCTACCCTGGAAGGAGAGTAGCTTTGTTAGTACAGGCTCTAGTAATTCACATTTAACCTGAAGAACATTTATGTGACTGAGTTCCTGCTGAAGGGTAAGGATAACTGTTGGGGTGCATTGTCATGATGTTACTGAAAATGAGTAAAATAACATTTTTAAAAAGCGCCAACATATTATTCAAAAACATCTTCAACTCTGCACCATCCCATTGTGACAGAATTTTTTTTTTGCCTAAGAGAGATTTACTGCTCTTTACTATTGTGTAATGCTGCACAGTTGTGGTGGATCATTACGCAGTCGTAAGACCATTCACTCCTGTCAGGAGTCATTCTGTAGACTTCTAACATGTGTAAATGAAGCCATGTTCAAATGTAAGTGTAATGTTATGGTCTAAAATTCCTTTGTGAACCCACTTTTGGTGGTTGTTAACAAAGCGTAAATTGGGAGGCTAACTAGGTTTTACAAGAAACAAAAAACAGAGGGATAGTTAGTCTATAGATGAGTTAGAGAATGAAAAATGAAGAACATATGCCTGGTCATGTAGCACACATACACGGTGGTGTAACAATGTGTCATGGACATGCAAACAAGGGAAATGAGCCTGCCTGTCCAGGACTGGGTAGAAAAAGACTGCTGCTACTAGGATACAGTGAATGTCTCACATACATGGGCCCTGGGGACACTCCACATGCTGTGCTTGTCATAGTCACACCCCCTGCACATCCACACAGGTGTGCACAGGCACAGTCACGCACACGCATGGGCAGTATGGTACACACATGGGCAGTCTGGTACATACATGGGCAGTCTCACATACAGAGAAGTTATTCTATTTAAAAGTACTTTATGGTTGGTTAGAATGCAGGAACACAAAAGGTGAGTATTTTCTATGTATATGTTTTATGACCCTTGAAAGGACGGGACAGAACAAGTTCAGGACAAACATTCTCAGAGCACTTTGTCTCTTCTTGTGTACGCCGTATAATAGATTTCATTGTTGCCCTTGCTCTTTAATCACTTAATCTTCTTTCCTTTCTCGTGACGAAGTTCATATTCTCTGCCATAATTTTAAAACGAGAAAAACCTGTTTGAAGCTGTGTGTGTACGAAGGGGAAATCAATTTTTGTCTTTTTCTAGCTCTATCTACCATGTTAATGCATTTTTATAATGTATTCTACCGTCATAGTGTTTTTTGATATTGTAGATATGGTTGTGATGACAATGCTTTGGGGGAAAGCTCCACATAGGATCAGGGTATCCCCAAAATCAAGTATTCATGGAAGGCGGATGCAAACAATTTAGGGCTCCGTCTCCATCTTTTCAGAATACAGATGGAGAAAGTGGCATCTGTCCCCAAGTGAGGCTGCTTGCTGTAAAGCTTCTAAATGTTTTGGTTACAGCAGTGTAGACGTAGGTGCAAAGCTGAACTAATAATACTTAGTCCTCCTTTGTACTCACATACATATGTGCCTGTCAGCCCCCTCCCCCCACACACGCCTGCCCCCTTTTTTTTTTATTGGATCAGAGATACTCCCCTATATCAGCACTCCTGCTTTCCTGTTCCACCCATTCTTATTATCCCTATTCTGTAGTTACCGGCATTGCTTTTCCCTCATCCACAAGTCCGCCCACCTGTTTACCAAGTCCAACATTCCCTCATCTTTTTCCGGACCTGCTGACCCAAGCTTAGATCTTCTGGACCAGCCTCGCCTCTTTTTGCCCCTACCAGGCTGACCATTCATTTACACAACCTCTAGTTCCTTCTAATTAATGCCTCCTTGATCAGTACCTGTGTACTTTATCTGCACTCAGAAGTGGTCTCTGTACAACAGCTCGGAGAGGTTTTTGCATATACAAGATTCTGGCTTTTTCCCATTCCTACTCAAAAGCAGGACTAGCCCTAAGAATAGGAGAGAGGTGCTGTCGCTGTTGGTAAAAGGAGCAGTGTAATGACCGGCTGGTTACGTTCTAGTGGTTACAAAAGATGTGCATTCACCAGCCACTCCCTGAGGCTTGGTTTCCACACTCACCCTAGACCCATCCGTCACAGGTCATGTGACCCTGTCAATAAAAGGGGCCGGACGCTCGTGCCCTAGGCCCCATATAGTAACTCCCTGTGTCTGTGATTACTTATTGTACATGGAGGCCTAGGGCCCCAATCATTACAAGCAGGAAGGTGTGCTGCTTGGTGAGCACAGAGTCAAGCTGCTTAACAGCAATAACCAGAGCCAGTACCTTAAGAGCCAGAAGCCAGCTGTGACATAGTAGGTTTCAGCCACCTAGTCCACAAGGGACTGGCAGCCCACTAGACGTGAAAGTGCAAGACTGGCTGGAGGACTGCAACCAACAGTTAAGGAGTGACAGTGTAGTGAGCTTGCATCACCGTACTTAGGGTTGGGGAAATTTTGAATTTCCTTTCATAACAAACCACACATTTTATGTAAAATTGAAGGAAATACACTCATGAGTACCTCATGTGAAAGTTAAATTTGGAATAAAACAACATGTTCAAAAGTCATCCAAGATACTGACCGGAAAATGGTTTTGGGAAATAATGTCCCTCTTTTGCAGTTATACTGTTTCCGCGTGACATTTTCTACTCAAACCTCTTTCCCATGGGTGGAAATCAGGTGAACATTTGCCACTGCAAAATCATAAAAAATCCACAAATTTTGCAAGATTTTGCCTGCAAAAGAAAAATTGTGGGAAGGCCTTCACAGGACTGATCCTACATCATCCCTGACAAGGATGAGAATTCCCGTACCCTTATTCAGCTGAAGAAAGACACGGATGCTTTTTACTTAATCGCAGGTTAGTGTCCTTTTGGCTGTGGCTTGTTGATCTGATTCTAGAGCTGTTTAAACACTCCATGAACCCTTATTGTTCTAGAAATGAGGAGGTTACATGTTAGATCAATCAATCAATCAATCACCGCATTTATATAGCGCACTACTTACCCAGAGGGTCTCAAGGCGCTGGGGGAGGGGGATCTGCTACTGCTCGAACAGCCAGGTCTTGAGTTGCTTCCTGAAGGCGAGGTGGTCCTGGGTCAGGCGGAGGTGGATGGGGAGGGAGTTCCATGTCTTGGTGGCGAGGTAGGAGAAGGACCGTCCCCCTGTGGTGGCTCTACGGATGCGGGGGACGGCGGCGAGGCCGTGGCTGGTCGATCGAAGCTGGCGTTTGGGAGCGTAGAAGTTGAGGCGGCTGTTGAGGTATCCTGGGCCTTGGCTGTGTAGGGCTTTGTGTGCGTGGGTGAGGAGACGGAAGGTGATTCTCTTGTTGACCGGGAGCCAGTGCAGATCTCTCAGGTGTCCGGAGATGTGGCTGCGACGGGGAATGTCCAGGATGAGTCGTGCTGAGCCGTTCTGGATCCGCTGGAGTCTCTTCTGGAGTTTGGCGGTGGTTCCGGCGTAGAGGGTGTTGCCGTAGTCCAGACGGCTGGTGACGAGGGCCTGGGTGACCGTCTTCCTGGTCTCGGTGGGGATCCACCGGAAGATATTACGTAGCATGCGCAGGATGTTGAAGCACGACGAGGAGACGGCGTTGACTTGTCTGGTCATGGAGAGGGAGGAGTCCAGGATGAAGCCCAGGTCTTAACCTTAAACTTCAGTTCTCCGGTCCCAACTAAACTGGTGGTGGTTCCAGTGGGTATACTAGGTCCCACCTGAGAATCATTGTGAGAGCAGTCTGTTGTAGTGATGTATGTCTTTCATGTTTTGTGGCCCTGGGCGACCTGCAGAGGGTACAAAGAACTAGTACTCACAGTCCCTGCTGAATAACAGTAATTAGGAGCTTCACATGGGAACTATACATGGAGGCCTATAACCATGACTCACGAATTGACAGTCTTAAGGATTTCTGGAAATTTAGATGTGCTTGACATTGGAAGTATCCCTTAGTATCCTATAATTATCACCATTGCCTTCAAAGGGATTTAGGGCCCCATTTATATCTTGGTGGATGACCTGCCATTCTACCATGGGGATGAAGTAAAACTCTCCATCCTCATGATGGAGGGACTGCCCCCATATTTATAAATGACCACCAATCAGGCAGTCATTTATAAAGCATTGGCAAGAACTGCCACCACAGCAGTTCCTGTCAAGGCAGTCTGCTGGGTTGGTGCAGGGCTACATCAGCAAGATGCAATCTGCACCAAACATTATTGTTTTTTTTATTTTCAAAAAGAAAATCCCAAAACAGGATTTTCTTTTTGAAAATAAATAAAAGTAATGCTCCCATCACCATGGAAGTCATCTTCCATGGCGAGAGGAGCATTATTTTGTTTTTACTGTCCCTCACTGTCCGGGTTTGCCTGGTGGTGATGGACAGTAAAAAAAATGCTACATGTCCACCCCTTCTGATAGGGCGGGTGGTTGTGTACCCATTTATCCCACTGCCCTTTATCCATCGGCTTTGGTTATTGCTGTGACGGAGTAGTCACTGTTGTAGCCAAACTGAAGGTTCACCCTCATTTAAATTGGGAGGGCAGACATTCATGTTGGCAGTGTGTATACTCCATCACAGTTGAACCCTAACATGTAAATCGGGCCCTTACTGTTCATTTTTGGGTGTTTAGGTTAACTGTTTTTTGGGGGGATGATGGCCTCAAACCCTTTGAGTTGCTTCGATTTGCATCCATGGCAACAAAGGGCAGACTAATCACAGCAATTGGACTTGGAATTGTAGCAACCTGTCAAGCATCTCTTCCACACTAACTGGACAATTGCAAACACAGCGGACAGTAAAGACCCGGGACCAACCATTCACACTACAGTCAACATTGAGGAGAGTGCAAATCATGGACCGCTCAACACTGAGGGGAGCGCAGATCATGGACTGCATGTACCATGATGCAAAGGAGCACACGTTTCTGGGATATGATGTAGTGTCTGACCATACCCTTTTCCCTGCACAAACTGATTATCCTTACCTTCTCTACCATTTCTCACATGTTCCTTATGTTCCTTTTTGTAAAAAATAATATTTGGCCTATTGATTACACTTCATCTGGCACGAGCCAGAGAGTACGGCCCGGGTGTGGAGATTCCGGCCCGACTGTGAACGTAAAGATACGACTCATAAATTACCTCTATGCATACCAAAAGTTGTAAAGTTAGACTTTTGTCTCAAATTGCCTTTGTAAATCGGGCTTTATGTTTTTTTCTGTGCAATTACTTGTTTCATGTGTTATCTGTGTTTTAAACTCTCTCACACTTCTTGGAGTAAGCTGTAACTGATCATCAAGTACAAAAAATGTGAAAAACGTACACATCTAATTAGAGGAGACTAGGACCTGAGTTGCTAGGACATCAGCAGTGAATACCACTATCCACAGTAGATTCTGTCAGCAATCACTAACAGGACCTACGTAAAAGACCTCAAAATCTTTATTTGTGCACTGATTCCAAATTCTCACTTGGGTTACCCAGTCAAATATGCTCATGAGAATAAAACAAATCATGGTCTTGTTGCACAATTTGTAATCCTAACTTGTAATCCTAATTCTTTTAATGAGGGCCAGTTAGTAAAATGTCACTTCTCTATATTTATCGGTTATGTTTATGAGGAAGAGCTCTCTATGAATGAGCTAAAACTGGTTCGCTATGACATCCTGGCAATTTGGATAAATCAACCTCGCACTAGACATCAGAACAGTGCACCTCCTCTATAATTCCTCCCAAGCTTTTAATGTAAAATGGATGTGTGGCCAAAGGCTGCTGTAGCAGTTTCAATGCTCTCCCACATTTTTCACCCTAAAGACAAAAAATCATGCTTTTACTGGTCATATTCACTTTCCTGTCCATTAGCCTGCTACCTCATAGTATAGGAGCTACAAGCAGAGGTGTGCGGAATTCTCGTAATTCGCTTTTGCGTACCAACATGAAAATTTGGAAAAATCACCTGAAATTAATTATGCAAAATGAATAACCGGCATTTGACACTATATTTTAGCATGAAATGCATCCTTGCTACCATTGTGAATGTGAGAAAGCATTTTGCTCCAAAAAAACCACAAAAAAACCTTAAGTGCTGCAAACAGCAGGCACTCATATTCTGACTGTTAGGGCTGCTTGTCCCGTGCCCTCAATTCGTTTCACGAACAGCATGTTATTACACAACGGGCATAATAGTTAAATGTTGGGAATTTTTGCATATCCAAGCTTAACAATCAAAATTACATGACAATATGCCAGTGTGATACAAATTTTGTTCAAGAACCCACTAAAAAAAAGGGAAGAGTCCTGAATATCTGCACCACTATACCCTTCTTCTTCCACCTTTTCAGTCATTCCTCCCTACGTACACTATTGTAACTTATTTTGTTATTTATTTGTAGCACTTAACACCAAAGACCTTTATAACAAATTATGCAAGATGTTACAATAAAAAAAGATGATCTTAAAAGAATCTCCTAACAAAAGAAGAAATGAAATCAAGAGAAATCCAAAAGATATTATCATGTTGACAAATACAAACGTGTGTAGCAGTTGTAATGAAGGAAATGCATAACATGTTAAATGCAATAGTCAAGTCTCACAATCTACCTCAAAATGTGGAGGCGAGGCAGAAAAGCAGAAACAGAAGGAAACGCAGTAGCAAATTAAACGGATGACTCATTTTTCATTGCCTCATTAAAAGATGAACCCAACAACACCCTAACAGAACCCTTGGCTGATAGAACCAGCAGCCTTTCAAGATTACATGACCAGACCACTGGAACAACACCGGGCAGTGGCCCAAAACCTTTCTTAGGCGTCCGCTGCCGAATGCCAGGGTTGCAGAATACAAAGGCTGACAACACCATATGCCTCTTTTTTCCACCACACTTCACCTTCTTTCTCTTTATGTCACTCTTGTAGGTTCTTTTTCCATCTCTGCTTTATGCCTTTCCACTGTTTTCCTACCTTATCTTTATCTCGTATACTCCCTTTACTGCCTCTCTTTTCCTCTGGGTCAAAGTATGAGCATTAAAACCACACTCTAGTCCCAAAAATGAGGACTGGTGCTCCCAACCTGCAACAATTGGACCTACAATTGTTACAATCAGTGTTTTGAGAAAGTACAGTTAAAAACTACTTTTACATCTCATTTGATCTCATAGGAAATTTGTTTTCGTTGATGGACAATGGCATAATTATATGAGAGGCTTCAGCTGTAAAACGTTGACATCCAACTGCCCCAATTTAGGATAAGACTAGGAGAAGGGGTTCCCGAAGGCTTTTTAAGAGCATCATTTGTGCTTGGTCACGGCAGAAAGCAAAATAAGGACCTCTCTCTCGCACCCTGCAAAATACTGCACCACATGCACAGCACAATAAAAAGTGCGCCAGGGCACAGTTGGTACTATTCACTGGGCATCAACCACATCCCAGCTGCAGTTCTATAACTGCCACCGGATAAAGCATTCAGATGGATTCCCCTCTTTTTAGCACTGTCCATGATAAAAAAAAGTACCTGCCTTTCGTCGGGGATTAAACCTGTTTGAGCAGTTGGGATTATCCCTCATGGCAAAGTTAGCGTGAGCACTTCTAATGCCACCATTAAGATATGCATGCTGTTTGGTGGACACCCACCTGCTGCCCAAGGCCTTGCCGCTCTACATACTGTTTTTGAAAGACCCTAGTGCCCCAAGCTCCGACTGGTTCCTTTATATCCCATGCCTGATCCCACAGCCCGCTGCAAAATCCCACTGGGCATGCACATAGGTGTATGCCTGTGTTTGTATGCATCAGCATATTAAAGACCAGACACTTTGCCATTGCCAATGTTTACTCCCTTTTTTGACAGTCTCTTTGATCATCCACAAACTATAGTATAAAAACTAAACATTTTTTGCAACTAGAAGTTTCACAAACATGCTTTGCTGCCTCATCACAGGTATGAAGCTGTACACGAGGACAGCTACAATACAATACAGTTATTAGGGTGATAAAGACACATGCCTTTAGGTGCCAACAAAAGAGAAACAACTGTAGTAAGATGCAGCCTGCAGAGACCAGTTATAGCATTTGATGTCGAACAACAGAGTAACACCTGTTTTCAGCACAACACACATAGAAAGCACAACGTTTGAGATGAACATGCTGACAAATGTTTCTGCTGTAAATCTATAGAGGTAGAGAAGCAACTGCAAGTTCGAGCCCCTCTCCAACCAAATGCCCAGCTCTAGCTCAGCTTGAGGTCCTCGTGGACTCTTCTGTCAAACTTTTCACCTGGCTTCTGACTGTTGCTTCCACCTCAGTCCGCAAGCCACCCGCTCCCTCCCCATCCTGCCCTGGATTAGAGATGGGGCTGACCAAATCTGCACCATGGTCTTTTTTTCATTTTGAATATCGCTTGGGTGTAAGTGGTTAGGGTGAGGTGTTCCCCAAAAGTACTCAAAGATGGATATTGTGCTAGTGATTATTTCAGTCTGCTATGTGATCAGATGCCTTGAAAAATTAATAACAATGCCTCCGACACTGGCACAATCTCGCCTATCACTGAGTCTGAATCGTCGCTCCATTCCCCTCCTCTCCAGTTCAGGGACATTACCCCAGTTCACAGAATGGGCATATCAAAACAGGCCTGATCTACGCACCTGTCTCCCTCACTACATCCTGTGACACTCTGGTGGCTAAACTGCCCAATCCAGCCACACACTGGAATGTGACCACCTAGCCATTTCCGCTATGCATCCGTCTATTGGGAACCATATTGCCAGCCCGCTAGCCGTTATTACAACGTTTCCTAAGAACTCAGTTCTCCTTGAAAAAGTAGTCAACCAACACTAGTCAGGAGGAGTCATAAAAATATAAAACAAGAATATTTCATCATTGTGTCGAAGGAAGTATCAATATAAGTATAAATATAAGTGGGCCCTACAGGATCATTTGCAATTGGCTTTTGCAGCCCTTTTGTAATGGAGGTGTACATGACCGTCTACAAATAAGAATTTTCATCTGAATTGTGCCCTCATAGAGTAACATTACGGATTACTCCCCTACAACTGCCACGTTCAGAAGTATTCTCAATTAGTGTGGTCCTGAAGAAGGTGTCTGGAAAAAGAAGCAATTACCATACCAAAATGTGCGTTGGCCATTTTAAGAAGTGGCTCAGCCCACAACACCACAACGGTTGAAAGACAAACACCATCCCTGTTATTTTGTTTGCTCTGTGTATTTGTGTTAGTGCTAGGATGTGGTATGCAAGGATGGTATGATAGACATGTTTGTAGCCTGTATGAGTGAGTACAAGATGGTGGTTAAAGTATGAATTCTTGTATGATCTGTGTAGTATGTTTCATGAACAGATTTTGTTCAATAAGTGCTATATTTTGGGTGCTGATGGAATGATATGGCAAATATTGTAAAATCAATGGAAAAATGAGAGTAATACATTTATTGATGATACTAAGTAGACCAAAATAATGTTTAAAAAAAAATGTTAAACAAAAAATCTTTCCAACATAGCATGTATATTGTGTAGTGCTTTTGAAGGCCAGAACACACAGTGCTATTTAGACATAATAGAAGAAATACAGGTCAAGTGGGATTTTTCTCTTGCTCAATAAGTTAATCAGAACTACCAGCATAAAAATGGGAGTCAATCCCTTACAATTCCTCAGCTATTACACCCCTAAGTACTGTATACCATAACATGATACCTCAATCATGACGCGGACGCGTGCAGCGGGCGCGGACGCGTGCAGCGGGCGCGCCGGAAGCGCGCCGAAGTCGAGCCAAAGTCCAGCCCGTCTGCGCCCGTCCGCGGCCGGACGGGGCGCGGGGCCACGGACCCTGGCAGTCTGACACTTACCTCTATAAGGTATGATAGACATACTTTACTAGCACTACAACCCGACACGTATGCTACCTGCAAGCACACCATGATGGCCCAGTCACTCACAAAATGCGGGAGGTGTAGTTTCGATCCCCGCCCCCAAGTCCCAGATACTAGCTCCGGGCCTATCATTAAGGCAGCTCTACTGAATTGTAGATCACTGCGTAAGCATGCGCTGGAAATCTACCACTTGATTGACGACCTGAATCTTGACATCCTTTTCTTAACGGAAACCTGGCTGGATGAATATTCGGATCCGGACATCATTCAGGCGTTACCTAACGGATATTCTATATCCAGGTTAGATAGAAAGGACGGTAGAGGTGGTGGCATCGCCATTATCACTAAAGCACCTCTCGTCTGCTCCCTTGTACACACACAGGTTGATCATAGTGAAGCTGGCATCTTTAGTATCAACACTGGTCCTAATCACTCGATATCAGGCATTCTGATATATCGCCCACCGGGTAGATTATATGATTTCACTTCCACCCTCATGGAGGTGGTCACCCATCTTGCTCTAAGGAAATCTAAACTGTTAGTTCTGGGTGACCTTAATGCTCACTTTGATGACCCTCTAGATAAAGATGCAGCTGACATATGTATGGAACTGCATTCGGTTCAAGTTGACCTCAAAAATAAAGAACCCTCACACCAACTAGGGCATTTATTAGACCCCGTCTTTGGTAACTGGCTGGGAGTGTATACTACTGATCCCATACCCATACCCTGGTCGGATCATTATATCATTCCCATCTCAGTCCAACTTGAAAAAACTGAGCTCTTTCGGCAGCAGTCTCTGCGGTATAAACGCAGGAAATGGAAACGTTTTTCCTTAGACTCCTTCACTCAAATTGTCAAGGATGAAGGTCCTCCGAAAGGAGCTGACTGTGAGGCTGCCAATGAAAGCTTGAACAATATTGTCACAAAGGCTCTGGACATTACAGCCCCTAGCCGCACCATGCCCAATGCTAGAAGGTCTCAGAAAAGTGCTCCTTGGTTCGGACAAGATCTACAGACCATGAAAACGGCCTGCAAGAAACTTGAGAGAGCCTGGCGTTATAAATTCACTGTAGCACACTCCATCCTGCTACAGTGTCTAAATAAAGCTGGAGTCACCAATAAGGCACTGGGATGGCTGAAGGCTTTTTTGCTTGACAGAAGCTTTCAAGTCCAAAGGGGGAGCTTTCTCTCCGATAGGGTGAGGCTGGAGCAGGGGGTGCCTCAGGGCTCTGCCCTGAGCCCTACCCTGTTTAATCTATATATGGCCCCACTGGCAGAGGTAGTGCAATCGTTCGGCGTGGAGCTTGTCTCCTACGCCGACGACACGCAGCTCCTTATTTCTCTGACCCAAGCCCCTTCCAAGGAAGCTGATAATTTCAATGTCTGCATGACTAAACTTGCCACTTGGATGAACGACCACTGTCTGAAACTGAACGGGACGAAGACAGAGGTCCTCATCATGGGAGGCAACGAGGCTAAATGGACGAATGAGTGGTGGCCCAGCTGCCTTGGTCCTTTGCCCTCCCCATCCCGAGAGGCGAAGAACTTGGGTGTGTGGGTGGACAATAAACTGTCCTTTGACAGCCACATAAGAAAAACGGTGGGCAAATGCTTTGGGGTAATGAAAACTCTGAACCGTACCCTTGACTTGTTACCTATTAATTCCAGGCGTACCATGACGCAAGCACTGATAACGTCCCGTATTGATTACGGAAACGTGCTGCTCATGGGTACATCTGAGAAAAATATTAAAAAGCTTCAGGTGTTACAAAATTCGGCAGCTCGCCTGGTTTTAAGGCTCCCTCGGCGAGCTCCATCTCGCCCCTCTCTTGTAGCCCTCCATTGGCTGCCCATCAGGAAGAGGATTGATTTTAAAGCTATGCTGTGGTGCCATAAAATAATTCATCACAGAGCACCGGCCTACATGTCGGATTTGGCGACTGTCTATGAACCGAGCAGGTCGCTTAGATCTAAAGGTATGGGTCTGCTCAGAACCACACGCCCCAAAAAGGCGAGAATGGGAGGCAAATCCTTCCGGACTTTGGCGGCCAGGAAATGGAACCTTCTTCCTGCGGATATCAGGATGGAGAATAATGAAATCCTGTTCAGGAAGAAACTAAAAACCTGCCTCTTTACTTGGTGATGGGTTTTCCTCTACTCCTTCTTACACTCTCTCCACAGCGCGGGGACACGCCGGGAGGCGTCACCAGGCGCTCTACAAGCTCCTTTAAATTAAAAATAGTCATCACGGAGGACATGGAAACACATAGGCTCAAGGACATCAGACTTCCATCCTCATAGCATGTTACCCATGTGGTTTAGCACTTCAACACCACACCCAGGGGTAATAAGCGCAATACAGTACTGTACAATACGCTTGCAATCATAACAGGGATTTGTACTCAACAGCAATCTACATGCATCACAAGGCTGGCATCTATCACCTGATTTTGCACAAATACGTTAAGGGATCGTTTCATCACCCAAAGAACGTGCACATAAATGTACACAGTATAATGGTTGGCACATATCTGTACAGAGAGCGAGTGTGGGGGTTCTGGAGGGGGAGCATCTAAGCACAATCTAGTGGTCTCCACATACTACATGAAGCTCCGCATAGTACTGAGATTCCCACTCAGTAAACTGAGATAGCCCAGAGATTTGTGCATAATGCGACCCTAGTGTGGGAACAAGAGCACAGCCAGTTGTTTCTTCACACAGATTCTTCTGCACACAATTGATTGCTCATGAAGCTGGGATTTCAGCACCAGAAATGAGTACAGAGCTTGAGTATTTCAAGGGTGCATAGGGCCAGGCCCGGGCTGCCTGGAAGATGGGGGCAGTCTTTACAAAACCTGACAGGCCTGGTTCCCTAGTTCCATTATTCAGCACAAATACCATAGGGAGGAGCTATCCTTGATACTTCAAGTCACGTCTATGCGCAGGCTGAATTCCAACAACAAGAGTATGTTCTGTTCAATCATAAATAATTCTCTATCTTTTGTTCAGACATTTTGAAGGTTCTTTGATCTGAATCTATTAGTGGGTGCTAGTGACCTGACAATGTCAAATGCTTGTGATCAGAAACTTGTGCCATGTGCCAAGATACTAAACCTAGGGAAATATTTTGAGTTATCAGGGGCTTCTGAGCAGACATTGGTACGCCAGTTTGGTTATTTGACGCCTTGATGCCAGGGCCATATAATTTGAAAAGGGTGTCAAGGGGTTGTGACTCGACTCTGGTTGCATTGACTGTGACCTGATACTTGAATTACAAATAGGCATGTACCACCTAAACCAGTTTTTTTGTGGTTTGATACTGTTAACTTGAACTTGTGTGTCTGACACTAGTGTTGGATAGTGGTAAACTGCTTTGAGCAGGTCTGAAGTTGGCTCAAAATGCCAGAACAGGAGAAAGGAGGGAAAAACATCTCTGACGTTCCTAACTGGCAGCGCCAATAGAGCATTATTCTTAGCCAACTATAGGTGTAGCATTAATTGGACATCTGATCTAACACTCGGACCAGGAGAAGGGACCTAACACTTGCCACAGGGGCTGTGATCCGACATGGTGGCCGTTTTTTTTAAATATGTATACGTTTCAGTATGTCATACCAGTAAAATAAAAAATCATTGGCAAATCCAAATCTCACCTGTTAAAGCCAAGCCCCTTTGGTTTTGCCAATGCTTGTTGGAAAAGGTACAGTTGGAAAGTTACAACCTAACTGCCCCCTGTGACAGGGTTTTTTCCACCCAGTCTCCCTATATTACTACAGTGAAGGTTTTGTATTCTCAGATTCAAGGGCTTAGCTGTGGATATGTTAATTCTCACTGTTGTAGGGGGAGATTTAGTAATCTTAAAGAATGTATTATGCTAAAGCACTGAAGCCTCTGGTCACCCACTGTAGTGAGAACTGCTCCTTGAGTTCAACAACCCATCTCAGGAGAGATGGAGTTAAGTCTTCGATCCTGTTCATTGTAGGCCTCTCACAGACAACTGATAAGAAATTGCAGATTCTGTGGATATTGGAATTTTAAAGAAGATTAAAAGACAAATGCAAACTAAATTAGCATTATTTATTTACTCCTCCTCCTTCTCTTCCCATTCCCCTTTTTTCTCTCTGGTCCGATATCCTTAACCCCAATTCTCAAAACAAGCGCAGGCAAAGCCGGTAGGTCAGGCCATTTGAATATGTGCTATGCGTTTGAGATTTCATTTTCGTACCAACCTTTTTTCAGCATATTATAATTTCTTTTATTTTTAATATCTGACTTATTAAATTCATAAGTTGTATAAAGGCTTGATAATATTTTGAGATTGCAAAGTCAGAAATGAAATGTAGTGGATAAATATAAGCCAAGTTAGTTTTTATTTAAAAGTAGTTTGAAAAAACATAGCTGTTAGTAAGTGAAAATATAAAGAGAGTTAAAGCTTGTGAGAGCCCAAAACAACAGTATTTATTGTACTTTAGTATATAATATTTATAGTGTTTACCATACCTACTTTAGTCGTGAAACAAGTGCACCACAGACAGCAGCCACCTGTGCTCAATGCATTTTCATCATGAATATTTAGTGTGCTAATATGAGTGGCTACCTTGTACCAACACCAATGTAACAAACCGCTCTTATAGATGTATACGGCAAAACAATAGCCGCAAATGCTTGGTGCAGAATAAAAACATAGTATCTTCAAAAAAAGGTACTTTATTAGAATATGGCCTGTGAAGTACTTTAGCTACTTGGTTTAATAATAAATAACCAGAATGCTAGTAATAGGCCGAAATGCTGCCTTAAACCATGAACTGGGTGAACACTTTTAAAAAAAAAAAAATTTATATAGCACAAACTTGGCCCCAAGACATTATAACCCCATACATGAGCATCGTTTTGATGCACGGAGAGATGGAGTGATTTGCTCAGAATCACAGGACGTTGAGCTGAAGATGGGATTTGAACCTGGTTCCCTAGTTCCAAAGTGGGCAGCCCCAGCCGCTAGGTCACATCTCCCCTTGTTGACCACATCTATGACAGACCATAGACATGGACAAAAAAGCGCATGCACGGTGCACATTAAACCACTTTTTCATATTCAGAACACGCACTTTATTCAAGGTTTCCAAAGGGGCACACTATCAGTGGTTATCCCAACAGGCAAACATTTTCTCTGAGATGCTGCCCTACGCCATCCATACTGTACTAGTACATACTACAAGCAGGTTTTATGGACCCACTGGGTAGCCCCTGGCCACACAAACATGGTGCATAACAACCAATACTTTAGTGAAATATGTGGAAGACTGAACAACAGCAACTGCTTGGAGAAATAAATAAGTACTGTTCTATTATGACCAGCAGCATCTTACTTTCAACACCAATATTGTAACAAGCATTTACAATGCAACGGTTTCGCCTTTGTAAAAGTTAGAGATATTGGCTTTGTAAATGACAATTTTTTTATTTATGTGTTGGTTTTGAAAACAGATAAATAAATGGCATTGCCATTTACAATGCCAATGACGTAATCTCTCGCAAACAGTAAAAACTATTAATAATGACTAACCTCCTTCTTATCAAAGGACGGAAAACCCTGCCTTAAGTTGCAGTTATTAAAGAGCTTGCTGACAATTTGGAGCTCCTGAGTGATGGTGTGTGTTTTGTAGGTGTGTGTGTGTGTGTGTGTGTGTGTGTGCACGTGTGTATTGCTGACATGCAATGCTCACATTCAATTAGGAGCTCCCTGAGTGATGGTGTGTGTGTTTGTAGGTGTGTGTGCGCGTGTGCACGTGAGTATGCACATGTGCACGTGTGTGTGTGTGTGCATGATCATTGTGTGAATGAACGTTCACAAGTGTGTATGAATGTGCGCATGTGAGTGAGTGTGCATATGCATGGATCCACAAGGCATGAAAATGTATGTGCCACTCTAGTTCGTTGGTCTGCAAGGATTTTTTCATCATGCCCTCTGAGGCAATCATGAACCAGAAACAATGTTTACTGCATGTGTGAGTGAAAGCAAGTGAATGTCAGAATGCATATGTTTGTATCTGTGGCAATGTGTTGAACGTGGTGCGTGCATATGTGAGGGTAAGTGTGTGAAAGAGAGATATAGTGTGCAAAAGGCCTTGAAGGGCTGGTGTCAATATGCAACAAATGTCAGCAACTCATTCTCCTGCTCATCTATGCAATCATAAACCAAAATGTACGTGTGTGTTCGTGCATGTGCACTCATGTAAGTGTGAGTCTGTGCGCATTTGTGGAAGAATGCACAAGTGTATTAGAGTTTGAATGTGTGAATAATGAGTGCATCACTCTAGCTAGGTGGTCTGGCATATTCGGCCTCCCATTAACATACTCACTGAAGCAAACATAAACTAAACCAAATCTTGTGTGTGAGCTGTAGGCGCTCAAATAACAAGCGCTATGGGGGGGGGGAGACGGGAGTGCTAAGACACCACACCACACCCCAAGAGAGGTGCAGGAGGCGCCCCCCACCCCTTTTAACATACCCCATTGGCAGGTTTGTGCAAGTATATTCAATTACCGGGTCGTAGGTAGAGGTCGTTCCGATAGCACTGTATGCACCCGAATATTCGATTAATGGTAATGAACGTCATACAGGGTAGTGTCCCACAAATCTAAAATGACAATTGTTATGAGGCATAACATGAGGATTACCGACACAAAATCGGCACGCACCTGCATTTTCACCGCAGCAAATTTCAGGATTTGTTCTACCGCAATGAACCCGGGAAGAATGCGGGGTATCACTTGCCAAACAATTCGTAGCTGCGAAATGTGCGTTAAGACGTGTTACTGCACCGACTGGAATTAATAGGAGTGACTGTAATGGGAACCCAACACACAAGTCTGCACGATGAGTACTGCCACCCGCTGAAGCTGGCACAACCAGCCGTGCACCAACCAGCGTTAGCGCTAATAGCACTATTGCACCAAAGAGGTCTGATCCGTCGAATATTCCGGTGGTGGTGGTGGGGTCAGGTCGTCGTCCTTTCCCCAATCCATTTTACTTATCGAAAAAGCGGCTTTACAAAGTTTTTAAGATGCACAAACGGGTTAGAGGCTATGAAAGGAGTTGCTATTTTAACACTTTTCAAAGGGAGCCCGCCCGGCTCCACCATGCAGTTGCCAGTTAATTGGTGCCAACGCACGTGTACACCATGTTGCCAAGTTCTCTCTCTTGGGGAGTCAAATGTCCTCCAACCCCCTGAGACGTTTGCTGGATCTGTCTCCCTGCAAATATGATTCACGTCCAGTGACTCCAGCGGGTTTGCCTTCGCGTCAAACGCGCAACCTCGCAAAATAGCTACAGGTCATCGATTTACATGGACTAGCCCAACACCCGGTACTAGCCTGCCAAACCCCTAAAGAGGGCACGCCTCGACTCTACATAAACAACACTATATAAGCTAATAATCTATTACATGTTTTTATAATGACTAACGTTAAACCGCTATTCCGACGCTTCACGCACGCTAACCTGCGGGTCAGGAGGCCAGATTGTAGAAAAAACACGTATTGACTGAGAGGTGTTCATCTGGTAATGGGGAGGGGCACTGCCCTCAAGACATTTGAATATTTTGGAAAGGGAAGGTCTGATCACCTCTGTACCCCTTCACAGCCAGCAAGGAGAAACAAACACGGATAAAAACACACTGATCACTCAAAACATCTGGGGCAGCTGGGTGGATGTGCTTGCTAAACACATCTGGGGCAGCTGGGTGGGAGGGCACGTCACAGCCAAGCAGTGTTTCCTCGGTGAACTCACTGACTATTCCCAGAACTGCACAACCAACTTCTTGACCTTTAACCCTTGCCCTCCCCACAGCCATTGCGCACTCACCGTAGAGGTTCAGCTGGCCGGATCCCCCACATATCCAGGCATGAAGGAAGTTTATTCCTCGCTCGCAAAGCGGGCACCTCCGCGCTGCCCGGGCAGCTCCTGCTACCCCGATCGCTCTGCTCTGAAACCCAAGCACGCCGCATCCATTTTGCCCGCACAAAGCCAAAGAGAAGTGGTGACCCCGGGATCATGCGGTCTGCGCCCCCAGGGGTCGGGTCAGGGGATCCCGCCTCCGTTGCGCTCCTCCCCGGTGCCATGTGCTCGTGTAAAGCAGCCCTCCTCGGCTGGAGCTGCTGTTGCTGTGCGCGCCGGGACCTCCTGTCCCATCCGCGGTTCGCGGGCTTCAAGGAGCGCCCCCGCTTCCCTCACAGGTCCCCCGCTCGATGCAGTCCCGGGGCTGAAGGCACATCCTGTGTGCGGCGTGGAGCAGTCAGTGTGCTGAGCCCGGGAGGCAGCAGAGCTCGGGTGGAGGAGGGCGAGGAGGGGCAGGACGTGATCTCACCGCAGCGGCTCTGCAGTTCTCTCTCCTCCTAAACACAGACGACTTCAAGAATGTGGGAGTCACGAGAGAGCCGCAGGGGCAGGCAGGGGGAGCCCGGCGCCGCAATATCCTTCCGGGGTCCCGCACTGCAAACTTTCAGCTGCAGATACGAGAGGAATCCTGCATGAACCCTGCTCGTAAAAGTAGACCGAATACTTCACATTTTACCCTGAAGTATGCAGACACTGATGTTCTAAGATAAAGCGCCTACACAGGAGGCGTTGTCTTCAAGAACGGCAGGCAATGTGGTACTAGGAAGATTAAGAGTGTCCACTAATCACACTGCATAGTTACTTAAATACGCCTTCTAGAGTCAGGTATAAGTTAGGAACAATGAAGGTTTATTAAAAGTAAAAGCTTGTTGCAGAAGGCATGGGGATGAGCAGTTAAGGCCTCGAAAACACATGTCTGCTCCCTAGGACCTGAACTTCCGGCGGCGGTCGGCCGCGGAATGACCAAAAGAAACATGGACGTCTAAAAAAATAAACCCCGCTCACCGCCGCACTGAAGTCCTAAAAGGGGCTGGATGAGAAAAAATCTCAGGAACGCCCACGAGTCGCCTCGCAGAATGACGGACGCCTCTGTTTTCCAATGGCTAGCCTCCATTTATGAAGCTAGCCAATGGGAAACAGAGGCGGGACAAACATCCATACTGTAACTCAAAAGATTTCGCCCTGCGTGAAAATCTGCTGCGCAGCTTTCGGTGAGGCGAAACCTAAAAACGAAATAAACCAGCATCACAAAATGCCCTTAAATCACATTAGCAAACAGAATTATGTACATGATATATATGCCCCAACAAATTTAAATATTAAGCTTGCACTAAGCACTATCTTAGATGTGAAGGGGAGAGAGTGAGAACATGATGTAACGGTGCAAATTTAAGGCATACAACCTGGCTTACATTACAGCACCATTTCAAACAAGTGACCCTGGAGAAAAGTTAAAAACAGTTATCTTGATGTGTGCCCATTGGCCTGATGGGACAAAGTCATGTAAAAAGGAAACAGATGAACCCTACCACATATTTTAAGTAGCAGCACTTTCACCATATATAACATATTTCAACACAGCACATTAGGCACAAAGGAACAATGTCAAAATAAGTGCTACAAGCATATCTGTACGTGTGATATAGCATAGTCACAGGAAGACAAGTTCCTGAAATGTACATATTTTTTCAAATACAAAATAAAAACATGGATGCACAGGAGAAGGAATGTTACAAGTGTGCCAGGAACGATGTCTGATTTCCAGCAATAAAGTCTTTTACTTAGAATTCTGCTTTAAGTGTAACAGGTCAGGAGCTACATTGATACAAAGTAAACAACAACTGAAGACTACAACATAAATGGTAATAATTTTACATTTGTCATTCATTAGGTTTGAACTTTTGTTTGGTTTTTACAGTTTTATATAGCAAAATCTTGACTCATGGTCTGCTTTCTGTGCAAAACAGAGGATACGCAATTTGTTCTTGGATATGGGAAGATTAAGTAATTTGCCCAGAATCACAGAATGTTGAGGCGAAGCTGAGATTCTAACCTGCTTTACCAGGTCGAAAGCAAAGTCTACAGCTCTAGACTTTAGGCCACATCTTTAAAACGAGTTTCTTGAATTCAGTGCTGCCAATTAAGATGGTAACTAAAATGCCTCTGCAAAAAGTCTACTTGGTAAATGGAAATATATTAATTGGACGTGTTATGGAAAAAGAAGCAAACGTACAGCAAAAGTAAACAACTACTGAAGGATACAGCATAAACTGTAAAACCTTTTCCTTAGTCCTTCTTTATGTATGTAGTTTTCTTTTCCTTTTCAATTTTATACTGAGTAAATTTGGTTTGAGGGCATTAATGTGCTTTACATGAGAGCCAGAGATGACATATTTTTTCCGTAGGAATGGCGAGATTAAGAGCCTGATTGTGAGTTTGTAGGTCTTCCCCTCTGACTGTAAATGGCCAATGGGAGTGTAACCAGTGGCGGGTGGTGCTTGGTGGTGGTGTTATGGCGGTGGTGTCATGGCGGTGATATGTTTGACCCATAGGAGAGCCTTAAACGCTTACCGCCACCATGACTGTGCCTCCAGGTTGCCGGTGCACGAGATGGCATGCATCATGTCGCTCATGCCACACAGTGCACACACAACCGTGCACTTTTGGGGGGCATATGTGCCCCCCACACATGCACCCCCATGAGGAGATTCGGCCAGGGTCTCTGTTGGGGGCCCCTTTACATGCTTTTCTGCCAAGCATTTCATGGCAGGCTCCTCGCCATGAAATGCTTTGAAGAAAGGCAGGTCCTAATCTGGTCGGGGTGCCTGTTTCGGTGCCTCCGCCATTCTCGACTGCCAGTCCCAGCAGCACCGTTGGGATCCTACATCCTGGCGGTGTGTCGTCAGACTGGTGACGGTCCGACCGCCATACTCTAAATATGGTGGTTGAATCACCGCCGACGGGCTGGTGGCAGTCTAACCAATGAATTCGTAATCGGGCCCTAAGTAATTTACACAGAAGATTAAGGCAACATTGGGATTTATCCGGATTCCCTACGTCTAAAGTTAGCTGTTATAGCCAGTGCGCTACATCTCTAAACATGTTTCTTAGATTCAATACTGCCAGTTAACATGATAAATAAAAGGCCTTTACAAAATAGGTGTTTTGAGTAAAGTAGCTGTAAACATTAGGAAAAAAAAACTTGCAGCAAGCCTAAACACAATCGAATAACACTGGAGAAAGTAAGCTTGTATACTTGTAGTGAAAACACAATGTCACACTTCAAAATGAGATGCACAACAGCATTTCCAATAAAAACCCATTTAAAACAAATAAACAAATACTTGTGCACAATAAAAATATAAACATGCTGATAAAATAGCAGTTTCTCTACTAAGAGGCAGAAAGGCATTTATTGGGTTTCATTTTAAGTGCACAGGTTCAATGCCACCACTCAACTGAACAAACAGTTCAAATGTTCAATCACAATGTAGCAGAGAAACACGAAATACAATTGCCACAGAGGAGAAATTCAGTGAAAACAACCTGCACACCCAGTCTAAAACCAAATGTATTCTATGTAAGGAATGATCCACTTTTGGGTTGACAAGAAAACTAACAATTGGCAAAGAAATGCATACCACAATCCCCATTTCCCTAAATATGTAAACTCGGGGCTGGACCGGGACCCCAAAGCAGCCCTGGCAATTCTGTTGTACCGGCCCTCACCCCAGCCATCAGCACTGCTCCTTTTGTGACAGGGGGCCGATATTACAGCATCGCTGCAAAACCAGCCCTAAGTAACAAAAACGGCCCCCACCACTCCAAAACTGGCACTCACCCGTCCTGCCACCCGGGCAAACACCTGATGCCTTCTAAGGCCAGTCCAGCCCTGATGTAAATACTTTATAATGCATGTTGTTGTCTTTTACACGTGAGTCTGGCTACAGCTAAAGGTGTTTCTAGGCCAAACTTGAAAATATATAGCATTTCTGTAAATGCACTTTAATAAGGAAGCAGTCAATCCCTTTTGCTAGCATACGTGCTGGTACTTCTCAATATTCATAAACGCTTCATCCTAAAATAAGCAACAGCCCAATGTATCAAGTAAATAACCCTATGTAAAGCTCATCTCCACAATTTACTCAGAGGCTTTTGAGTTTTAGGTCTAGCATTAGTTAATACCCTTTGATTTTATTAAAATGATATTTATATTACGTTATAGGGACTTTCAGATTGCCCTCATCATCCATAGGCCTGTTGCTGTTTCATTACCACATTTCTTCTACCCACCCAGCATGTGGCAATGGGTCAGCCCACCCAACTCATCCTCTCCCTATCCAACAAACCCAACACCGCCAGGCACAACTTTCGAGAAGGTATGGAAGCCGTGGCCAAATGGATGAAAAACAGCTGCCTACAACTCAACACCAACAAAACAGATGTACCCATCATGGGCCCAAACCCCGACTCTTGGAACGACACCTGGCTGCCCCCAGCCCTCATAAGCCCACCCACCCCTACGGACCACACAGGCAACCTGGAAATTATCCTGGACTCTGAGCTCAAAGTGGACCGCCAGATCAACTCCGTCTCGTCCTCCTGCTTCCACACCCTCCGCCTACTACCTTTAGACCTTCAAATGGATCCCTCTCAAACACAGAAAGACCATCACTCACGCCCTAGTCACCACCAGACTCGACTACGGCAACGCACTCTACACCGGAATAAACAAAAACCTCACCCACAAGCTACAAAACATCCAGAACACCACCGCAAGACTGGTCCTCAACCTGCCAAGAAACTGCCACATCTCCCAGCACCTGTGCACAGACCACTGGCTCTCCATCGAGGCTAGAGTCACCTTCAAGATGCTCACCCACGCACACAAGGCCCTCCAAGACACCGGACCAGCATACCTGAACAGCCGACTCAAATTCCACGCACCCCAAAGGACCCTACGATCAGCTCAGCTCTCCTACCCCGCAGTCCCCCACACCAGAAATACCAGATCGGGAGGCCGCTCCTTCTCCTTCCTCGCGGCCAGAGGCTGGAACACCCTTCCGCTCCACCTCAGACAGACAACATCGCTCCTCATCTTTGCAAGAAACCTCAAAACGTGGCTTTTGACAGACCCCTTCCTTCATGGACTAGAACCTGCACCCTCCCACCCCCAGCTCCTTGAGAGCCTTACAGGTGAGTAGTCACGCTCAACAAGCGTCTGATTGATTGATTAAATCCAGCCATTGGCTAACTTCACTATAAGTGAAGGCAATCTGCTCTTTCTCAGAGTGCACATCCTCACACAAAGTTGTAGCCTTCAGTGGCAGAAATTACTATGGCAATGTGTGATTTCTACCAGGTTTTTTCATATTTGTGAGGCCCAGTGGTTCCCTCATCAATAACTCTTTACAAAGCAAAACATGACAAAACAAAGCAAGTATTGACAAAGCCAAAAGGCAAGCAACCAAAATCAGACATGTTGGTATTGTTAAGCTTATTTGAAGTTGCAGTGATATTTTATTAGACATCAATCAGATAGGTGCCTTTTTAGGTCTCGGCCTAGAGACGCGCGAAGCGCGTTCTCGGCAAAGAACTATTGTGATCATGTCAGCCGCCAAAGCCGACAAAAGGAGACAAGAGCTGGGCACGTGCCCAGCAATCCTAATGGGAGAGGGAGCGACAAGTGCTGGCCACGCGCGGATTCAGTCGCGCGCGCGCTCACGGCGCCAGCGTCCCCGCCGCACGTCGATCACTGCTCTCTTCCTGGCCGGCATCCAGAAGTTTCGCAACGCAGTGAGGGCACTGAGAGGTAGGTGCTTGTTTTTCTCTCTCGGCTTCTTCTATCCCCAAATCTAGCTCCTGTATTCTTTTAACCACTTAATGTCATTACTCTACCCCTCTATGTTGCAGTCCTTTGCTGTGCATGTTCTGTCACCTTTATCCATCTCTTTCTTTCTCAGCTGTGTACATCTTCTATATCCCTTTCCATTGATCTTCACGTTACACCTCTTCCGTTGTCGGTGTCTTCGCTCAGCTCCTTGTGGGGTGGCTCAATTTGTAAACCAAAATACTGGACATTTAAAAATGTTTAATGTTTGTCTTACCGACACAATGATATTTGGATATTTTGTTAACTCTTAGATGGCCACACTGTGTTTCTTTAAGATGTTGCATGCATCTCTTCCTGTCCAGAGAACCGTCTGTCTTCTTCTTCTAAGGGGCCTAAGCAAGCTGTAGAAGGGGGGCCCACAACCCCCCTTCTACTCAAGGGTATGAGTAGCTGTGGATACGGGGGGCGGGGGCGCTCGCAACATTCTGCAGGGGTGGACCATCATGTTTCGTTAAGATACTGTTTGTTCTGTTCTCCGATTTTATAAGTTGCTCTCTCTTACTCTTCTATCACTCATCTTTTAATAGTTTATTCCGCCCCCTTCGGCGCGTGCTCTTAGTGTTGTATTTGTGTGCTCATCAGGCATCGTGTAAACCACCAACTGATGGGACGATCTCGTTTACAATAATGAGATAACGTGGAGATAAGTCTATGTTGTTACTTTTCAAAAATGTCGACGTCTCAAATGTCTCAAGTATATGTACAATTGATACCTAGGCTGTAAGCATGCCCAACTTAATTTGAGGAGGGCAGGCTCCTTGCGAGATTTTCAAGCTATCCTAGTAAGATCGTTACACATAGTTATACCCCGTTTGCTCCCTAACCCAATTTAAAGAAATTACAGAGTCAAAAATAATGGATATCATCAAACTCATAAAAACAGGATCGGCTCTGGAACCCTGTCCATCAAATTTTTTTTCCCCTGTTATGGATTTACTATCACGTGTAATCACACAAATATGTAACGCCATGTTTAAATCCGGGATATATCCAAATGCGTTGAAAAACACTCTATTAAAACGACTTCTAGAAAAACCGCATCTGGATAAAGATGAGATAAAAATTACAGACCAATAGCTAGCCTTCCTTTTCTGGCAAAGGTGGTAGAGAAAGCAATGAATCACCAGCTGTCGAATATTTCGAGGAACACCACCTGCTGGACAATACCCAGTTTCGGTTCCGCAAATTCCACGGCACGGAAACAGCCCTCATTAAAGCCGCTGGCGAAATCCGAGTCATCAGAGATCAGGGAGGAACAGCAGTACTTGTACTGCTGGACCTATCCGAGGCTTTCGACACGGTTGATCATTCCATCTTGATCGACCGTGTCGAAAAAATGGGCATCCAACTGGGAGCAAAGAACCTACTTGCCTCCTTTCTATCCCGCAGAACTCAAGCAGTTACATTAGGACCATTCCAGTTGGCCGATTTGTCTGTACCGTGCGGGGTTCCCGAGGGCTCATCCCTGTCCGACACTTTTTAACATCTATGTGTCGGACCTAGCTAGAGTTATCAAACTTTATGGGATGAGCCTTACTTCCTACGCCGATGACACCCAGTTAGTCCTCGCCATCAATAATGATGGAGAAGAGGTGGCGGAGCGCTTCCAGGAAGGCATGCTGTCAATTGGAGATTGGATGGCCTCCAACTGCCTTACACTTAACACCGAGAAGAAAACCCTCCCCAGGCTGGTCATCTGCCTGGTGGCCTTCATCTTTCGGAACTCTGCCTAATCCTGTTCCAAAGGTTAGGAATCTGGGAGTTTTTTTCGATGAACATCTCAATTTCGCCGCCCACGCCAATCAAATAGCGGCAACAGCTTTTCATAAGCTAAGACTCCTAAGAAAAATTATCCTGTTCCTACCAGACAGTGCCGGTAAAACTTTGGTAAGCACACTTGTACTATCGTCACTGGACTACTGCAATGGCTTATTTGCCAATGCACAAATTTGGGTTGTCAACAAAATGCAATCGACACAAAATGCCGCTGCAAGATTGCTCTCCGGGACCCCCAAATTTAAATCAATTGCCCAAACGATCCGGAATTATCACTGGTTGACGATTAAAAATCGTATAAAATTTAAGACACTTTGCCTTGCATTCAAAGCATTACATAATCAAGGTCTGCAGTTTCTTAGAAATCAGTTAACACTCTACTGGCCCTTCCAGACAACTGAGATCTACGACTCTGCATCATTTAACTGTACCACGCACAAAGACAGTCTCCTGGGGAGACAGATGGTTCATGGTCACTGCAGCCCGACTTTGGAAAGCCCTTCCACTGTCGTTTAGGTCAAGTCACTCTCTCCTTTTATTTCGTAAAAGATGAAAGATCTGGTTGTTTAACCAGTAATCCATCTCATGAACTAGCATCTGGAGAGTCACGCACTGAGTCTATAGTGCCAAGACACCCACGGGCATTCGTTCGCGCTCTACAAATCTCAAAAATAAATAAATAAATAAATACAATGAATTTAAAATGCTTCGCAGGGACTTGGCGAATACTATGAACATTTGGCATGTATTTGGCTCTCAAGGACCTATAATGATGCACACCTCTGCTATATATAATTGGGTGGAGTCGTACCTCATTTAATGTATAAAGTTGTGTTTTTCCCCTCGGTGCACCTTACCATAGACATTGCCTCTCCCACACATATTGTGCCTCAAAACTACCCTTTTCCCCTGGCACTAATCTTTCTTTACCCCCAAACCTCAACTGTACCAGTCTACACTGCTCTTGCTTCATTGCATACTGTAACACATTTGTATTCATTCACCCAATCTCCCATTCACCCAGCCCCCCATTCATTCATGCATCATCTGTTCATGTGGTAATTCCAGATTTTGATTCATTCTCACATTCAAGCACTCGCTCATCCACTTGACCACAAGCAGAAATTTGCCAATTAATGGTGAGGCACTTTCACTTATAAAAACAAAGCCAGGCCTTATTGGCTTTGGTGGGAGTGACTGAATTCATGAATGTGATGTGCGTGCATGAGTGAGGGTCAATTGTGAGCTGGACGTACAGCGAGTGAATGCATGTGGGATCCTATCAATGTGTGAGGATCTTAAGTGAGCTGGGTTGAGTGGGTTCATAGTGATATTGAGTGAATGCACAAGTGTGGGTCTACAATGAGGCACTATGAGTAAGGAGTAAGGGACTTGGGTGAACTGCTATGAATGGGCATGTCATGCATGGCTGGATTGTAATAAATGATTGCATGTGGACAGTGACACAGAGCTTCAGTGGCACAATATCCCTACACATACTAGTGGCAACATGGCTATTTATTGTGCTAAATTGCCCATCAATATGAAATACTGTTAAAACACAAGCATCCTATGATTATTTGACATACCAAGTGCATGTTTAGCAACATTGGCCAACCAATATGTCTGGCTTATGCAGTCAGACCTATTGGCTTTATCAATGGTATTTTTAATGTTGGTGAGTAGATATTGTTTGGATTCGACATTTTTTTCTCAAAGGGGGTTTTGTAAGATGCCTTTTTTATTCCCACAAATGCTAGGTTTTAGACTGGTAATTATAATTAACCATCCAGCAACAGCAACAGTTACATAATTTGACACTGGCAGTAACTGCTAGTTCAACCAGGGCTGCAAATGGGAATAACTGCATTGTTACAATCCCAACAGAAAAAAAATTTAATTGTATAGCAGATTTCAACTTTAGATTGCTCAATACGCTCCGATCATGAAATTGATAGTCTACAGTAGATGGCTCTCTGGCATTTCAGGTGAGCACAGGTCCGGCTTTAGCGGTGCCGGCATCAAGTGCGACAACCTTTGTTGGTCCCTCCCACCCCAAAAACCTCAATCTCCACGAATTTCCCCACTACCATGCTCCACCAGGGCCCCTCATCTCTTCATTTACCCCCTCTCTCATATGTATTTTGTGTGTTTTATAGCGCTACTCATACCAGTGTAGGGTGTCAGAGCTCTTTACACCACACACACATTATACAGAGCCAATGAATCATACGAGTGTAAATCAGTCTTTAGGAAATGTTACGTAAAACAATTAGGAGTACAAGGTGTAGGAGTCACATGTCGCATACTAGTAGGCAGTATTTTAAGAGTGTTTGATCTGGAGAAGCACAAAATCAGGATTTAACACGTGCCACAGTTGTTGACTACTAATAAGAATGCATTCTACCCAAATTAACCCTTTTAGCAACAGTAATGAAAGACTGCAGAACCCCCACCTAAAGTTCTAACCTATAACATGCAGTTTGAATGCAGCTCTTTGAGAGTTCATAGGTCACAGTGCTGTATTAGATTTGTAACATATGACCTGCGAGTAAAAATAGGATCTCTCTGACAAAAGCAGTAACCCACTGAGCTAACCACATAAAATACAGTTTGCTGATCAGCATGGCCATGTTCTTTACAGCAGGCATATTACAGGCATAATAACCCTCTGCGCTACTTTATCATGAGTGGAAACTGCCACTAGACAAAATATCTCTCTCGGTTAGGGACAGTAATCACTCTGCAGCGGGTACTTTTTAAACCCTTCAAAACACGAATGCCGCCCGCATGGGAACCCCCAGGGCTGCGTCTGGTGCAGCTGCACCAGTCGCACCGCCCTAGAGCTAGCCCTAGATGGGCATTCTGTTAGGGGGGCAAGCAGCGACTTTTGGAAAATTCAAGAGGGGCTGAGGGCGGTGCAAATCTAGCAGTCTCGAACGTGAGCACTTACAGTGATCTGTTTTGGTTAATCATTAACTGGCACCATTACAAAAGTTCGTGTTTTCTCTGAAGAATGTTTACATGATGACAAGGACAGAGGACACACGGTCTGATGCAGAGCAGGACTGGCAAGTGGGCACCGGGCGTTTATCCAGTCAGTGAGGCCGGCACATACAAAAGGCGCCCCCTTCCCACCCCTCGGCTAGTCCAGCAACATTTCCAGGGCCGGCTCCGATTGTTAGGTTACTGGCTGTGGAATAAAAAAACACAAACCTATTGTGACAGAAGTCTATTTATAAACCAGTGAGACAGCTGGTTTGTCAATAAACATGAAATGGTTTCTAACGACGCCATCAGTGTGTGCCTGACCACAGTGCACGCTCTGGTGGCTCATTATTATATCTTCCAGTTTCTCCTGATATGAGACATCTTCTGTGAAAAACAAAGTACATGCGCAACGAACAAGGGCGTTGTAGCTATTAAAGTTAAGCAGGCTCGGCCGCAGTGGGACCTAGAGGTGTGAACGGACCACTGCACAGCAGTTGTATCTATTATTAGTTTCAGCCTGGGAGTGGGTTCCCATTTACCGCGCTTTTATTAATCGGAGCAATTGAATCCTTGCTACGTCGCTGATAGAGAAGCCTAGTTAGTCCTCGCAATTTGTGAACAAAATGGATTGAACCCCCCCCCCCCCTTGTACTTTAGTGTGGACTAGCCTTGCGTAACGGTCCATAAATGTTAATCCCTCGTCATTTCTAAAGGGTAAATACTCATATCATGCTGAAAATGGTCTCCCCATGGGGCGCCTTGCAGTATGTAAATGTACTGTCGTGTTTGGAAAAGTGTCTGGAGAATAAGTTGTGGAGCAGATATCTTTTTTTCCCCGCCCCATTTGTCCTGTGATGGCGTCGGAAACTACTGCTAAGCGGGGAGGCCCGTCGGCAGTCACATGAAGTGTTGACACCCGCTGGGATTCTTCCGGCAGATTTAGCTTAAAAACAAGATACGACTGGATCTCTCGATTAATTTATTGAGACTGAAAACGTTATCAACACGCCTTGGGTGTGTAAACTTGCCAAACTCGTTTCCTCGCTTTGCCAAACATGTTTGCTCCTTCAGGAAGATGGCCTTTGTTTTTGTGCCTGGCTAATCCTTTTTATGTAACTCCCTAAATTGAATCAGTTCTCATGTATTAGCATACCTGTTTTTAGCAGCTGAGTAAACAGTTTCGGGTGAGACAAAAGGCGGTGACAATCTTTCCAAATTTGAAGCTTGTTGTTTTCTTTGCGCTGCCCAAGAATACATTAGATAAAGTAAGCTCTCTCAGTGCTAATTTAACATATGGTTTCTGGCATTGTTTTGGACTGACCGGTGTCCCAAACAGTTGAAGAGCTGGTGGAGTAAAAATGTACCAGCTTAGTCAGTGGTAAATTGTTACTTGTCACACGAAATTTAAAGACGTGCTGCTGTGGGCTAAAAACATAGCCTTTTTCGACATATCTAAGTTAAACAACAGAACATAACACAATAACGTACACAAGGCAACATAACAACATAATTAAAACACAACATAGCACATAAAAAACAGTGGAAAGATGACACAGCAACTACAGCAAAACACAACTACATCACATTGCAATAATGTGATACAGAAATTCATCAGAACAAAAAACAACAGAACATTTCCCAACCACTACAAAATGGCAAGCAGCAAATAAACGTATACATTTTTGTCACATTGTACCACCATCAGAAAGCTACTGTCTTAATAAGGTAGACGAAACTGTTTGTACAACGCCTTACCCTAACTTCCCAACCATAATATGATTTATCGCCAGTCAAAAATGTTTAGTGATCCAGCTCCAAGCGTAAAAATTGAGGGACCTGACTGGTAGTGGAAGGAGAAGAATTGGTAATTTAGGCAGGGCACAAGACCTAAAAAAAGAAGTGGGGGGATGCGGACGTCACAACAGGAAGTGACGTCACGAAAGGTGGCTTGCACCATCAGACTCATTACCTTCCACTACCTAGGGAGTTGTTACGTTGAGAATTCATGTTCTCCTACTGGATTTGGCTTGATTTAGGGCCAGATGTACGACCCTATATTGCATGCGCAAATGGGTTAGCGACCAGTTCGCGCATGTCAAAACAAATAGGGCAATTTACAATTCCTATTTAGCGAGTCGCAATTTATTTGCTACTCGCTAGATAGGAATTGCGACTCGCTATTAGGAAGGGGCTTTTCAAAGGTGTCCCTTCCTAATAGCGACTCTCTACCCCATGTATGAATGTTTTGCGCCTGCAATTGCGGTTGCAAAACACTCGCAATTTACCGCCCTCTTCAAGAGGGTGGTAATGCACTCGCAAATGGGAAGGGGTCACCAGGGGACCTCTTCTCCTTTGCAAATGCAGGAGAAAATATTTTTGAGGAGCAGGCAGTGGTCGAAGTGACCACTACCTGCCCTTAAAAAATGAGCTGAAAACGTTTAATTTTGTTTTTTTTAAATGCATCCCGTTTTCCTTTAAGTTAAACGGGCTGCATTTTAAAAAAAACTGCTTTATTTAAAATCAGTCCCAGACATGGAGGTCTGCTGAGATCAGAAGGCCACTATCCCTGGGAGGTAGGGTGACCAGGCGTCCCAGATTTGCGCGGACAGTCCCGGTTTTCGACAGCTGTCCAGGCAGATTTCAGGAAATGAAGCTCATGTTACGGTTTTTTGAGAGGGTCAGCTGAAAAGGGTGGGAGGTATTTTTTTATGTTTCACAAAGCAGAGATAGTTAGCAGCTGTCATAGGGAAGCTATTTAATTAACGGGCGTGCAACTGGCTTTAACATGGCATTTTATGTATTTTCTTACTGCCTTTTCTGTAATTTTCTGCTAAGGAGCACTGTCATGCTGCGCACTGTGTTGAAGTAAAATTGTAGTCCTTCTTCTATTTTTGGGAAATGTCCTGTTTTTTTGCTTGAAAACCCCTGTCACCCTACTGGAAGGGCCAGCCATTCCCAATGGGGTCGCAAATTGCAACTCCCTCATGAATATTAATGAGGCATGCAATTTGCGACGCCATGTGTTAATAAGGTCTCCATCTCACATCTAACCACTGTTTAACAAATTTACAGATAATAGAGGATCATACCAAGCTGCAATAACCTTTTTAGGTTTTGACTAGCAAATGCATGCGTACGAAGTCCGCATGCGCTAGGAAAAATCTTATGATCTGTGTGTGGAGTCGGGTCTACGCCCCCTCCTCCCATTGGCTAGCTCCATAAATGGAGGCTAGCCATTGGGAGAGGGCTCTGTCCGTTAATCTCGGACCAGATTTGGGGGCGTTCCCGAGAATTTTTGGCTTTTGGTGACATCACGCTCCGTCAGCCAAAAGCCCTCGGGAACGCCCCCGAATCTGGTCCGCCATTGACGTGTTTGTGTGGCGACCGGCTCCTCGTCCAGCACGGCATGAAGGTGGTGGGCTGCGCCCGCAGCGGGACAAAATAGAGGTAAATGATCATCACGCATCGCATTTATTTGCAAACCTCCCGTCTCATCACGGGGGTCGTCTCCCTGTGCTTACGTTTTCGAGGAAATGGGGGATGCGGGAGGTCACCTGTCTCTGAACAAAGTGAAACCGCTCTCGGCTTCACTTTTCCCCGTCGCGGCTCTTTAACCACATTTTTCCATTCAAGGTGCGGACGGGTTTTCTGCCAAAGTTCGCTGACCTTTGCTGTTAGGGTTCACGTGATTTTTCTTTTTCTCCTAGCTAGGGATCAAAGGGGCTCAGAGAGCTTCGCACCCTGTCCACGATTGATCCATATGATTTTTTTTTTATGTGTCGGGATTCACGCAGGCTTTTCCTGTGCGAGTCACATGTTTTTTTCCCTCAAAGGATTTTCTCGATAGGGTTCACCGCCTCTCGCTGTCAGGGTTCAAAGCAGTTTCCTGCCAGGTTCGCACAAACACAAAGAGCTCCGATCAGCTCCATTATGCATGCAATCCGCCCCCTTTTATTTATTTTTTTTAATATCAAAACGAGTGTTTTAGTTGATCCGCGAAGGGAAGTTTATTTGAGATGCCCTCATTAGAGTCGTGTATATACATATGTTTAGTCAACATCGGGGTAAGCTGAGAGGACAGGAGCCCCCGTAAAACTGAAGGGGTAGGCGTCTGGGCTTCAGACGAGGAAGGGCGCACCTGATCCCGCGGGCACAGCCACATTTGGTGCTCCCTGTTGGCACTTGGCGTCACTTATGTTTCCTTCTGTGCCCTCCACTGTGCTTTTGGGATGGCAGTTTAGCTTCTTCCCTGAGGTGCTTAGCTGTTTAATTATTTCGATAATTGCTAAACGTTAAAAACACGCATTTACGGCTAAATTAAAGCTATTGCTTGCTAAACTCTGTCTGAAAAAATAACTTCAACCATAAATATAGTGTACATCGCTTTTGGCAACCTTAGCTAGAGTAGGGTTGCTACCTCTAACTTTTGAGACGAGGTTTTAGAGCAGTTTTAATTGTTGTTTGGTTCAGATTAGAGAAACCGAGGAGCAGGTAGAAGTAATTTGTTACGTTTCTTTGCAGTTTGATTACGCGCTGAACTGTTGCTTTAATGGCCACCAGCGTAGAATGGCGTACAAAAGGGTAATAGAACAGAGGAGGTGCAGCCCCGGCGCACCCCTATTCTAAAATACTGACTTAGTCACTCATGCAATCACTTGCATCAACAATCTGAAGGGTTCAGTCTGGGGGAGTTTTCTCAAATGAATGTCCAATGTTTCTATATGTTATTTCTATAGCACAAAGTTAGCCAAAAGGCAGCGGAGCACTGTGCATTGAAAGAAAGGTGATGGAAACGTGAGAGTGACTGTAAAAGTCAGGAGTTACATAATAGTGAAAATAAAATTAGCGGGGCTCAGTTGCTAATAGTTTTCTTTCATGTGGACCTCTGCAAATATTACATAGAAGCAAACATTCTATAGGTTTCTTGGCTCAATGGAAAATGTGTTGCGATGTTTTTGACACGCAGTGAAATCATTTTATTTTTTTCCCCATGCCGCCCTCAGAATGTGATATTTCTGAACTGCCACTTTCTGTTTACTCGTGTCTGCTGTTCAAGTAGGGAACAGTGCAATACACAGAAAATAAATGTGATAAAAACATGAATGTCTGCACTCCGATACATGGCTATATGTCACTCTCCATGTACAGGGGATGCGGCACAAATCACGTATAACCGCTGCGCTGCAGAACTTAAGTGATAAATCGACGTGTATTGTGCCACATACAATCAAGTGTTTGCTTTATCCACGAGGAGGAAAAATCCGCTGGAGAATACATGGCGGAAATGCATGTTCGCTTTTCACTGTACCTTTTTCACCATGAGGAAATATTTCCCCTGTGGGTTAATTGATTCTCATTCACATGTAAGAAATACGGTGAGGCGGTTAAGTCAGGGGTGTAGCTTAAGATGGGGCGGGGGGCGAGAGGGGGGTTACACCCTCCCTAATATATGCATCTCCTAATAGAATGGTAGGGGTGCTTTCAGTCGGGTAGGTTGAGAATGAGATGCCAGTTGGATTTCAGCAGGAATTTCTACATACCCACAGACAAAAACGCATAGACACTCCAGTTTTGAAAGTCTTCAAAAATGTTTTTTTTTATTTTCAAAATATTGTGTTCTCTTTCCTAGTACTCCTACCAAATCGCATTCCTCTCCCTTACCCCTTGGACGCCTCTCACTTTTTGTCATATAATTTATTTAAAAGTTTTATAACGGCAAGAGTGACAGAAAATTTGAATCCCCCACTCAATGGAACGGGGAGGGGGACATGCGCGCGGGCTTGGACTCTTCCCACAGGCAGGCAGTGGAAGGATGGAGGGATGGACACGTGAGCTGATGAATGAATGGATGAACGGTGCATGCTTTGATAGATGAGTGGCGGGAAGAATGAGCGGATGGGTGAGTGGGTGGGAGGATGAGCGGATGAATAAGTGGGTGGGAGGATAAGCGGATGAATAAGTGGGTGGAAGGATGAACGGATGGATGAGTGGGTGGAAGGATGAGTAGGTGGAAGGATGAACGGATGGATGAGTGGGTGAAAGGATGAGTGGGTGAAAGGATGAGTGGGTGAAAGGATGAGTGGGTGGAAGGATGAGTGGGTGGAAGGATGAGTGGGTGGAAGGATGAGTAGGTGGATGGATGAGTGGGTGGATGGATGAGTAGGTGGAAGGATGAGCGGATGGATGAGTAGGTGGAAGGATGAGCGGATGGATGCGTGGGTGGAAGGATGAGTGGATGGATGAGTGAGAGGATGGATGAGCGGGTGGAAGGATGAGCAGATTGATGAGTGGGCGGATGGATGTGTGAGCGGATGGATGAGTAGGTGGAAGGATGAGTGGATGGATGAGTAGGTGGAAGGATGAGTGGATGGATGAGTGGGTGGATGGATGAGGTGGTGGAAGGATGAGCGGATGGATGAGTAGGTGGAAGGATGAGCGGATGGATGAGTGGGTGGAAGGATGAGTGGGTGGAAGGATGAGTGGGCGGATGGATGAGTGGGCGGATGGATGAGTGGGCGGATGGATGAGTGGGCGGATGGATGAGTGGGCGGATGGATGAGTGGATGGATGAGTGGGTGGACGGATGGATGAGTAGGTGGAAGGATGAGTGGATGGATGAGTAGGTGGAAGGATGAGCAGGTGGATGGGTGGGTGGAAGGATGAGCATATGGATGAGTGAGAGGATGGATGAGCGGGTGGAAGGATGAGCAGATTGATGAGTGGGCGGATGGATGTGTGAGCGGATGGATGAATAGGTGGAAGGATGAGTGGATGGATGAGTAGGTGGGCAGCTGGAGGGAGGGACGAGGGAGCGGATGTATGATGAGGTCGGCGGGCGCCTGCTTTGATAGATAAGTGGGTACCAGAATGGACAAGTGGGCAGCTGGGTGGGTGAATGAAGAGATTGGCAAGTGCATGCGTAGATAGATGAGCAGGTGGATCAGTGGCTGGGTGTTCAGATGGGTTAGATGAGTGGTTGAATTTGCTATTGTAAATGACAATGCCATTTATTTATGTTAAAAAAACCAAATAAAAAATAATGTCAAGAGCAATGCCAATAGCTCTAACTTTAACAAAGGCAAAACCATTGCATTGTAAATGCTTGTTATATGTTGTATTCCTCATTTGCCTTTCCAAAGAAAATTCTTACACTCCTATCACCATGAGATCCCTCACTCATCCTACCACTCCCTCACCTGGGGCATAATTGCTTCATCTAGCAATCAACCTAAAATACAGGATTTTTACAGTCCCATGGTGGCATTTCTACATTTGGAGCTTTCCCTAAATTCACTCGAAATAACCTTTTCATGACCAAGAAATTGGCTAAATCCTTGGTCACCACACACACTCTGCACAAATAAAAGTGATTCTGATCTCTTTTGCTGTGCTTCCTTCCAAATCCATAACCTTGATGGCCCAACTTAGGAAATCAAAAGTGGAAGGAACTATTAGGAAAAATAAAACACCATTCCCCACAAAATATTAATCTGCAATTTTAATATTTTCAGCCCTTTGCACCGTGCCTCCATTGATACTGTTGGAGGTTTGGCCAGGGGGTCTGCCCCAAGCCTATCACATGTCTGAAGACTACAAAATGCTGGTAAGCCATAGCCTTAAAGCTTGGCGGCTAGTATCAGGCACAGCCATGAAGAGACACAAAATGGTTAGCATACTACTGTCACACCAGAATATGACTGATCATGCCCGTCTCACTTAATTCTGCTGTCTTCACACGTGTGCATACGCACACATGCACACACACATTGTGCTCTCCCCCACTCCTGCTTGCACTCGTATGTCCTACCCTTACTGCCATTAACATGGGCCTAGATCCGTCAAACCCATCTCTTTGCAACAAAGCAGATCAGAAAGGAGAATGCTCATGCATGCTAGAAAATGAATGAGAAAGGCAAACACAAAGGAAGAAATGGAAAAACTGGGCCCAGGAGGTCAGTTCTCTTGGTACAGTAGCACTGCTCAACTGTCAAAATTCTGAAGTGACACATGTGGCTTCATGAAGCAACGCAAGATGGGTTAGTTAAGGTGCTCCCCTCATGGTGTGGCACATTAAAAATACACCTCTACATTTGAACAATCCAAAGTCTTATCACATTATGTGAACATAGGTCCCTCTTAGACCCTAAGTGCATCTGAGGAACTAATTTCTTTTTGGATGCAGACTCCTGCCTTCACCTGAAACTAGATTCAAAGTCGGGTGGTATCTACCTATGCATTAATTACACAAGTGTTATTTGCCCATATGCCAATTACATTTCCTGTGAAATTGGTTCATAGGTTTATGGCAGTTAACATCTGATGATAATCTTGTTGGTAGAGAGTGTGCAATTGGATTTAGGGAAAAGTGTACCACAGAGTTCATTTGACCCAGGTGGATCTTCAAAGCTTGCTAGTAGCTCTCATTGGCTTTTCTGAAGAGTTTGCTTTTGACTTTTCTTTGTACTACCCTGACAACTTACATTTAATTCTGTGTTACTTTCTTTTTAGGTGAAGAGGATCGCTGCAGAATATTACGACAACCTGCCCCAGCACATCTCATGGGCTCAAGTCCTTTGGGATTTTGTCTTTTGCGAATCCTTGGGCCCCTTTTCACGTGTCAAGAGAGAATGTGAACTGGTGAAGAAGGAGGAGTAAAATTTGGAAAAGGACAGAAATTCTTTGCACGGGGAGTAAAGAAAAACAACAACATCACTACCAACTGGCGCACCTGAAGTCTGCTTGTAAATGTTCTAATTCATTAATTTAAGAGACCGCCTTTCACAGTGGTTAACAAACAACATATCAACAGGAGCACAATCAGCAAAATTAATCAATGGGTTACTAATAATAATTGAAGTAACCCAGAGGCTGACTTCTTTTCAGGCGAAACACTTCATATCAGGGTTGCTAAAATTTGTCTCTGTCTTCTGACACTAAGAGACTGTGATGTTTTTCTCTTTGTATGCACTGCGCCAAACCAAGGTTTGAAGTCTTACACTAAACTGGCAACATTGTATTAATATATTCTAAATGAATGTTGAGCTAAGTGGGACTATTTTCACCAACATGGATGTGAGAAGTTCTCAACTTTGTTAAATTGCAACGCTTGTGGGGCTTGTCCAAAATATATCACCTGGCAGCGTTTAACACAGCAAACAAAATACAAGCAGGAGAATTTTTGTGACAAAACTTTATTAGGATTAGTAGTACTGGTGCAAAAATAGATGCTGCAGGGTTTTTTTTTCCCAACAGGACCTATTTTTTGCAGGCTTTTTTACTTTCGAATTTTCTTTAAAGACTTCTTGAAGTGAATAGAGGGAATGCTGCCCAAATTCATACACCCATGTTCTCAGGTATTATTTTTCTACGAGAGCTTGCAAAGCGTTGGTTTCTTTGCAGCACTTGCTTCTTACATATATATCTGCATTTCAAATATTTATTGTACACTTTCAAATACACATTATATGTCAATGACAACTTTCATATAATTCAATATATAAAAACTATAGTTTTTTACTTAAAACAATACAAATATTACAATATTTTTTCAAAATCTTTCATTAGGAGGATACTAAATCTTTATTCCCAAAACATTTGACTTTAATACTTTTACTTGCTAAAAGAAACATTAACTGGGAAACCAGAAAGCGGTAATACCAGTTTCAGTTCACCATCCCCTCATGTCAATATTTAATTTCCTTCAGTACTCATGGCTGAGCTGTGCAACCATGAGATATAGCATTTGGGGTCAAACACTCAACGAATTGTGTCTTACAAGGCTTCATATGTTATTAGGGCATAAGGGAATATCTCAGCCCCTAACCATGCTTTCAGATATTTATACCTAATTTTGGGGCCACAGTTTTCTTGACACCCCTGCATCTGACTAGATCCAAATATGCTTAAAAAGGCAACAGCGATGGAAGTGAGAAAATATGTTCAAAATCCATTTTCTCACCCTCCTCTTTGCCCTTTTTTAACTAGAAGAGACGCACCTGCACATAAATCACTTTTCTTTTCGGTTTGTCCCTTTAACCTACTAAACAAGTAAGCAGTGATGGCTTCTCGAGGGAGTGCTGTGAGGCGGTAGGGCGGGGCGGGGTGGGGGGTAGTAAACTCCAGAATGTGGCCCAACGGAGTTGTGTATATAAATAAATAAATAAAACAAATTACATTGCACGTGCTGCAACGGCAAATCGACGATGCAGCGTGCGATGTAATTTGTTTTCCTCGAGGAGCCCAGCTGTCCAAATGATGTAAATTTAAAGGAGTCATTGAGTCCCTAGCATTGTGTCTCGTGGGTTTGTTCCAGTTTAAAATCTGCCTGTTTAGGGTTTTTGTTCCCAGTGTTCAGCTTTTATTCCCCAAGGGAAACTATCTTATGCTGAAACCTCTTACCTTGTAGGTTCATAAAAATTGTTAATATCGTACACAAATACATACTAAGGGGCATAGGTATCAATCCCTCTTCCCGTTCGCAAATGGGCCGATTCTCAGAATTGGCCCGTTTGCGAACGGGAAAAGGCCCCTTTGGGATGTATCATCCCAAAAGGGCATCACAAATTAGAGAATCGCAAAATTTGCGATTCTCTATTTTGCGATTGCATTTAAGGAATCGCTAATTGCAATTCCTTAAATGCAATGTAGGAAGCAACGAAAAAGTGCGATTTGGCCTTAAGGAATTGCAAATTACCACCAACTTCAAGTTGGTGGTAATTTGCTATTTCCTAGAAAAATACACTTTTTTGCATTTTTCAAACTGCCATGTGGCGCACATACATGCCCTTAGGGCATGTATATGCGCAACGTGTGCAAACATACGTATTTCAGGGGTGCAACAGGGCGTCCTTTTGACACCGTGGCACCCTTCAAATTGCATTTCAATTTGCGATTCTCTAATTGCAAATCGCAAATTGAGAATGTCTTCCCATTCATTCCTAAGGTCCTCCTAGCTAATAGGAATGCATGGGAAGGAATTCCTTATTTGCAAATCTCAATTTGAGAATCGCAAATAAGGAATATGTAGGATTGGCAAAATTTTGAGCAAATCCTACAATCATTGCATTTTGCTATTCTCTAATTGCGATTTGCTAAAAATCGAAATTTGAGAATCGTAAAAATCGTTTTTGATACATATGCCCCTGTGACCCATCTTTTCGGGTTTAAATGTGTACATTAGTGCAATAAATCACGTGCAAATGTTTGTGAGTGCCTCAAAGTATGTTTTTGTGAGTATGTACACAACTTCCACATATCTGTTGCCCATCCCAGTTTTTTCTCCCCCCAGCCATCTACACATATTCAAATGACAAAGTCCTCCTCATAGGCGACTTTGTATGTCTAAGTGTAACTCACCCTGAAACTTCTGTATTTACAATGTAGACGTCGAAATGTCATTTATTACAGAGGAAGGTGACCCGTATGAATGTTCAAACTGTTGTGAACCTTGAGCTGACTAATATAAAGGTAATTTGTTTCACACTACAATTTGTGTGACAAACATATAAAGAGTTTTAGCTATGCAGCTTCCTTAATGTTCACGTTTCTATTCTGTAAACCATTCAAATTTCAGAGACTGAAGACATCTCACGTTTTTCCTCTGCTAACATATCTCTTTGCACTTCAAAGAGACACTGGTCACTGAGGCAGCATCCTCGCTTGTACTACGCCATGTGTTCTACAACTGGTCTGCAGTAGAGAATTTTCTTCAATATTCTAGCTATCGTAGAAGTGGTTTCTTACACACTTCGACAGTAAATGGCAACACAGTGCTGTGGAGCAGCCTGAAGGGAGCACCGGTCCTTCACTAAAACAAAAACAAAAAAAACATAGTGGCTGATTCCCTAGAACCACCCTTAGCCCCTTTTCATCCCTTTGTTAATAGATGTGGACTAAGGGAAGGGAAACGTATATAATCTACAAAGAGTAAACTGGGCTCTTATAGCCCTGTCTGATTTATTTTCTAAATTCTGCCTTCACGACTCCAGAGAACTAAGATAGAAAAGAGATGTGCCAGGAGTACCAGAGGCCAAGATGGGGGCAGAAGCTTGTACACATCACTAACCCTTATCGACGTAAAGCATGCCAGATGCCTTATACTCAGAGGGGACCTTTTTGTTCGGACAGCAATTTATTTGGTCTAGTTTTCTTTCTTAAATTGCATTAAACCACTGCAGACTCATAATGTTTGCACATCTGTAAATATTAACATACATTAAAACCCAGCACAGAGCTTGCACCATGCAGAGGTCTGTGCCTCTCGGGTCATGTGGGGCAGAAGACTATTTCCAGTCATATTCGAAGATGATGTAAGTTTGAAACTGCTGAAACATTTTTGATCCCACTGCGTACAGTGTTTGTTTATACTGTGGCAAAATATCACATAATGGAAATTGTTCATGTGGATTTGGGAGGAGTACTTTTCATGTGAAATTACCTGGTTCATATAACTGAAGGTGAACACTGTAGCCTCTCTTTTAAACAAACAAATAATGAAGGACATATTCTAAAATGAAGACAACCCTGTTGAGAAACCCAACAACAGTGCCAATGGAATGTGTGATTCCTTGAAGTCATAAGTTCAAGGTTGAGATATAGCGTGCCCCAAAAAAGGGATAATTGGGTTTATTCGGATGAATGCAATCATCAAACAGTTAGACGAAAGCTGTAGTGTCATGTGAAATGATAAAGTGAGATATAATTGTGGCTAGAGCAATGAGTGCTGAAAATCTTTAAGGTGGAATGAATACCAGCCTGGGATTTCAGCATGAGCCTACTGGGCCTTGCAAGGTTTATAACTTTATTTCATTGTAATTTGTTTTAAAATATATTTATAAATATATTTTGCTAAATGGAGGTATTTTTGTGAAATGTAATATGTTTATAAATAAATATATCTGTATTGCTAAAATGTGTGGATGTGTATATATTCCAAATTAGAGTAAAAACACACAGCACCCCTTTTTCAAAAACAACAAACCTTACACACTTGCCTATGGGGATTCCTACAACTTATGTCTTAAGTTGATTACCTCTAGTTGCATTCCCTTATTTCAAAGAGTAATGTTGCAGCAGTAGCATGAATACATGATTATGTACCAACTGCTCACTTGAACTCAAATCGGTGTGAAGGCAGCAGAATTTTTTTTTTATCAGGGAATAGAAAGATGGTCTTCAGGCGGCAGGTGTTGGCAGGGATTGCTTTGAAAGTTCTCATATACATACAGCAGACAACCATGATCATCTCACAATACAGCTTGATTTATCAGATTATTCAGAAAAAAATCCTAATAGTGATTTGCATGAAAATTACTATGTTTTCCCAGTTCACCCTAACATCTAATATAGGAAGACTTGCTTATATGGTATAGGGGACTCTACTGCCGTACACAGAATAGTTTCTACTGGTCTTTCTGTGCCAGGAATCCCATCAACATTAGTCATCACAATTTGCAACAAGGGAGGATGTTCAGATTTTTGCCAACATACAACTACATATCTCCAGAATATAAACAAGTAATTTACATATTTAATAAACATTAATTATTCATGCAGATATAAGAATCCAGCATCAATTACAAAAAATACGATTTTCCACCCAACCATGCTGTGATTCTCAGCCCTGAGAGTTGATGTGCCCCAAGCCTCTGCCAGGGGACTTTTCCTGTTTTACTTTCCTATAATCACATTATCTCTTCCTCTGGATTCCTGTACTATTGATATATTCAGAATACTCAGATGTTATTAGCTCCCTCCTCCTTTTCCAAAACATTTCTATAAGCCTCCCAACGTTTAGACACTGGATAGGTCTCCACTCTATTGTTAAATAAAAACAAAAGAAGTCATCAACTAGCATGACTTTCAGTCAACACTCGACCACTTGTAAATCACCTTTCCCAGTGATACTTTGATACCTCCTTGCTCCACCATGACCAGCCCAACCTACAGTAACGCAAGGATTAGTTAACCGAGGAGAAACAGATTATTCCAGGTTAGTGGCACCTGGGACAGGCAGGATATCCCTAGAGGCCACAGCAGTAGCAGCAGACACAAAGGCAAAGTGGCACAGAAGGAAGATATTGGTCTCAGAGGTCGAGTGAGATGGACAGTTTTTATAAGAAGACTCTCATTACAACTCCCACCGGAGCAGGATGGATAAACCACAGTGAAAGAAGTGCCTCCACACAAAATATGTGTATGTAAGAACAGCAAGGTTATTTATATTTGTTATTGTCCTTAATCTTTGTACAGTTATGTGTCTCTATGCAGCCATCAAAAAAACTAACAACCAAAAACTGTCTAGAACTCTATTTAGGGACAAACAATCCACAAGATATAAACATGTGTTGAGGTATCATAGGAACTAGCGATCAGGAGGGTCAATGAGTCAATCTCTTAACCTACAACAAAAAACACTGAACCTTTCGCAGTTCTCGAACGTAAGCAGCAAAATCCCCAACCTTATATAGCCATTCATTACATGTAAGCGAATTTAGTGACAACCATTATTTTCAAATACGAGATCTGGTAATCAACATTACTTATGATAAAGCAGAAAACTTTACTCAAATTCTACCACACAATAATATAGAAATGCACTAAATAATAAACCTGAAAATGCATAATAAGCTAAACGTTAGAAACTGTGCCTTTGTTTGACCTACAAACTTGAAAAATGAGTTTTATTTCCTGCAGAAAGCTTTCATTTTTTTGTTGTTCTTCACTTGCTAGGCTGCACTGCTCATTTATTCAACTCTGCCCTCTAAGAAAAATAAAACTTTCAATAAAATAGTGATTTAACTTTAAGATCAAACTCTAGGGATTTACTTTTTGTGACTGTGATGTCCTGAGAAAATGTATTCTTCCTTTCCTCACACCATATGACTTCACTGGACTTACATTTCTTTCTTTGCCATATTTGTGTAATGAACAAGTATTAAATTAAAGTAAAGTGATTGATGCGGTTATATTCATGATCCTAACCAGGACATATCAGAATTTGAATGCTGATTTAGCTTCTTGTAATACACAGTAGCCATTTCTAACTGACTTCATGCTGGTGTGAACGTTTACCATGAGAAACAAAGGCGAAGACGACAGAGCATTGGAAGACTTCTGACCATTGGACGATGATGATGATGATGATGAATTACACCTGTTTTTGCAACACATTTAGCTGCTTTCTATACAGTGTTGCCGTCTAGAGAGCAAGAGACTCTTTCCATGCATCCCTACCCTGCCATGCCCATTGGCACTTTGTTGCGCTAGCCTGACCTGCCATAAGTAAGCTTCTGCTTAAGGTTAACTTTTTTTTTCCTTACGCTTTGTGAGGAGAATTTTTCTGTTTATGTGGATTATAGTTACTGCTGTGATTCTTTGTTTCCCTCTCTCTTTTAGATGTTTACTTCTGCAACTGTCTGGAGAACTCGGCTAAGTCTCCAGAACAACCCTTCATGGGGAGTTCATCCTTCCATTTAGCTATTTGAATCTGCTCCAAAATCTACTTGCTCTTTTCCAGAAATAACTCTTCATGGGATCTTGTTATGGTAAAATAGGTCCTTTAGTTTAGTATAGGGACAATGCTCTGAATGGAAAACACAGTTTTTTTTCTTTGCTTGTTCTAACCAACATATTTCTTAATATTTCTGTAATTGATTTGCCACTAATTTGAGTACAAAAACACAAATATTGACTGATCTACTAAATGAGAGAATATCCTTCACCTACATTGACTGAACATAAAAAGTAATTATTGATGACTTTTGATGTGTAATGCTCCATTCGAAAATGATGGTAAAGATTAATTGTCTGAGAAAGGCGTGGCACTTCCAGGTTCTCGGTAAGTTTAATGTAACCTAATTTGTGGGAATTTATGATTTCCACTCTGGCAAATCTGGTAGCAGAGGATAGGGTTTACACATTGAATGGAGCTAAAATAGTACACAGATGATCATTTAAAGTTCCCGACTCCTAACTCCAATGTCAAAAACTTGAAGATCCAGCAAAGTGGTACTTGAAGGCTGTTGCGATTTGAAGGTGTGAGTATTAATGGGGCAGATGTGTTGTGGTTCTGATTGATAATTTTCTTTGGTTCGTGTGAATGTTGATTAGAATGAGTGCATGAGGTAAAATAGTTGGTAAATGGTTGAAAAAGGTGTTCATTGATTCCAGACACGTTGTAGTTGAAAGATCCTGGGATAAAATAATAATTGAAAACTTGTTTGCAGAGATTTGAGGTGTGGTGTGTGAGATACCATCACCTAGATTGGTAACATAGGGTTATTACATTGTTGTGATTAATTATTATTGATCAGTGTTAGTTGAACCTAATTGCCCAAACGGGGATGCTGCACTAATTTGGGTGATTTCAGGCTGGTTGAGAAATCACTAACGAATGCTGATGGGTTTCTTGTGTGTATGTAATACTTTATTTCTTTAGTAAGAACAAACACAGTTTGAAGTGTTGAGAAAATTACTTGTGTAGACATGGAGAAATATTGTGAGGGAGGGTGAGCGTTGCAAGGAGTGAGGTTGTGCGTCATGGAGTTTCACACTGGGATTGGTAGTTTGGTGTGCTACAGCGCTGTGGTTGGTTGGTGATGTAGCAGTGTTGCACTGGGATTGGAGCATAGAAAGTGAATCAAAAATATGGATTTGTTACCAAAAGACGGAAAATAATAGACAAAATGTAATTGGCCTAGCAGAAATTTGACGTATACGGAAACAAAATCATAACATTCGATCAATTGTGCTGTTTCAGAATCAAATTGTCATTATGAATTGTTTAAAGGAGCTTAAAAGTTTGGAGAGAGAGGATGTTACTATTCCATATGCAGAGGCGAAGAGGCACCTCCAGAGGGTAAGCCTGCATACATTATGGCTGCCAAACATGGGTTAAATACATGTACTTAGATTCACAAATGGAGCAGGATTACGGAGAATGAGGGTACTTTGAGTTTTCCTAAGTATGGGGCATTTAAAACCAGAATGTTTGATCATTTGAAGGGAAAATTGCACAAAATGAAGCCACCACCTAGACTCCTTCAATATGAAGCATTTAATGCGTGGGAGAGAAAGGAGATGGAAAAATACCAGAGTAGAACTAGTAGGGCAGTGAGGAATTATACAAATGCCCAATGGGATGAATAACAGGGAAGCTGGAGGAAAGCTATCATAGAAGGGACAATATTACATCCAGTCCTTTCCCTCAGAGATTGTTAATAAGGGACAGGACAAAGACTCCAGAATGAAGGAAAATGGTGAGTCAGATACTGATACAGGGGATGAAATACTGGAGCAAATGTTAAGTTCCAGACCAACATGACCTCTGCAGAGTTGAGTTGTTTCGGTGTTAGTAATAGTTCTATTGTGCCAACTGCTCCAGCACTGCAGGCTGCATCCCAAATTGAGTGACTCTTGCAGATATTACAAATTGCCCCTCCAGTTGTAGCCCGACCACAAGTTGATGTTCCAACAGTGACCTCTACAGCTATAGTGCCTAATTTGGCCCCAGTACCAGTTATTAGTACTCCATATGTAACTTGGGTAATATCCAGTGCTCATCAGTTTGTAGAAACTATACCTGAGACTCAAATGATTAACAGAGGAGTACCCACTTCAGGATTTGTCCTGACTTCCCAGAACTCAGATAGGTGCCTGGAAGTCACCATTAACAGTGCAAGCCCTAATAGATGGGGGAAGGATAGTACTTACAATTCCAACATCATTGGACAAAATATCTAGGACTAAGGAAGGATATATAAAAGCCTGGTTTGAGGAAACAGCAAGATCCAGTAAGGTAGAGGATGTGGGGACACCTGAGAAATCAGAAATTGGAAAAGAAATGCCTTTAAATACCACACAGGTGAAAAAGTAATTGGAGAAAATCATAAGGGGATGCCTAGAGTTCGAACACTTGGACCAGTATCAAAGGAAATGATCAATTTACCTGTGCAAAGAAGTTATGAGGAGAGTTGCATTGACTCATGACAAATTAACTGAATTTGCTCAGAAATATGAGAAAGACCTAAAAAAGATTGTGGATCTACACAGACGATATAGGAATCCATTAGATGACCCGGCATTTAAGAATATGAGGATTACAGGACTTTCAGTTGCACATTGTAGAATTGGTTAAGTGCATTCGCAGATGGAGTGAGATTGAAAAACTGGAAGTTAAATGGGCCAAGAAACATTAAAAGTGAATCAGCTATTGCAGGAAAACAAGATGAAGAGAGTGACGAGAAGCCGCAAAAGGTTTATTAAAATGTCACAGGTATTATGGACAGATTTCAATACATTCTTTGACATTGTGGTGCCTGCTGATTTATGGGAAGAATGTAAAACTACAGTGCAGTGGCATAGAAAGTAACCAGCAAGAGTGACCGGGATAAGTGCACCGTCTCCTATAGTGATGGAGACGAATGAAGCAGTCATTACCTTTTTGAAAGGTAGAGTGCCTCCCAAAGACCTGGATTGTCTAAAAATTAAAAGAACTAACCAAGATCCAAAGGAGACTGTACATGAATATTATGAAAAATAATTGCAGGTGTTTCAGTAGCATAGGGGATGTGAGTGTCCTGAGGAAAAGAATATGGGGATTTTTTTGTGTCTTCCAGTTTGTACTAGGGAGGAAGTCAGAAATCAGTTCGCACATAACCCTAAGCGTGATTTGCTGCCAAAATAAATAACTCTACGAAATCCTGAGATATGCTAAATATTGTAGTGATGAATTGCATATGAAGCAGAAAAAGATAAAAGAAAAGTTCATATTGGCTTAGACAAAGCTAGCTCAGAAGGGTTTTCATATTACTTCCTTTGTGGGGAATAAAAGAATGCAGGGTATTGCAATGCTACAAACAGGTTTACAGGGAAGTCAAGGAGGAATGCCCATGTTACAAGGAAGAGGGAGAGGTGTTCCTGTGGTTAAAGTATCTGGATCAGACATTGCCTCCGAGTAAAAGGTTGCAGCTTGTCACATCTGTCATAAAATCTGGCATTGGAAGAGGGAATCTCAATATAATCCTGATAATTTTGAAGGAAATATTAAGATGCTACAAGGTATGCAAATACAAAATGTGGCCGGTCAGGGAATACGAATGCCAGCACAGTGACAGGTCCCAATGATGGCAATTGGCCCTGTACAAGTGGGGAATCCTAAATTTAATTTGAACCAGATGTCGAAAATGAATAAAAATCCATTTAAAAATGCCATGCCACAAACCCAGAACCAAAACCAGAACATCCTGCAACAATTACCATTATTTGTGGCTGATGGTTCTTGTTCAGAGAATTCATAATGAAGGTGCCTGAGAGAGAAAGAAGACTGCATACTTGCTGCAGTCTTAGAGGGAGACCAAAATGGCCCATATATAGATTAAGCATGGGCGATTTTTGCGAATTCGCGATTCGCGAATTCATGTGAAATTGCAAAAAAATCTGCAAATCCGCGGATTTGTTTGCGATTTGCACCATACTTAACTGGAGTACTTTCTACTGGCTAATCAGTAAGTGCTACCTCGTTGGGTAAATGTATAGTGCTTTTCCTACACTACAGCTGCGTAAAGGGCCAGAAGAGTTGCCTCCAGTGACCATGTGTGTGTAACTTTGCCATCGCGCCGAACGGCGCCGGGGTCCCTCGAGTGAGCTGTCCATCATAGTGTGTAAAGAGCGGGAAGACGGTGCACACCGCTAGTGTGAGTGGCGGGGCCAAACGGGGGGGGGCTTCTATGTGAGTTCACATGCCTCTTGTGTGTGTATAAAAGGTCAGACACCGATCAGAGCAGCAGATGACGAGAAAGAAGCTCCTGGTCATGGGGATTGCGCCCGTGAAAGTCAAGGGTTCGAAGGCCTCCATCAAGCATCATAACTAATTTTCGATGGTAGATATGGGGAGAACGCACAGCTGCCCAGCCTAGACAAAGCGCACATTTTTTTTGGTCCGATTAACTTTGCCATCACGCCGAAGGTCCCCGGGGTCCCTCGAGTGAGCTGTCCATCATAGTGTGTAAAGGGCGGGAAGACGGTGCACACCGCTAGTGTGAGTGGCAGGGCCAAAATGGGTTGGGGGGCTTCTATGCGAGTTCACATGCCTCTTGAGTTTGTCTAAAAGGTCAGACACCGATCAGACCAGCAGATGACGAGAAAGAAGCTCCTGGTCACGGGGATTGCGCCAGTGAAAGTCAAGGATGCAAAGGCCTCCATCAAGCATCATAGCTAATTTTCGACCGTAGATATGGGGAGAATGCACACCTGCCCAGCCTCGACAAAGCGCACATTTTTTTTGAGCTGATTAAGGAGTTTCTGAATTTGAGCTTCAACTCGAGCACCTGCTTTAATTATTTGTATCTGTAAGCGCTTCCTGTTGAGGTCTAATTTTTGTGACAGGAGCCTCGTTGTCTACTTATAACTATTCTCTGACCCTGCTTTGAGGGTCAGAGCAGGGTAGGAGAATAGTTGCAAGTAGGTAAAGAGGCGCCGCTCAGGAAGCACTTACAGGGTTACAGCAGGTGCCCAAGTTGAAGTTAATTTCCATGTTACCCTTTTGTAAATGGTTACAAAGAAATTAACTTCAACTTGTGCACCTGCTGCTGTAACTAAGCATGGGCGAAATTTGCGAATTCGCGTTCCGCGAATTCGCGGATTTCCCCGAGAAATCGCAAAAAAATCCACGAATTCGTGAATTTTCCTGCGAAATCGTAACCTTTTACAAAAGGGTTGCAAAGAAATTAACTTCAACTTGGGCACCTGCTGCTGTAAGCCTGTAAGTGCTTCCTGGTGCCTCGTTGCCTACTTGCAACTATTCTCTGACCCTGCTCTGACCCTTGAAGCAGGGTCAGAGAATAGTTACAAGTAGGCAATGAGGCGCCTGTCATGAAAATTAAACCTCAACAGGAAGCACTGATAGATATAAAAACAAGCTCAAGTTCAAGTTCAAAAGACCTTTATTCGAATTTCTTAAAATTCATAAAAGTACCACAATAAAAACATACATTTACACAACAAAGACAGGTATAAAAATTCATAAATTGTTAAAAACTGATGCATTTCTCATAAGACAGTCTTCAAGGGTTTTCCATTGTTTTACGTACACAAGTTATAGTTCTCAGAAAAGTGCTAGTGCGAAAAATTAATTCATCTGTATCCAGGGACAATAACATTGAATAGGATTCCCCTAACGAAAGGGGTCTATGTTTCCTAAAATACAGGGTTAAAAACCAATTAATATATTTTAAGTAAAATGGCAGAAGAAAAGAAAGTGCAAATCATTCGGTTTGCTAATACCATCACATGGGCAAGGGTTATAATCTTTTGTATGCTGATAGCCCAGGGGAAATCCGAGCAAGAATTTTATTGAGCCCGCCCTTAGCCGGAACAGCAGTGATCTCTCCCAGTTCGTCATAGGTAAGGTGAGGTATTGTGCAAGATTACATCTACTTAGATCATTTTTCTGATAAATCACAACAGTTGATTTGAGTGTTTCTCTTTCCATTCGATCTGAGCTATAAAGTGCATACAGTGCTTGTTTGACCTCGATTTTATCTTTAGGTTCAATCTTATTGTATAAAAACAAGCATTTGCAATGCAATAGGTCTCGCATTAGGAAAGTTTGAGCTATTGGTCTTGTAAATGACAATTTTTTTTATTTGTGTGTTGGTTTTGAAAATAGCTAAATTAATGGCTTTGTCATTTACAATGCCAATAGTTATAACTTTAGCAAATGTGACACCTATAGCAGAAAAAGTGGAAGCAATTTTGAAGATGAATCCACCGTGAACTGGGAGAGAAGTCAGTATGTTTTTGGGAATGGTTGGCTACTGTAGACAATGGATACCAAACTTTTTCTTGGTGGCGAAGTCTCTACTGAGGCTAACACAAAGAGATGTGTCTGATCCAATTCCATGGGACAATGAATGTGCACAGGCATTTTTGGAGTTCAAAGATAAACTGTGTCGCACCCCAGCACTAGGAATATCAGATTATACAAAATAATTCACACTATTTTGCAGTGAGAGAGATGGGTGGGATCGCTCTGTTTTGAAACAGACCCATGGCGAAAACCTGTCACTTTTTTCTCTACCACCCTTGACCCTGTAGTGGCAGGACTTCCCGGTTGTCTTAAAGCTGTGGCCGCAGTAAGTACTAGTCTGTAAAAGAGCGAGAATATAATGATTGGATACTCATTAACTGTCATGGTCCATTCCTCTGTGGAGTTGTTGTTAACTAGAACTAAGCCACAATACATGACTCATAACAGACTCACTAAATATGAACAAAGAATGTTATCTTCCGAAGATTTTGTCCTGAAACATTGTACTGTGCTAACCCCTTCAACTTTACTGCCGGTAAATGATGAAAATTATGATGAAAATTATGATGAAAGTGAATATGGCACAAAATTGTGCACCAAACCCTGCCCTGACATTAAGGATGAACCCCCAATTGTGCCCAACCATGAGTTATTTGTAGATGGCTCATGCTTGAGAAGTAATGATGGCATACTCAGAGCAGCATATGCTGTGTGCACCATAAATGAAGTGCTTGAAGCTTCATGGCTCCAAAAAGTATTCTCTGCCCAAGTTGCTGAATTGATTTCTCTTACTAGAGCCTGCGGTTTAACTGCTCATATGAGAGTCTCCATATTTGCAGACAGCCAATATGGGTTTGGTGAGGTCCATGATTTTGGACAGATGTGGTCACAGTGAGGCTTTCTTGCTTCTTCAGGAACCTCTATCAGAAATGAAATGAATGTCAAGTACTTACTGGATGGACTGCAGTTGCTAGGCAAAATTGCTGTGGTGAAGTGCTATGCACAACAAGGAGGAGGCTGGTATGTTGCCATGGCAATCGTTACACTGACTCAGCAACTAGATATTGTGCTCTGTTAGCGTGTTCATTTAATGGAGGTTTTGCATGCGAGTTTGACGCGGAGGATGCTTTTGCCGTGATGATGCAAATTTCTGATACGTGGTATGAACTGAAAAGAGTGTAGGAAAGCGTGTCCGAAACTGAACAAAATAGTTGGGTAAAAGCAGGTTGTGAGAAAAATGCAAATGACATCTGGATGTCAGCGGATGGGAGACTGAAGTATCCGTCAAGGAGGGAGACAGACTGCTCTCGATTTTATGGTAAAAGAGGATTTATTGGAGAGGCGAGATAGATACATGAAGAGCCCACGCCAACCGCTGCACTGGAATCATAGGAATACCTAGGCACAGGATTCCACATTCCAGAGCATGCGGCGAGGCGAGCTCAGCAGACAGCACGAGGATACAACACATCCTCCTCACTAGAAAAGAAAAGCATTGATCTTAACAGTTAATACATACAAGCAGAGCAATTAATACAGTCACATCACATTAAGAACAATTTGGAAAGAAAAGGTTATTCATTGAGAACAAATTGGAAAGAAAAGGTTATTCACCAACAATGTAATCTTTATGCCACACAGGAGGTTTCCTCAGACGGGAAAAACTTGAATGAGGGGAATGGACGGGAATGGATTGAAAGGAACGAGGAAAAACAGGAGGGTGACGAGAATTGGAACTAGAGGGAGAAGTCCCTGCACGGTTGGGAGCAAAGGAACTGCTAAGAAAAGGTGGAACTTTGACAACCTTAGAGAGACTCCAAACATTCCCGTCTGACAGCTCTACAACCTGCCTGCCCACTCTTACAACTAACAATGGGTCGGAAAAGCGAGATACACCAGATCTAAGAAAACCAGACTTTCTCACACGCACCCAGTCACCAACCTTACATGGATTGCTGGAATTGGAAGACACCACAGGAGAACGACAAGTAGAACGTTTACCATCTACAAGATCTCGCATCCAGGGTTGACTTAAATTACATACACCTTTCCTCCCCCGCATTATTTCAAAAGGAGACAGTTCACCATTAGCCTTAGGAGTATTCCGATAACTCCATAAAAGTTTTCTAACAGCCTCGAGACAATTCTCACCGTTGCACACCGCAAGTTGTAGACCCTCCTTGAGCACTCTAATCCATCTTTCGACCATTCCGTTGCCTTGAGGATAGTAAACAGAAGAGCGCTTGTGTAGGATGCCATGATTGCAACAAAAAGATTTAATCTCGGAGGAGGTGAATTGTGTGCCGTTATCAGAAAGTATGGAAGAGGGAAAACCTTCCTTTTCAAAAATTGAATTGAGAAAGTCGATAACCACTCTAGAAGATACATGTGGGACAAATTTCACCTCAGGCCAACTAGAGAACTGGTCTATCAAGACAATGGCGTACACAGGACCCTGACCAAGGGACATGGGGCCGGCAATATCCACAGAAACACACTCCCATGGTTTAGATGGTCTTGAGATAGAATCGTGGTGGTATTTAACAGGCTTTTGGGATTTATCACTCACACAACATTCGACACAGAACCTTACTTTCTTCTCGATTAATTTGTCGACACCAGGCCACCAAAATTCACTTCTTATTCTTTTCTTCATGCTGGACATGCCTGGGTGGCCCTCATGAGCCATGTCTAACACGGTGTTCCTTAAACTATCCGGAACCACCAACAGTAAACCTCTCAAGAGAGTTTCTCCCTGGATGGAGAGCTCTTGAGCTACTTGAAAATAAGGCAAAACACTAGAAGATAGACTGTTCTTGGAAGGCCAACCATTTTTGACATAAGACACAACATCTAAATAATCACGGTCACTACTGCAAGCCAAAACCGAATCGTCTTCACGAATGCAACCATTGGACACTTCGCAAATTGACACCACTTTGTCAGGGTCATTATCGGGAGCAACATGATTGTCGTCTTCCACGGGAAGCCTGGAAAGGAAGTCAGCAAGGACATTCTTTGCACCGGGGATGTACTCAACGGAAAAATGAAAATCTTGCAGTTTGTACTGCCATCTTGCGATTCTAGAGGTGGCTTTACCACACCCTTTGGTCGTAAACAGGTCTACAAGGGGACGATGGTCCGATCGTACAACAAAGTCTGTACCATATACATACCTGCGAAAGTACTCAATTCCCCACCAACAAGCCAATGTTTCCTTTTCAAGAGTAGAATACTTTGTTTCAGCACCACGTAATGGTCTTGATGCAAAAGCAATAGTGACGAAACCACTGTGTTGCTTTTGCATCAGAACAGCACCAATGCCGACATTGCTTGCATCAGTGACAATGAATGATTTACAATTGGTGTCAAATGGGGACAAAGCAGGAGCAGAAATTATGCATTGTTTGATGAAATTAAATTGACATTTGCAGTTATCATCCCAAACAAATTCTTGATGGTTTTTCATCAAATTACGTAAGTGAGAGGTTTTATCAGAAAAGGAGGGGATAAACTTGGCATAGTATTCGGCTAAACCGAGAAAGGATCTAAGTTGATCCTTGTTGCCCGGTTCAGGTGCGTTCTCAATAGCCCTAACTAAGCTTAATTTGGGAGAGATGCCCTGTTTACTGATGGAATGTCCCAAATAATCTACTGAACTTTTCCCAAATTTGCATTTTTCTTTGGTGAGAGTGAGACCGTTGTCTTGTAGGATAGACAAGACTTTAAACAAAACTTCAGAATGCTCACATTCATCCTTGCCGAAAACTAAGATGCCGTCCTGAAAATATAACACATTGGACACATTCTTAAACATGTTGTGCATTACACGCTGAAACACTGAGGATGCGGACACTAACCCAAAAGGCATCCTTTTATATCTGTATGCACCTTCAGTGGTTATAAACGAAGTCAGATGCTTGCTATCATCGTGAAGTGCTATCTGGTGATATGCGTTGGATAAATCCAATGTGGTGAAGATAGATGCATCCTTGAGCTTAGCGAACATTTCTCCAATATTGGGTAAAGGATGTCTATCCACCCATACATTTGAATTTAAATCGCGCATATCCACACATAAACGAATTTTCCCGTTAGGTTTGTGGGCTACGACCACTGTCGAAAGCCATTCGGAGGATTCAATTTCCTCGATTACATCTAAGTCGCATAACCTCTGAAGTTCTTTTTTTACAGATTCACGTAAGGCTAAGGGTATGTTGCGTACTTTATGTACTTTGGGAACAGCGTTATGTTTGAGAATAATTTTGTGTTTAAAATTTTTGAGTAGACCCAAAGTAGGGGAGAAAACTTGTGGAAAAATAGTTTCCCATTTGTTGTCATGGGATACCTCAACAGAATTGATGAAGTCAGAGTAACCTAAAACCTGATCGGGGTGATTGGGATCAAGTTTCATCATCAATTCTCTCTGTTGTGGCCAACCCAGTAAGCATGATCCATCCTTAGCAACATAAACTTTAGCATGAATTGACTTGCCCTTAAATGATAAAGTGGAAGGAAAATATCCAAATACATCAATGGGTTTTTTCCCATACCCCCTTAATTTTATGTCAGAGGGAAATAACGATATGACATCTGGAAATTCCTTTAGCAATACGTCATCACCTATTAGAGTGTACTTTGCACCAGAGTCTGCCATGACTTTTATAGATTTGGACCCAATTTGAAGCATACAGAAGGGTGAGTCTTTTTTTTCTTCTCCAACTTCATAGACGTTGCAGATGTCGTCGTACTCATCGTCATCGATGTCCACAGGTTGAACTTCAGAGAATCTGGGGCGCCTAGGGTCAGGATTAGAATACTTCGATCTGTTGCGACTCTTACACATCCTGGAGAAATGACCCCTAGACTTACAATAGTTGCAAAATTGTCCTATAGCGGGACACCTCTTATCCGTTGCTACATGGCCAGGAAAGCCACATTTGAAACAAACGACATCCTTTCTGAAATTTTGATGAGAAGTAGAGGCCATCAAAGGTTTGTTGGAAGTAAAAGTGGATGGATTCTTCTTGACGTTTTGGACCACCGATATACTAGGATTTTCGGAAGAAGATTCTTTCGGTTTTTTTGTCGGACAACTCTTTGATGCCTAGCTTCATATCTTCAAATCGGTGTGCGATGTCGAGTGCTTTTGAAAGAGATAAGTCTTTTGCGTCAAGTAATTTTTCTTGAAGTTTCACATCAGAGACATTATGCACAAGTTGGTCCCTTAGCATTTGATCTTGGAATTGTTGATAGTTGCACTTTGCAGCCAGGATCCTTAAATCTTTGATGAAAGAATCAATTGGTTCAAGGGGAAGTTGTTTTCTGCTAAGAAACTTGTGACGTGCCACCACTTCATTGACTTTTTTAATGAACTGTTTGTCGAGTTGCATAATTGCATTTTCATAGACATCAACTTCTTCTTCAGATGAATTATCTAATGTCATTGGAGGTAAATGCGAAAGAATTTGTCTTCCTTCTGCGCCAAGCGAATGCTTAAGTATTGCAAGTTTGGGTTTGTCCGTGTAGTTCTCACCACCAATGGCTTCGAGATAGGCTTCAAATCCTTCACGCCATTGTTTCCATTCCAATGGTGGTTCACCGGGACTGGCCAAAAATGGCGGAGGCGCATTAAAACTTTCCATTGAGATGCAGAAGAATGAATGGAAAAGCTGAAGAATGTAACTTTAGTAAACTACAGAAAATGTCTTACTTAGGTATTGCGATGTCATAAACAATGGTAAAAAAGAAAAAAAATTCTTGAGAGGAATTATTCCTTGAAGAAGAATGCAAGAATTTCCTTGAAGAAAGGTTTGTGATGTCACAACAACAGATAGAACAGATGCTGCATGTACTTGCTTGTGCTGACGCTGCCTGCCTTGAAGAAAAGCTTTGTGATGTCACAATAGCAAATAGAATAGACGATGCTTGCACTTGCTTGTGCTGACGCTGCCAGGTTGGAATGCAGAGAATGTTGAGCGTTGGCTCGCGCTGAAGTTTTCAGGCGCGTGGTGGAGCGCACGCGTCAACTCGCGCAGATGAAAACAAAGCAAAAAGTATTAAAATGAAAATAATCTCACCGCTTAACGTGAAGAAAGCGGGATTTTCACCAACGTGACATCGACTCGACAATGAAGGCTCGGCAGACACAGAGGAGAGAATTCAGCATCTCATGATGACAACGGTAATCTTGGTCCGGGGATACCGGGGCTGCAGGCTCAGAAATCGCGTAGGTTCGTTCACACCAAGTCGCCAGTGAAGTATCCGTCAAGGAGGGAGACAGACTGCTCTCGATTTTATGGTAAAAGAGGATTTATTGGAGAGGCGAGATAGATACATGAAGAGCCCATGCCAACCGCTGCACTGGAATCATAGGAATACCTAGGCACAGGATTCCACATTCCAGAGCATGCGGCGAGGCGAGCTCAGCAGACAGCACGAGGATACAACAGAGACATATACAATCAGATGAGGGAGATTGCATCATACAGTAACCTCAGGCCACTGTAGGAGGTATTCTAAGGAGTACAGAGAACAGGGGCCTTATATATATGGATAGGTTACATTAGTCAGCATAAAACCAAGGGGAGGCCCTGGCACGTACCAGCCTGCAAATTGACTATTATGGCTATACATGGCTATACAAAATGTGCTTGCTCAACAAAGAGGGAGAAGAGACATTTCTCCTTACATCAGCAAGAATAGCCTGACAGTTCTATACTAGGAGCAGGTGCATTATGACAGCTAGGCCTTTCTGAGCATGTGAAAGGCTCTGGAAGAGGGAGAAAGCGCATGGCTAACTAAAATGGCTAACAAAAACAACAGTTTGAAACAGAGGGTCTCAGGGCGTATTTAAAGACCACAACATAGACATAACCCCCAGTAAAGCACTTATGAAAACACACCGAATGTCTATGGGTCTAACGGGACATCTTAGAGACCTGTTCAGGGTATGACCAGCTTGTTTAAAAGACCGAAAGAGAAAAGGAAAAATACCAATGTGTATTGCAGGCACAACATAGTATCACCAGGGTATAAAAAGTACCCATCAGTTTCCACACGGTACTGCCCTTTACATCATTTGGGTTCTCCCTACACCAAGGAGAAAAAATGTTCGCAAAACACTAGATGTTGTAAGTGTTTGCTGCCAGACCTTTGAGAATGGTGATAAAGGAATTGGAGGTACCAAAACCAGGAGTGTTAGGGTAACTGGTATGCAGTGCGTGAAATCGTGAAAATGTGAGATATAGTGCGTATATAAAATTGGAGAGTAGAGAGAAAAAATATTTTTATTAGGTGTCTCTCAAGACTTCCAAGGTTTAAAAATAGTGCAAACTGGAGCAGATTTAACAAATAACTGCTTAAGAAAGGAAATCCCTACTTTCAATATTTTCTCTGTTATCCAAAATAATGAAACTATCTTTTGTAACTTTTTAAAATCAAAAGTCTGTAGTGCAGGCTTTAATACCAGGTTTCCCTCTGTGGCCTGCAGTCAGGAAAAACCATGTGCTATTTACGCAGCTGTTGCTCTGACCAGCAGGCGTCGACATCTCAAGCCTTTCTCAGGAGAAAAAAAAAAACCTTTTTCTGTATTTGTAATGGCCTGACAAAGTGTAATCTCCGTTGGTTGTGTCAGACAGCTTCTTCTCAGTGAGACAGTTTAAACACAGCTGTTGGAAAGCTTTTTTTCTCTGGTGCTGAAAGTAAGCAAGTCACAGTCTACTTAAAAATGGAGGCATTTTAAGTCATTCAAAAACTATTGTTCTATTATGTTGTGTTTAGTTCAGCATAAACCAATTTACTCAGATGATGTGAATGCCTTTTAATATCTAATACAATGTATCTAAGGAAAATGCTGTAACATTTTGCATTTGAGTCCTAATTATTGCAAAGCACACAAATTTATTTTTTCCCTTCCTTTCAATGAGGCCTATTTTATTTCTATATTCTAATTTTATCTGTAGCATTGTGGCAATTTGCACATATGTATAGTTTCTTACTTTGTCAATTTTAATGATAGCGTGCAGCTATTTAGCATATGTTACATAATTCATTTCTGGATTTTTTATTTAATATGTAATTAAATGACATTTTACATAACAGAATGATGACAAAAAACCACATTAAGCTAATTCCAGACATTTACAGAAGGGGGTCATACACTTAGAACACACAATACAGCGCGCTTAAGGCTAGCCATTCTTACACAAAGAGCGCAATCGCTACTTACTCACACAAGTACCACCAATGTCAAACCACAAACCACATAGACATTTAAACACACAAGTAACCCATAAATCAACACTTAGGACAGAAACAAAAGACAGCCCACAAACTGTACTTAAACCAAACCTTGTAAATACTAATTGTAAGTCATAGTTTCAAGAAAAGCTCTCAAAAGTGGTCTAAAAGACTGCACAAAAAAACCGCCCAAAGACTGTTCCATGTTCAAGAGGCCAAAGTACACCAAATTCGCTAGTTTTTGCTGGCAGAACACTCAAAAAGTGTTCTGTATATCGCTACTTATAAAAGCTAAAGTGCATAAATCAGGATCCCTTTTTTATGTACATATTTTAATACCATGGCGTACTTAGTCACCAAGGAAGAAATGCAATTTTATACCTAAACCTATTTAGGTATCCCTTCTAGGGGAGCCGGCTCAGTTCATTCAAGATTCACAATGGTACTTCCAAGAAAGCAACACAATCTACTTTGTGTGCTAAGAACAGGCATGCCAAGAATATTGTAGCATATACAATATTATTTGCAAAGTAGCACTTAACTCAATGTGTGCCGTTCAAGTTCTAAAAAAGTTAGAGAAAAATCTCCTCATTACCTGTCTATATTAACTGCAATTCATATATATCCAAGCAAGGTCCAAGATTTTTGGCCAAAACAAGTCAAGAAAATGTCGACAAACTTACCAAGCACAAATCTCCAGCCTCTCACTGCCAAGTTCTGAGTGACCTAACGGTCGTTTTAAAATCCTCATGCCAAAAAGGTTCTCAGTCAGGAGCGGTAAACATTTGGAGGATCAAATCAGGGAGACCAGAAATATACTGGGCTGCAGAGACAGAGAATCTCCATGCGCAGGGTACCTCCTTAGTAGATTCCTGTCCTGTCCTCCTCAGTAGATTCCTGTGTCCTTTCAAGACCACTCCCTTGGAAAGCTGCATCTCTGATGAGGTCCACATCGGGCGCTATTTGAAGAAATAGAAACCTTCTAAGGGGTTCACTGATACACCTGGTCCTTTTAACCAACAAAGAAGAAATTGGCACAGAAGCTGTAATCTAGAAATAATGTATTTATTAACCTCGGATGAGGGAGATTGTGTCATACGGTACCCTCAGGCCACTGTAGGAGGCATTCTAAGGAGTAGAGAGAACAGGGGCCTTATATATGCACAGGCTACAGTAGTCAGCATATTACCAGGGGGAGGTCCTGGCACATATATGCATGCAAATTGACTAATATGGCTTTTGAGCCCTTAGATGGGGAAGATATGGATTTAGGAAGTGAGGAGGATGCCAAGTGAGATATTCCCCAGCTCTCAATCCCGCCCATAAAGAGATGGACTGATGCAGCCTTGCAACTTAAGGGTCTTTGCCTTGCTAGGGGCCTCAGGGCTGCAAACAAGATAACTATCTCGGACAGGATTGCTGGGAATACTTTCAGCACGGGCCTAGAAACAGTCATATTGACTATTTTATTTTGAGTGTGCCTCTCTGGCCATTGCTGATGGACATGGTGATTCTCCTGAGATGTGAGAGTGATCATGATCCATTAGTTATGAGTCATAAATCTCTATCCCTGGTTACATCACTCCCCCAATGGTCCAGCAACGCCAGTTCAGGCGAGCTAGTTCTCGCTAACAACATGAGAAGAGTTCGGTGGCAACAGGTTATTGAAAATGAAGAGGCAAGGAATCTAATTAAAGCTCTCATTGATGCTGCCCTTCTTTCTCATCAAGCCTGTGACTCCCAGGAGTCGATTAATAACAGGATAGTCGGGATGCATGAAACATTGTTTGGGGACCTTAATTTGTATTTCACAAAATCACAGATAGAGAGGAAGGGACCCCAATCTTGCAGAGCCTCCTGGTATAACGGCTTATGTAGGAAGGCATACAAGACTTTGGCTACGCCCATTAAATCTCGTGATGGGCATGCCACCAGACTAGCTCGTCGATCATATAGAGAGCAGCAAAAGGTAGCCCGTAGTGCTTGGGAGGAGAAACATTGGTTGGTATTGCTGGAGGCTAGTAAGGATAGGGATACAATGAAATTCTGGCACACTTTAAAATGGGGTAGGGGTGAAATTTCTAACACTCCAGAAAATAATGTCTCCCCAGAAGCTTGCGTTTCATACTTTGAAGCACAATTTAGGGGACCCCCCAGTGATCTCCCAGTTCCTATGGACTCAATTCAAGAACCTGGTGTTCTTTTTACAAAAATAGAGGTTTTAAGAATCTTGAAACTTATTCCTCGTGGAAAAGCCCCAGGCTCAGATTGTGTCCCAGCCGATCTATTTTTATCAGACCCTGAAACCTGGGCTTCATATATTTTATTTCAGGCTAATGCTGTGGCGAGTGGAGCATCAGTGCCAAAAACATGGGCAGGAGCTGAGATAATCCCTACATTTAAGAAGGGGGATCGCTCAATCCCGAACAATTACAGGCCGATTAGCCTGATAGATAGTATTCAGAAAGTGTTAGCTAGACTAGTCCTGGGTAGACTCCAAAATTGGAGTGAGGAAAATAAAATGTTAACACCTTTACAGGCCGGTTTTCGCTCCCACACTGGTACCATCGATCAGGCCTCTCGGTTTGTGGCTATTCACTGGAAGGTAGTAACTTTGGGCGGGGTCGCTTTACGCTGCTTTTATCGATCTAAAGACAGCTTTTGATTTGGTTCCGTGCGCCAAACTATGGCAGGCTGTCCGCTCGATACTTTTGAATAATATTGTTAAGCTCCACCATGAAAACTATGCCCAATTACGATGGGGGAAGAAGGGGAATGTGACGAGCAAGTTCAAGGTTGGAATAGGAGGCAGGCAGGGATGTGTTCTGGCCCCTACTCTTTTTTCCTTGTTTATCAATGTGGTTACACACTACTTTGATAAGCAACCAACAGACGCACCAAGAATTGCGGGTCTCCATACCCCATATTGATGTTCGCCGACGACACTTTGTTGTTATCGCGAACAAAAAGGGGGCTGCAGGACGCACTCAACTGTTTTGAGGCTTTTTGTCGTGACCAGGATTTAGTTATAAATGTGTCAAAGACAACATTTCTGGTCTTTCACAAGACCAAAATATTGAGGGGGAGGGTTAGTCTAGAACAGGCCCCCCTGGATCAAATTGATGCATTTATGTACCTAGGTTTAACTATAGGTAAAAACTTTTCCTGGAAACCTCATATCGACATAATGAACCTAAAGCACTCACAGTTGGGGGGCCTCCTGCTTAGGTAGCATAAGCAATCTGAATCTAAACCCATTGCTGCAAATTTACAACAATAAGGTGGGGGCCTTGATTCTGTATGGTGCAGAGTTATGGGGCTTCAGTGCTTTAACACCCCTTGCCGTAGCACATAACAACTTTCTTAGAGCTCTCTAAGGACTTCCTAAATCCACTCCACTGCTCCCTTTGTATTTAGACACTGGAAGCAGGAATATTCAAGATCAGGCTCGGTTTCGCCCTATAGCCTACTGGCGCCGGCTGTGGACGACTCCCGAGCTGGCTCAGTACCCCCGGGCTTTGAGCGAAGTCAAGTCAATAAATACCTCCGATTGAATCCAGTGGCTTAGTGAACTTAAGTCCACATTAATAGCCATGGGGATGAGGAACCTGTGGGACTCTCCGTCTTCAGTGGTGTTTCCCTCCAAGAAGCTATTAAAAGAAGCATATTGGTCTTACATCGATCAGAGGCGATTATCCCAGAGCAATAGTATTTTAACAAATGGATTCTTGGAGTTTAAGTTGTCTTTGTTCTTAGAACCATATTGGTAAATTATTAGGAGCACCCTGGAAAGAAAATTATACCACCAATTCAGGGTGGGGTCCCTACCATTAGGGTCCTTCATGCTCAGCTGGAAACAGGGTTGCGATGGCCTAGGTCCGTTTGGCCTAGACGTGAGGGAAACAACTGCACATTTCTTTTTTGTATGCCCATCCTACAGGCAACCACGCCTGAAATGGCTAGTCCCAACATGTAAACACTTGGGCTTTATGGTAGCCTCTGTGGCTCTAAGGGTGCTCAGGACTGATACGTAACACGCCATTGTAATAGCTGTGGTAACATTTCTGGGGTGGGCTTGGGTGATAAGGGCTAGGAAGATGAAACTAACCCAGTAGAATTATTATTTTCTGCTCTCCTGTTTTCTATGTTAATTTGCTTTTATATTTGATATTGCTGGCTTGTGTTTTTATCTTTCAAAAACAATGATATGAATTGTATTTTAATCTTGTTTGCTCAACAAAGTGGGAGGAGAGACATTTCTCCTTACATCAGCAAGAATATCCTGACAGTTCTATACTAGGAGCAGGTGCATCCTGACAGCTAGGCCTTTCTGAGCATATGCAAGGCTCCTGGAAGATGGAAAAGCACATGGCAAGCACGTGGCTAACTAAAATGGCTGCCAAGTACAAAATGGCTTTCAGCTCATGCTAACAAAAAACACAACGTGAAAGAGGGTCTAAAGGGGAAAATGGTTTATTGACCTAAGTGCACCCTATCCCCAAGTCTTACTCACAACAAACACAAAAGGGGTGCTACTGGTCTGAATAGGCTAGAAAATGTCTACTTTCTCATAAAGGGTGTGTGTGAAAACTGAAGAGTGAGAAGAGGAAAAGGAAGAAAACCCATCAGCCCACGCATTGGCAGAGCTTCATCATCTGGGGTTTTTTAAAATGCGAGCTGGTATCCACTAGGTTACTCACTATTAGTATCGTGAGAGAACCCTAGTGTCCACCAGTGATTGAAAGCCAAAGAGTAGTTGTGTTAAGAGCTGTGAGGAGTAAAGTTGCAGTGCTCAAAGAAATTGTGCTGGTAGAAAAGGTGGTGTTTAAAAGTGACTAACATGGTGCCTAAGAACAAATTTTATTATGACGGTCACCATGATGACAAGATTAAAAACAGAGTGTAGATAGTGTTTCAACAAATACTACTATCCTGTTGGTAAATTAACTGGTCGACATGTTTAGGCCAAAAATCGCTTTCTCCAGGACCTATGATAACAACACTACTGCAACTGTGACCAAAGTATAGTGAAGACTAAGTACCATGCATGAATGAAATGACCTACCATCTGGCGATGTGGTAAATGGTAGATCCTAAAGTCATGGTCGTGAGAACTCTTCTCCTAAAAAGAAAGCAGTGTATACAAACCAACAGTGTAACAGATGAAAGCAACATATCATAATGAAGACATATGAACAGACAACGAGACCTTGCTCATTCATTGTTTATTGAATAATCACTCACCCAAAATTTACTTGGGAGTGGCCTCACCTCGCCTGGCACTCGCTCAGGTAATGAGGCCCGGCTCTGAATAAATGGAAACAAAATTACCTTTTCAGTCACTTTCAGTTTAAATCCACTTCATAAGTATATCTCCTGGTGTCAAAAATGGGCATAAAAAGGACCGCGGTTCTCAGCTAGTCTAGCCGGCTGATGATTGATGATGTTAAGTATAGAAAGTTAATAAAACCAAGAGCATATGCAAAATTGCCGCTTGGCAGTTATATAAAAAAACAAATATCCGATTGGACTAAGGGTAACACCCGAATAAGCACTTTTCACTCAGTCTCACACCATGGTTTAACAATACTAGATAGCAATTAGTTTTTAACATCTCAGTGAATCCCCACTTTACGTTTACGGGACTCTTAATCTACAGGCCCCCTGGTCCTGAGGGCGCTTTTCGCCAAAGCCTCCCGGAGGTGATCTCTTCCCTAGCTTTGAAAACGGCCAATTTTACAATCCTAGGTGACCTCAACCTCCATATGGACGTTCCACTCTCCAACTCGGTACATAGCTTGTTGGAGGATCTTGAAGCGCTCCAAATGACTCAATTGGTACAACTACCGACCCATACGGGCGGCCACATATTAGATCCCGTTTTGACGAACCTTGTAACCAATATTTCAGTGCTGCCCCCTAGACCAATGGCATGGACTGATCACCATTTGATTGAGATCCGTATCGCCACTATTCTACCTCCCCCTAAAAATAACATCCCAGCCAGTTTCAGACGTCCCTGGAGAAATTTGAATTTAGAGCATTTCCATCAGCTACTGATGAAATACCATCCTTCACCTCCTACTGAAGTCTCCCGGGGCTATGATACTTTCTGCGAATGGCTCAATCAATCCTTAGATATGCTCATTCCGGCCAAGTGGAGTAAGACCAGATCGAGTCCTTCAAGCCCTTGGTACGATGAATCCCTTAAAGCCCTTAAAGCCTCCTGTAAAAAAGCAGAACGCGCTTGGCGTAAAGCGTATGATACTGACCTCAAGGCGGCCTATAGGGCTTGCACTAGAGTGTATCATCGGGCCATATGTACTGCTAGGGCTGCTTTTTACGCTCAGGAGATTAAGAATAGTACTAACCCCTCTAAGGTCATCTTCAGGGTGTGTAAGGACCTTACAAGCAAGAGGACGGACATTGCTACTATTGAGCCCTCCTTGGCACACTGCGAGGATCTAGCCTCGTTTTTTGTTGAAAAGGTGGAGGCCATCTACAGGTCATTTTCTCAGCTTCCCATCAGGGAGGAAATGTCTACATCTATGGCTCCTAAATCATTGCTAACCATTTCCAGTCCGACCTGGGATGAGTTCTTAGCTTTGACAACAAAAGTCAAATCCGGTTCTCCGGATGATCCCTTGCGTCCCGCTCAATTCCGGGAACTTGCTGAATGTTGCTATCCTGCCCTTCACGATCTCATCAATCTGTCTTTTAGTTCGGGCAGTGTTCCCAAGGCCTGGAAACAGGCGATGGTCATTCCGATCCTTAAGAAACCTACCCTCGATCCGACTAAGCCAGAACACTACCGGCCCATTTCCCTTCTTCCCTGGCCAGCCAAGCTAGCGGAAGCACATGCTAACCGTATTCTATCTGCCTACCTGCAAGAAATGAATCTACTGGACATTTCCCAGAACGGATTCCGTGCAGGTCATAGCACCGAAACAGCTCTCTTGGCTGTGGTGGAACATATTAGGAAGATGTTGGATCAGGGTCAGACGGCGGCACTGATCCTTTTGGATCTCAGTGCCGCCTTTGACACGGTGTCCCATCAGATTTTATTACATCGTCTGATGGAGGCTGGAGTCGGAGAGACGGCACTCGAGTGGTTTCGCTCTTTTCTTAAGGATCGAGGTTTCAAAGTGTCCACTCCTCCTTTTGTTTCTGCTTCACGTCCTATTCTTCAGGGTGTACCCCAAGATTCGGCTCTCAGCCCCACTTTATTTAATTTGTATGTTCAGCCTTTGGCGGAGGTAGCCCACAGTTTTGGTCTTTCCTTAGTGTCATACGCCGATGACACGCAGCTGGCGGTGGCACTAAATGGCGACTCCAACATGGACGCCTCCACCTTCCAGTCAGCGTTAAAAGCTGTTTCTGGCTGGATGGCGGACAACCGGCTTCAACTAAATGCCTCTAAGACCGAGGTCATTATTTTCGGTAAGGAAAGTGGTCTATGGGGAGATCAATGGTGGCCTACTGATCTTGGCCCTGTGCCTACCCCTGTGAGTGAAGTCAGAAACCTCGGGGTGTGGTTTGATGACAAGCTTTCATTTATCTCCCATACCAAACGCGTGGCTGGCGTATGTTTTGGTACTTTGCATTGTCTGAGACCCATTTTTAAATTTTTTGATGCTGAGACAAGACAGATTATGGTCCAGGCTCTGGTTCTTACCAGACTGGACTATGCCAATTCTCTGTTTTTGGGTCTAAATCAGGCCGAACTTTCCCGTCTTCAGAGGGTTCAGAACGCGGCTGCTAGGATGCTTGTCGGCCTCCCGAAATTTGTCTCAGCTCGCCTAACCATCCGGAATCTTCATTGGCTTCCGATTGAGCAAAGAGTTAAGTTTAAAGCCCTCTGCTTAACTTTTAAAATTCTTAAACTAGCCTCTTCCCCGATCCTTTCACAGACTATTCTGCACTATGTTCCTGCTAGAGCTCTTCGCTCTGCTGGATTGAACCTCGCCACAGTGCCCCGCTTTAAACGGGCTAGAATGGGTGGTCGCTCGTTTTCAGTGCTGGCGGCTGCCCTTTGGAACTCTCTTCCAGCTCCACTCCGTTCAATCCCAGACCTGTTTCTTTTTAGGAAGACCTTGAAGACCTTCCTCTTCTCCACAGTCTAGTCTGTTTTCCTGTCTTTGCCTTCTCATTCGTGTTGTGTTATTCAGATCTCCAAGCGCCGGGACGCCTCTTAGCTGCGGCATCCGTGCGCTATATAAAAAATTAATAACATAACATAACATAACAGTTGGGTTAGGTACCCGGTTAGAAGTGTATAACCAAGGTGTGGAGCGAAAAAAGGGAACAAGACCGATCTTCAATGGAGGGTCCCAGGGAAATAACAAGAAAAAATTCTCCCAACAACAACTAGGAGTAATTGGGCCTCCAAAGGCCTATTCTAAAGGTGCCATAAACCGCTGCACTCACTTGTCCGTCGGTACCTCCAACCCCTACTGAGCTGAGGGGAAGGTAACATGACGGACAGGACGGGCCGCTTAAATGCAGTGCTTGCGGACCGCAGAGGAAGCGTATAGTAAATAGTTACCGCCTCCCAAGGTGTGCCTCAAAGCCGTACTGTTTTAATGCCGGTGAAAAAAAACGGGCCAGAAAGGAAGTTGTGTTCGCCCGCAGTGAAGCACTGAAGGAGATAGGCAGAAGTATGTAAACAAACACCTGATAGGTCTTCTTCGTCAAGGGGGTGTTACCACACTCGCTATTGGTTGGGGAATAGCCAATCAAAAACTGGCCTTTGCCAAATGGCTCAATAGAAAAACGGCAAGGCATCCCAAGTCTACCTCACCCCTCTGCACATAAGCAACTTGAATATTTGTTCTGTCAAAAACGGGTACATAATAATGAGGCTGACGCCCGCAAAAAACCTACAAGGATAGGCAAAAGGCGCGCGGGCACAGAACAAAAGGGTCTACATCGTCAAAACCAGTATACCCGCGCTTGCCAAAGGTTCAGTAAGTAGCTAATCAGAGCCCTCTAATTATAAGACGACTCAAACTAGAACCGGAAAAGCGTCCGGAAATTGACCGTTCCTCCGTTGTTATATGAACTAAATGTCAACAAAAAACGAATGTCAACAAAGCGGGCCCATGGAACAAACAAACCTAAACCGAGGTCGCCACAAGATTCGACGGCTCCATTGGTGGATGGCAGAACATCCAAAGATTGTTACTAAGCGGTACATGCATGGAAGGTCGGAGCAGTCCACAAAACAAAGCTTGTGGAGTGCCGAGAACGTCACATAGAAGCCACATACCCACGTGGCCTGAGTATCGCTCATCAGATCCCCACAAGTGGGAGAGGGATATAAGCGCACATTCGCGCGCTCTACTCATAAGGTTGTCAGTGGACCGCTGTATAGCAGCCATTGGCAACATGCCCAGCAGTCAAAAAGGAGGGGGGCAAGGTTGTTCATGATGTATTCCTCGTATAATGGTAAAATGGAAAAATTTAATTGTCCAGTTGGAACCTAAATTGAAAGATCGTCTGAGTAATAGTGTGATAGTGTGAACGCCAAATGGTCCTGGATCAGTAAATTTTCAGATTTGGACCCACGGGATCTCGTCATTCAACCCCACAGTGTCGCAATTCATTCTGAAAATCCACTTTTGTTCTTTAATAAACAAATAGTGGGATACGTCACTGACATGTTGGGGGATATAGGGTTGTTCCAGTACTATCCACTTCAAATCGTCAGCAGTGTGTTTCATTGTCAAAAAATGATTAGTCAGGCGTGTTGCTTGTCGGTTTCGCCTGATGGTACTCTTGTGTTCATGAATCCTAAGTTTCACCTTTCTAGTTGTCATGCCGACATAGCGAAGGGAGCAGGGGCATGTTATTAGATAGTTCACCCTTTCACTATTGCAGTTGGTATGATGCTTCAGGATCCATGGGCGCTCTGTGCCAATGTCCACTGTTAGGGTTTTCTCAGTCTGTGGGCACACCGAGCACACACCGCATGGATAATGGCCCTGAACCGGTGGAAGGTTCCATAGTGTGTTAGTGGACTCTTTCAGCTCATGCTAACAGCGATTCCTGCAATGTTTAACAGAGAATGAGGGGAGTGTCTCCAGCGTAGGAGACAAAGTTGATGCCATAGGTTCTTATGATGTGGGCGAAGGGCACCATGTATACGTTAAACAGTGTTGGACTAAGGAAGGAGCCCTGGGGGACCCCGCAGATGAGCTTCTTTTGTTTGGAGGTGAAGGAGGGGAGTCTGACTCATTGTGTCCTGGATTCTGGCGATGAGAGTGCCATGGGAGACAGTGTCAAACGCTGTCGAGAGATCAAGCAGGAGGAGGACGGCGGTTTCTCCTCTATCCATGATGGATCGGATGTCATGCATTGCTGCTAGGAGGGTTGTTTGCGTGCAATTATTATTGCAGAACCCTGACTGGGTGAGGTCTAGGAGGTGGTGCTGTTCAAGATGGGCAGAGAGTTGCTTCCTGAACTCTTTCTACAGTACTTTGGCCGGGAAGGGCAGGAGTGACATGGGCCTGAAGTTGCGGAGGTCATTTGTGTTGGCCGAGGGTTTCTTCAGTAGAGTTATGACCTCTGCCTGGTTCCAGCAGCTCTGGAAGTTTCTGCTGAGGGTGCAGGTGTTAATGACGGTGGTGAGTCTTGTGCTGCTCATTGTACTTCCCAAGTTGTGGTGGAGGACTCGATAGCGCATCTGCTTCCCCTAACCGGCGTAGTACATGGGCCGATTGCTGTGCTGGACATGCACCCGGACACAGTATTGTGCACGGTAGATACGTGGCGCAGAATACTCTGCAGGCTCCGACTCCCCTTACTGTACGCACCACACATGCCCCTGACATACCACCCACAGCTGGTAGTGCTCCAGGAGACTGGCTTCCAAAACATGTGCAGGAAGCTACAGAAATCCACATGGGGGGATGTATTTCATAATGGAAAATTCTTCACTCAGGAACAATTTTTTGGTGACACCGACCCTACCCCCCTGGAGGTTTTTTATTATGTACGGCTTCGAGAGGGAATTAGAAAACTACTGGTAGAATACCCGGATGAACCCGAGGCTGTTCCTCCGCTGCTCATACTGCTTAATAGCTCCGAGGGTGCACATATGGTTTCTGGCTTGTATGGCAAACTGCGGGCACACTCCTTGGAGGATGGTGGGAGGGCTCACAGCTACTGGGAACAGGACCTGGGAGAGGCTATACCTGATGATGCATGGGAGTATTGTTGCACACTGACAGGTCGCATCACGTCTAGCTGTAGATTTAAACTCAACCATTATAAATTTCTCCAACGTGTTTACTATACACCTGCCAGGAAATATCGGTTTGGCCTCACGGACTCTGACTGATGTGAGAGATGTGGGCCACCGGGGCCGACTTTTTCGACCTCTCATGGCTATGCCCACAGGTTTCAACTTACTGGGAACTGATACACGAGGCTTTGGGAAAAATGGTGCCCATCAAGATGACCAGGGACCCACTGCTGTTTCTATTAGGACACACTCCCCACATACCCAGACCACATAGGAAATTTATAGACACGGCTCTCTTATTGGCCAAACGGAGATTGGCATGTAGATGGGGGAGGGGAAGAGCCCCGAAATTCAAGGAGTGGTTCCAAGATATGTTGCATAGTCAGGACCAACACACAATATATGCTGAATTACAACCTGTACAGTCTAGGCCCAAGGATATCTGGGGACCGCTCCAGACATACACACTACAACAAGAGGCAGACAATGAGGGTAGTGGGGACCAACATGATGCAGGAACACTGGAGGGTCCTGGGGGAGGAGATACTGGACGATAGTCCTGAACCTGTCGTCGGAAAACGTTATCATCTAACACTGTGGAGGATGATGATTGTCTTGCTTTATTGCATTTACTGTTTCATGATATTACTGCTATGCCACCTTTTCTATATGAATGCTGGTGTTATGTATGAAGATTACGCATCTCATTGGGTTAATGTCCCCCACTTCCTGACTATACATGTACGGGACTGTCCTTCCAAACATTACCCCACTGTATTGATTTTGCCAGTATATCCTGTAATAATGAAGTGCCTTGCTGAATGCCTACTTACTTTGTATGAAAAAAGTTATAAATAAATGTTTTAAAAAAAAATTGTACTTCCCAAGTTGTACATGTGGTGTGCACAGGGGTTTGTAGGGGACCCTGAGTGGACGGTCTGCATCAGTGCTTAATTTGTAATAAAATAAGCGCCAGGACCCTTGTCAGGAGGCCATTTGAACCACCCATCAGCCCATACCAGTGACAGTACCTACACAACTACTGACCATAACACTCCTGCAAGAGTGACAATTCGGACTATTCCAGGCCCTCAAAGCTATAAGAATGGCTTGGGCAACAGGTATTAATTGTTTTAATGTGAATTGGGTTAATAAACAACTGTTGTTCTGGTCATGTCGAAATTACACAGACATCACCCACTGCAGGCCAGGCATGTTGGGCAATAGAATTAGGACGGACATTGTCGGAAAAGGAGTGTGGAGAAATCTACTATAGGGCCAAACACAGGGCAAGAAACCCAGCTAGTAAGGAAACCGCTATGAAGATAGCCACCTATTGGTACCCTACCCTGGTACGCCTTAATAAATGGAATCCGAACCGCAGTCCTACTTGTTGGCGTGGATGTGGGGAGGATGGCACCGTAGTACATCTAGTATGGGACTGTCCCCTTTTGAAATCATATTGGGCAAACATTTTAGACAAGGTGGAATAAAGATTCGACAAGCAGATCACAAGATTCCTGTCCTATGTAATCCTGGGTTTGCCTAATGCCTTAATGCTCCCACTGAAATCTAGAAAGGGGAAACAGATGGGTCTAGCCCTTGGAACTGTGCTCCAGAATATCCTAACTCACTGGGGATGCAGATTATGCCCACATTTTATGGCTGGCTCCACAGACTGTGGTACATTATGGGGATGGAACAAATCCATGCTTCCCTCACAAACTCTGAGGACACATTTAAAGACGTGTGGAAACCGCTCTTCGAGCTCTTATCAGTGGAATTTCACGAAATCTCGTGTCCGAAATACCTTCGCCTTCTCAGGCTGACGAATCCTTGAGAAATCGCTGTGATAGACCCAGTGCAGACAGAGTCGGCTGAAATCATGAGGACTGATTATACAGTTGATGAAGCAGGAAGAGTACCAGTGGGAGAGGGGAGGGGCCACAGCATGGTTTGAATATCAAGCTTTGTTATACTTTTGTCTAGAGCGACAGGCTGCTATACGATGCAATGGACATTACAAGGCTATAACTTGCAGACGAAAGTAGCCTATACCCACAGGATTTACCATGGACTAATGAGCTGTGTCAAATGTTAAATGTTACAAATACTGACATGGTTAAATTAATAAGGGACAGGGTTAGAGAGGGGAGGGGAGAAGGAGGGGGGGGGGGGTTGTTTTATGTTCTGGGGCTATTGCTTGCTGTGGTTGATTATTGATATATGCGAGCCCACCTGTTGGGGCGTAATATGGCGACTACAAAATGATCTCCAATTTTTTAAGTTATGTGCTTCTTGAAAACCAATAAAAACATTTAAACATAAATTACACAGACAGCACCACCATGTGGCAGACTGTCATACGTTCTGGTGTCCACAATTAAGTGCCGAGCCCGAGCACCGGGAATCACTGGCTCAAATTAAGCACTGATCTGCATGATTCTGGCGGTGTCCTCTGTGATGAGGTGGGACCTGATTTGTTACGAGGTGCGAGCTCCTGGAGGTTGTGGAAGGTTGCATGATAATGTCCTCTATGTGAGTTGGGGTGCAAAGTTGGTGTAGATCTTGAGTATTTTGTTGTGGGAAAAGTCATCAGAGGGGATAATTGAGGGGATGATGGTGTTGGAGGCTGCTGTGTGGTTGGTGAATTCTTTGATGGTGTTGAAGAGTTCTTTGTTGGAGTTGGAGCAGGATTCGAGTCTGAGCATGTCTTCTTTCAGCTGAGCGTGATATCTTCTGAGAGTGGATTTGTAGGTGTCTCTGCAGGTTCTGTCCTGGCTGGTTCTCCATCTTCTTTCTAGTTGTTTGCAACTTAGAGAAGTCTGTGAATACAGGCCTCAGGTGGGAGATATGGGGCTCTCTGAGTGTGTACTAAATGAATCAAACTCTGCAATTATAATCTGGATTTCAGGTTATGATTCACTCCAGCTCAGTAGAAAGTTTAAATACTTGGGAGTTCATAATTGTCAATAACATAATGAATTTAAATTACTTTTATTTGATTTAGTTTAAATCATAAAAGGGTAGCACATCCACCAATATACACAATGCACAAGGACGAATATATCAATGCATTAATTAACATGATTCTCAATAAAATTTACAATAAAACAAGTTAAAATTTTAGAAGTGGGTTGGTGATCTAAAAGAAGACTAGTACCGTAGATTGAATCCAGTGATTCCAGCATAAAGTGCTTGGTGCTGTAAACTAATAGTCTGCATTAGAAAAAAGTGTTCATGTGTACTTTATCCAGGCTGGAGACTACTACCGTTGTTAATTTCCTATTATTTTGCCATAGTGAAGTATGTAGGGCTGTAAATAAATGGACTTCAAATTCTTAATTGCAATTTATCACCTTGTGTCCCCAGTTAGTTCTAACTGGCAGTCCCTCTTTTCCAGTTCCTTTGCAGCGATAGTCAGAAACGTTATTGCCTCACAAGCCAGTTGTACTGTCGAGCCTCCTAGGCATTTGATTACAGCTGTTCATAGATAGTAGAGGCCATACTGTAGGCCCCACCAAACACTTTTGGGATCAGGAGACCCCCATAGTAGGCCCTGGCTTTCATGGTTAGCCTTGTTCTCCAATGATATATCTGATTGGTCTGAAGTCAGCTTGAATAAGTGCTGCCTCTACAGTATCTGTTATGTGTGTGAAGGAAGTCTGCACTGTTGTTACTGCTTTTGCATCACTTTTGTGTTCCTATTAAGCCTGCACTGTGGTTTAGCAAGAATGTCATGCCCCATAATATAGGCAAGGTTTGTAGAAGAAGGGTGTAGGTGGTAACTCATTCTCCATTCGATCCGTTAGCCTTTGGAAATTACTTCCAGCATACATAAGAACATTTGGAAACTGCCTGGACTTCTAGAGGATGTGTGAAGATCTGGCTGTTCCCACAATGTTGCTTTAGGAATGAGGCTGCTGAAACCTACCAAGTTTCTTAGAATTAAGGATAAAGAACAATAGTGCCCTAACGCCGTACTGTCTATTCTATTCAGCATATATGCTAAGTATGCCCAACATCATCCAATCAGAAGGGCCAATGGAAGATACTGAAGATCAATATCAGAGACGAGTCATGGGCAATGGTTGCAACTTCAAATATGGGGTTTTGTAACGCACGAATCAACAAAATCTAGCACCAACTGCATCACATCGCGAATGTAAGGGCCGGGTGAATTAAATGATAGAATACATAATTGGTTGTCAATCTGCCCTGACCATTTGACATGGACAACAGCTTCTATCATTACTGAATGCATCAAAACCTTTTCCATAAGCCAGAATAATAGGAATCTTGTGAATTACTATGACCTGTGCTATGCATGCAATGCTTGATCATGGCAAACCAAACATGACATCAGTACTCTTAGGGCCAACTGAATGGCAGCTTGCATGACCATGGCACCAGCGCATGCATAATTACTTGCAAGAGCAACTCCTGGACCAATTGCACAACAAATAATAGGGAGATTGCTTAAACCCATGTGACAACTGTGTGATATATGATAATCAGTCTGACAAACTAACTCATGACCTCTGGGCCTTCACTATATCCGCCAGCGAAAAACCTATTGGGGCCATTGGGGGTAGGTGCATCAGATGTACTGTCTTTTCAGTTTGGGCGGTCCTAGACAGAACAAAAATAACATTGCCTACAACATCACTTGAGGAAACTACCAGGGTGTCAAGGTCATTGAAAAGCAGAAGGCCTGGAGAGCGGCCGCCTGAAACATGGCGGCTACTCAGCAAACTATCAGTACCTTCAGTTATGTAGGCACCAGAAGGTAGAGGTGATCACCTCTGCCACTCAGGTGAAGGGCGGGCCGCTACATTTTGAATGAGACGTTACGTGTTCAGTGCTGTGAGCGCCCCTAATTTTTAGATGACTAGTTGAATGACTTCTTTAAATTACCTTTGCCCTAGTGACATCTGCGTTAGAAACAGCATGGCAGTTTGTAAGCCACTTGCATAGCTAAATGTTTAACACTGTCTGCATAGTAAAGTTGTAAATTACATAATTGATGGCATACACATTTATTTGCCTGTGGTGTAAGAACAAACCTTGATGGCCGCTGCAGGGTTAGCCGCATGACGCAGTCATAAATCCACCAGCATGACTCTAATGCTCGATTGGGAGTTGGGTGGAGTGGAGTGGAATTCCCACTCTACTCCGCTGTATCATGACTGGGCCGTTTTTCCCACACCTGATTTTAGAGAACATTGGATCTGTATTTGCCAGCCTGAAAATCTGTCGAGTAAAATTGCTTTAGGAAAAGGGTGCATTGCGTTATCCTGGGCTGCCTCTGCCCGACCCTCAGTCATGGCACAAGTGGGGCCTGTAATTCCTCCCCTGCCAGACTACAATCTCCCCTGCCATTCTCCACCACACTCCCTCCTCCCTCCACTCTGCAGCAGCCCCTTTGCTACTGAAAACGTGTGCTAGCGTTGTATGTGCGTGCATGTTACAGAAGGAAAGCTACAACTGGTCTGGTGACTTCATTACGGGTTTATTACCAAATAATACATTAAAAAAAATTAGACGCGAGAAGATTATTTGACATTTTTACTACACTAGACTCCTTTAAACATGGCCACCGTGACTAAAATATAGTCGTGCAATAAAACCTAATGGGGCATAAGTGGTTGCAATTACGCCTGTAGAACACAACCTTAATATGGCATCACAATATGTAAATACACTTTTTTCCTTCCCTACAAACGAGGTGTCGACATAGGATGTCTCACAGCTCATTAACATTTACAGGGATTTCTTTCCTCTAGGTAACTCCCATTCGCCTGCTTTGTCTGACACTTTCAATAGAATCAGGAAGACAAACAGCAATGTTTGATGTTAACTCCGTTGCCATAGTTTTGTAAGGACCTTTGGAATATTTTATAAGGCTGCACTGTAAAACAATTTTCGTAATTGTGCCAAGACAAGATGTTATTAAAACAGCGGCTGGTGATTTATCATGGAGAGAGTGACTATTTACACTTCCGTATTAAAATGTTATACAGCTGCTGCCTTTGTTCTATGTACCCTGTTAAAAGTATGAATTACGCGATAAGAAAACAGCTGTTTGCTTGTAATGTTCCCATCACAGACACTAAAATAAAGAGGAAATGAAAGGGACTGGGTAAAGGGGGCTTTTCTGCCTCACCTTTACACCTGCTGTGCACGCGCAGAGCCGCTCTCGAGGTGAATGTCCTTATGAGGGACGTTCAAGCCCACACGACCTTGAATCCTCAGCGAGCCTGGGTGGCGAGGGCGAGGTGGGTGGGTGGGTGGTGGGGGGAGAATTCTTGCAGCTGCTGGTTACTACTCATCAGAAGCGAAGATATCCAATAACAAAACTGCAACGTAAACTACAACGCTCATGACTGTATTAGTAGAAATTGTAGTGGGTTAGCGGTCTTGTGTTCCGGCCTGCGAACCGGATATGAGGTGCATGACATCCAGTCATGGCCTGCGGGGTTAAATAAAAGGGGAGGAACCGCACGTTGTTTGTCTCCCGGAAGATACAAAGTGTGTATACCTCGTCCCTTCCATTTTCCTGCATGCCATCAACCCCTAGCGCTACTTGATCAACCCACGGCCATGGGCCGCAATACAACACTGGCGACGAGGGGAGCCATGATCCACGCCCTTGGTTCTGCGAGGGGGCCGGTGCTTCCGCTACAGCTGCGAGTGATGTCGGCTGACCCGCGGTACCGTGCACTACAAGGAAGAGCGGTGCTTGGAGATCAGACACAGGTGGTGAGTGCGGCAGCTTCGCCCGCGTCGGAGTGCGCATCAGCATACCGTGGCCTCGCGGTGATGCCCACCACCCCCCTGCAGCCTCTCCTGCATGGATAGAGACCACCAAGCATGCACCAAGCATGCGCGCATAGCCGCACTGGAGGAGAGACAGTCTGTGGGTGGCGGAGTGGAACCCACACCACAGCAGGCTGTGAAGCAAACCAAGAAGGAGCCATTGAGGGTCATATCGTCAGGCCCATCAAGAAAAGAGAGAGAGAGTGAAATAACCAAGACGAAGGGGCACAAGAGAAGAAAAAAGAATACAGAAAAGAAGGACACACTATATAAAAGGAGAAACAAGGAGGGAGCTGAAGCGGAGGCCATATAAAAAGAAGGAAAAACAGAAACATGGCAGTTGATAACTAGGCACAGCCCCAGCAAAGAGCCCCAGTACAACATTCCCTCACGGGGTGCTACTGCCATTCAGTGAACTAGAAGACCTGGCGACATCATCCCCACGATGGAAGATCTGGATCGAAAGGAAAACAATCACTTCATCGCCACAAGGGGGACCGACAGAGCGGTGAAAAGGCCAGTACTTTTCCACTTCGCTGGAGATGAAATCCTCAAATTGTTAAAACATCTGCCAAACACTGGCATCGCTACGGATTACGGCGTTGCGGTCACAGTGCTAAACGTTCACTTCGACCTCCAACTCAACTCAGATCTTCAAAAGATTCAAACTACGCCAGGCGCGCCAACTGGAAGGAGAATCGATCAATGCATTCTATGCCCAGCTGAATGAGCTAGCCAGCACATGCACAGCTGATGACTAGCAGAAGGAAATTAGGGCCCAGATCATTCAAAGGTGCCAGGACAAGACACTGTGGGGCCTTATTCTTCACCAGCCGGAGATCGCCCTAGAGAACATACTCATACTAGCATGGACCCACGACCTGTCGTCAGCTCGAGCCACTGAGATGGATCAGGCCCACACAAAGACCCATGAAAAGTCAGGGAACATCAAAGTAGAGCGAACCGATGCTCTCTGCTCGAAGACACGGAATGAAACATCCAAGAAGCCAAGGCCCAAGATGTCCAAGACAAGGAGCGGGTACTGTGGGCGCGAGGCACAAGCTGCATTGAATGCCCTCACAGGTCAAGATCTGTGCCACCTACAGGATCCCCAACTACTTTGCGGCTGAATGCAGGAAGGGAAACTGAGGAAGAGACACCAGAGGATAAAGACCGCCCTCAATCGCTGTGCGACAGCTGTCCATCACAGACCCAGCACAGCGAGAAGAATCCCAAGGAGCCTATCTATGGTACCAGGGGCTGGAAGACACGTCCACTGATGAGGACCAAGTGGAGACTTACCTTATCTCATACACACAAGAACCCAAGCGCTGCAGAAGACCACAACCAACATGCGTGGTCAGGATTGCTGGTTCCAAAGTGAGAGAGATCATCGACACAGGAGCCTCAGTGAATGTGATGTGCCTCCAGAAGTACCGCCGCCTCCAGTCCAGGCCGCCAATCACACTATCCCGGACCAAGATACTCGCCTATGGGAACCAGTCCCCACTTCTGCTCAAAGGAAAAATATCAGGATCGGTGAGGTCGGAAGAACAAGAGGTCATGACCACGATCCACTTCATAGTTCGGGAGGCAGATACCCTGATCAGCAGTCACACTGCTGAGGACCTAGGGCTGCTGTTGTATGCCAGGAGAGTCCAAGCACACTAGATTGACGATGTACTGGACCAGTTTCCCGAGCTCTTCCAAGGGCTGGGGCGCCTCAAGTGTGCTCCCATCAAGTTACACATTGACAAGACACTCACCCCTGTGGTGCTACAACACCAACGGATCCCGTTCCACCTCAGGTCCCTAGTGGAAAAAGAACTAGAAAAGCTGGAACAACAAGGGGTAATTGAAAAGGTCTTGGGGCCAACACCGTGGGTGTCCCCGATAGTGATCACGGAGAAGTCCAAACAGCCAGGGGCAATACACCAGTGCATTGATATGAGACTGCCCAATCGTGCCATCAAGCGAGAGAGCTACATCGCGCCCACCATGGATGACATAATTGCAGCTGTCAATGGATCCCATTGGTTCTCCAAGTTACATCTTACCGCCGGGTATCACCAGCTGCCCTTGTCGGAAGACAGGCGGTAAATTACAATGTTCAGCACCCATCTGGGGCTGTGGCAATACAAATGGCTAAATTTCCGGATATCCTTGGCGGCAGAGGTATTCCAGAACACCATCTGCGAGCTGCTATCTGGCCTACCCAGAGTCATCCACGTCAGTGATGATCTCTTGAGCCACTCCGCCACCACAGCCGACCACCAAAGACACCTGAGAAATACCCTGCGCTGCCTCAGCGAGCACAGCATGACAATACATCGGGAGAAGTGCTTATTCTTCCAACCCTCACTGGAGTTCTTCAGGTACATTTTCAATCAGGAGGGCATCCAAGTGGACCCACAGATGTCGCAGATAGACCTGCAGATCCGAAATGCAACTGCCCCAACCACACCTACAGAAGTACGAAGCTTCCTTGGTGTGGCCACCCACAGCGGGAGGTTCATCCCGGACCTTGCAACCCGCATCGAGCCATTACGAGCTCTCACGTAGGCCATGGTCGAGTGGACCTGGGCTCAATGCAAAGAAGAGGTCTTTCAGAATATCAAGGACGCCCTCCTGGGAGAAGCCAAGCTAACTTACTTCGACCTGGTGAGGCGCACTGAACTACTGGTGGACGCCAGCCTGGTGGGGCTAGGAGCAGTGTTATGTGCGATGAGCTGCCCTATCATTCGCCAACTAGTCTCTGACACCCACCGAATCCAGGAACGCACAGATCAAACAGGAAGCACTCACCCCAAGTGGGCCTGCAACCACTTCCATTTGAACCTGAGTAGCCAACCCTTCAACGTCGTAACTGACCATCAACCGCTGCTTCCCCTCTTCAAGCGTTCTGTCCCTCACCCAACTCTGCAGATTGAACAGTGAGCTATCCAACTCCAGCCCTACCAGATGGAAGTGGCTATCGACCTTCGGCGAGAACTCAACACACTTCTTATCCCGACACCCCTCAAACGGGGGGGAGGTCGACGAAACAGAAGGGTCAGAACAACATATTCAAATGATTTCGGTCACAGCGTGCCCCCAGGCAATGCTATGTTAAAAGCATTTCTACCGCGCACGGTCACCAAAAGGTTTCATGGCGCTCAAGACAAATGCGGGGGGGAGAGTGCTGTGAGGGGCTCAATAGGCTAGTTTGAAAAAGTGGGTTTTCAGTAATTTACGAAAGCAATCATACTGAGGACATAGTCTGAGGCAGGTGGGAAGGAGGTTCCACAAGGTGGGGTCCAAAAAGGAAAAACAGGAGCCACCATGCTTTTTTCTTTTGTACCTAGGGATCGTCAAAAGGTTGTGGGAAGTAGATCGGAGTGCTCTAGAAGGAGTGTAACACTGGAGGCTGGAGATAATGAAAGCAGGTGCTTGGCCAATGAGGGCTTTGAACACCAGACAACCAAGTTTGAACTGACAGCGGTAGGCCACCGGGAGCCAATGCAGACTGTTCAACAGGGGTGTAACGTGTTGGTGTTTCGGGAGATGGAATACCAGTCTAGCCGCCTGATTTTGCACCAGCTGTAGCCGGTGAAGATGATAGGCCGGAATACCTTCGTAGAGGGAGTTGGCATATTCAATGCGTGAAGTCACCAAGGCCATGATAACCAAAATAAGGGCTTCAGTGGTGAGGAACCTACGAATTTTGCAGATCCTGCGAAGATGGAAAAAGCAGGATGATGTTACCACATTGATTTGAGGTCTCATAGACAGATCATTTGAAATGATGACCCCAAGGCTCTTAACCGACTTGACAGGGCAAGGTGGAGGCCCAAGGGAGGGGGGCCAGAAGCTAGAATTCCATGGATTGGCTGGCCCACCCATCAATACCAACTCCATCTTATTAGGGTTAAGCTTCAGCTGGCTATACTGCATCCACTCTGAGATCTCCAGCATGGTTGATTGAAAGTTGGAACAAGAAGAAGGGGAAGAATCCACGGGGAAGATCAGTTGAAGATCGTCTGCGTAGTTCAGAATAGTGACAGGGGCGTGACGGAGGGAAACCACGAGGGGTTGCATGTAAAGATTAAATAAAAGAGGGGACAAAGCAGAACCCTGGGGGACACCACAAACTAAGGGAGTGAGGGGGGCAGAAAAGTTAGACAAGTGAACTGCCTGAGAGCGCTGATGAAGAAAAGATCTAATCAGGCAATGACGATTGAAGGCATCAAGAAATCAGCCGAACAGGACTCAACATACACCAGAACTCTCCAAGCCACCCAGAAAAGATAATGGAAGGACTACCTTCAACAAGCAAATGCATGGGTGCCAGAAGACAAGGGGGAACTGACCAAGATGTGGAACGTGACTAGCGAGCTGAGCACCACTCAAGAGGGAGTACTCCTGCAAGACTTGCGCTTAGTGATCCCCCAAGCACAAATGCAACAGGCAACCTAGCTGGCACAAGGCGGTAACCAGGGCACCACCAAGATAAAATTCAGAATGAGGGAAAAGGTCTGGTTCCCAGAGCTCGAAATAATGGTCGAGGACCTAGTACGTCGATGCCATGCCTGCCAGATGACTAGTAAGCCAGAGCGTCCTGCCCCGGTGATCACGAAGAGGCTTGTACTGACCCATGGTCAAAAGTGAGTATGGATTTTGGGAGGTTCCCCGGAGGGAGAAACACGCTCGTCTTAGTGGACGCTCATTCCAAGTACCCCATAGTGGAAACCATCCCCTCGACTGCCTTCCCTCATGTGGTGCCCGTCCTGGAAAAGGTATTTGCGAAGTTTGGCTTTCCCACTAAAATTTGGAGCAACAGTGGACCACCGTTCCACTGAGCTGAATTCGCCACATTTCTCAACCAGCGGGGAATCCATCACCGGTGGATCACACCACAGTGGTCCCAGGCCAATGGGGATGTGGAATGGTTCATGAGAACACTAAACAAAATGCTACGCATCGCCACCGCAGAACAGGCAGACCCAGAAGAGCGCCTCAACTCATTCCTTCGGGAGTACTACACGGCACTCCAAACACCCTGGGGGATCATGTTCAATGGACCGCGGAGAAACCTGTTCCCCACATGTCCAGGGTGGAGGCCTCCACCTCACAACCTCCAAGATACCCAGGCTAGACTGGAAAGGCAGAACGACCAAGCCAGCACCAATCGCTATGCCACGACACAGTCCCTCCTGCCAGGAGCAACCTTAATACTCAAGGACCGCCGACCTGGTGGAAAGTTTTTAACCACCCATGAGCCTGGCACCTGGACAGTAGTGAGCAACAGTGGCACTATGGCAACCGCCTGCAGAGGGAGCGAAGAAATTTCCCGCAACATCTAATGGTTCAAAGTGGTCCCATCTGTTCCGACTAAGCAGGGACCCCAGATCCCTCAAGACCCTGACAGGAGTATCAACTGTCCGGAAAGTGGACGCACCATAGACCCGCATATTGTTCAGCCACCGCTGGCATCCCAAAGCTCGCCACCAACCACGCCTCAGCCCAACCAGCATCTCCAGACTGCTGTTGATGCACTGATGATGTTTACTGAACTTTAGAGACAGCTGTAAAAAAGACCAATTTGGGGAGGGATGTAAGGGGTCAGCGGTCCTGTGTTCCGGCCTGCAAGCCGGATATGAGGTGCACAACATCCGTGGGCCAGGCGTGGCCCATGAGGTTAAATAAAAGGGGAGGTACAGAACAGGGTTCATCTCCTGGCCGATACAAAGTTTGTATGCCTTATCCCTTCCATTTTCCCAGACTGCTATCAACTTCTAGCGCTACCTGATCAGCCCACAGCCGTGGGCCGCAACACAACAGATATCAAGTTCAAGCTCAAGGTCAAATTAGTCTTTATTCGATAATTTCAATCTTAAAAGACACAATAAAAACATAAAAAGTGTCATAAAACACCGTGTTGGCATGTAGTAGTGCTAAAAAATTGAGACATACTAGTTAAATTCCCCCCAAAAATATCAATTACAAAAGATAAAAAGGTATGTTATCTAAATCCATGCCATAAAATCATACAGCTCAGTGCAAGATTAAATATCATCACTATCGAAGATTTTCCTAGCATATATCTAACAATTAAAAGCTAAACCATAATAATTTAATAGTTTCCATATAGAAGACAATTTAGTCAGGATTCTATCATAGAGACGGGCCGCTTATCCAGATGTACATAGTAAGAAGACGGTAGGGATACTGTGACAGCCTACAGATTTGTTCTACTTATTAGTTTTCAAAATGCGCAAAGCAATCTCATAAAATCTGGTGCCAAGATTAGAGCATATCGGCTTAAGCCACCTGTCAGGCGGACCAATATATGCTGGGTACACAAACAGTACATGAGCTATCATCTCTATCATAGAGGGGCACGTGGGACAATGAGTATCTAGAGCATCGTTCCATTTTCCTATTAACTGGAAAATGATCAGTTAATTCGCCCTGTTGTCCCCACCTTACCTGTGCATAATTTGCTTTATGCAATTTAATGATAAAGCATAAAAGCTCTGATGGCTTCCCGGCCTCCTTTAGGGAATCCCATAGCTTATAACGAGGCACTAAATCAAATGCTGATTTTAAATCAACAAATCCAGCATATAGGGTCCCCCCAGATAGGATCACATTACTCAGTAAATATAGAAAACATCAACACTCTTGTAAGCCCATAACTCCACTCACAAACTCCTCTTTTCTTTGTTGCAAGAGGCTCCAATGAGGCTTTCGCCTCGTTCTCTGTTACAATCAAATGAAAAACCACAACTGCATACAGCTCATCAGGAAACTCTACATTGCTTCTTCTTCATCATCTTTTCTTTTCATTCAATCTTCTAGAACCTTCTCAAAAATATATATTTAAAAAATAAATTGGAAGGATAATGAGGAAAAATAATAATGCATGTATTACTTGCTAGAGGGAGCATACAGAATATATACATCATATGCATTGTAATCCTATCATTAATGAAAACAAGCAATATACTTACATGGATAGCATCTGAAGAAGTGTAATCTTGATCCCATCTGAAGAGAATGTAGGAGTGCACCATACTCACGTGTAGTCAGCACTGAAATAAACTTAGTGATGACTAATGTACTAACTAATAAAGGTGGTATATTATATATCAAAGAGGTTTTGTTTGAAACATGCATTTAGAATGTGATTAATATGGTTACATGACACGTTAGATATTAACGCAACAGGAGAAAATGCCATGAAATGTATTTTGGGAACTTAACTTGGATGTGTGCAACTCATGTTTAATGTTTATACGCATAATTTGAATTGATCAAATGCAGTTATATTTACACTGAGATGTTTATTATTCATTGCATGTATTCGTGCTTTAAGCAGTTACATTTATTTTCTTGCAGAAAAGTGCACATGTTAACATAGTAAAACTAGGCCTAAAAATTTAATTAATTCAGTTGCTGCTCACATTAAGATTTGACATGTAAATCACATTTAGCATTCATTATGGAATGCATGTTGCTGAACTGCTCATATTGCAGGTGGATAAGCATCTGCTAGACTTGGCATCTTTGACATGGGTTCCCCTGACCTTTTGCCTCTACATCCTGTATTTTTTTATGCTGCACTGGATTTTGTTTTTGCTGGTTTAGGTGCTTTGGGCACTTTGCCACTGCTGATCAGTGTCAACTTGCAAGTACTCCCTGTGTAAAATGTTATTAGAATTGGTTCTCCCTGATTGGCATATTTGATTTACTGGTAAGTGCCTAGTAAAGTGCACCGAGTGTGCCAGGGCCTGTAAGTCAAATGCTACTAGTGGGCCTGCAGCACTGATAGTGCCACCCACATGAGTTGCCCTGAAAAAGTATCTCAGACCTGCCACTTCAGTGTTTGTGCACAATTTTATACTGTCATGTCGACCTGGCAAGTCCACCTACTTGCCAGGCCCTAACCTTCCCTTTCCCTACTCATAAGACACCCCTCAGGTAGGCCGAAGGAACCTCCATGGGCAGGGTGCAGTGTAGGTGAAAGGTAAGACTGGTGTGTGTGACGTGTCCTGATAGTAAAATACTGACAATTTCGTTTTTCACTATTGTAAGGCTATCTGTCCCATAGGATAGCATGGGAGATACTCTGTAACATCTTACAAGTATAACTTCACATTGGCACACGATGGAGAAATACAGTTTACGCTCTCTGGACTCAGAATTTAATAACACATCTTAGAGTAACAACAGTTTTTAAATTATGTGTTTGAAAATGCCACTTTTAGGAAGATAGGATTTCCTTGTTTAATCCATCTGTGTGCCTCTGCCCTGTTTGTGCATTGACTGTCTGGTTTTGATGTGACAGGGTCTGGGGATGTGCATTGACTGTAGAAAGCCACTGGGTGGTTTGAGGTGTGCCTGGCCCTTCTTGGATGGCTCAGAGCTGAGCTGAATAGACTTTGGCTGCATTTAAAGTGATGGGAGGAGTTTTCCTTCCACCTGAATAGGGCCTGTCTCCCTGCACAAGGCTGTCTCTTCTGAAGTCTCAGAGACACAAAGACTTCACCCCTAGCTCCCCTGAATTCAGAGGCTGAGAGTTATGACCTGCCATGAGGTGCATATTCCAGTTTTGGGCCTCTGGAGGTAGTTCCTGCTGTTCGGAGCTGGAAACAACTTGAAAGAAGCAAGAAAACCTGTCTCAGACACTGTCAGCGAAGCCGCTGTGATGCTGCGAACTGCCCTGAGGCCAGGGGCACCGCTCATGAAGTGCACAACGCACCGCTCAGCCAGCACCGCAGCTCCGACACCTGCAGTTATCAGCATTACTGATGCCAGCGTTCGCACCGACTCCGTCATTGCCAGTGCCTGCATCCTGTTATCACAGTGTTGATTACCGTCGAGGGGGACTCCATGAACTCGCTGACTTCGCATCGTAACCGGAACCAATGTGTCATTTTCTTTAGGACAGTCCTGTCATGCACATACAGATTACATACATTTGTCCCATCCACACGACAATAATGGTTCTACACAAGTGACCTTCTACCTTGTAGCTTGTTCCTGTCTCTTCGACACCAGGCTCTCTGTACTCTATCATAATCCCTGTACCTGACGTACATAAACATGTCTCCAGATGTGGCAGATTTATTCTATATAAGGGTTACCACTTTTATTTTCATCCATGGCCAACAGCCAGCTGTGCATGATCACTTTTGTTTAGAAAAGGATTAGTGAAATGTTTTAAAGCATCCATGGTTGTTTTGAAAACATATCGATTCTAGAACAAACCCTCGAGTGACCAATTTAGTATAAAAGACCCTCACTTCCCCATATAAATCAGAGGAGAAATCCTTCCAGGCTGGACCAAGGTTCTGCATGCCGATCCTTCGACACTCAGGGGTCTGACATCCCTCGCGGGGTGTCATCCTTGTTCTAAACCATTAGTTCAGGGGTTGGTGATTTTCTGGGGGATTCTTGGCTGCATTCTAGCGATCACATAACCATGCTTCACCTAGGCACATTTAGGTAGGCTACGCGTTGTAGGAGTACGCCAATGCTATTGTTTTATATAATCGGCTTATGTTCATCTTTGTAGCACTATGGCAGAAATGTATCTACTGTTTACGATATTGGGGCTTGCGATTACTTTTGTATGCTCCTGTCTTCTGATTGTCGCAGCAAATATGTTTTACACAAGACTGACTCCTGACTCCTGACCAATAAATAACTATTGAAAACGTCCCAATCGCCACTCTGTGTATATTCTGAGTAAAAGTAAGCACAAGTGACTTAGCGAAAGAAACTGTTATGTTTTCCATGACACCTGAGAAATCAGGGTTGTCATGTTCAGTGGTTGTCAGAAACTACCTATACAGCTGTTGAATACAGGGGGGGTGGTAGTGGCACTGTAGACCTAGCTGGTCTAACTGCAGATGAATCCTGTGGGTGGTGTTCAGAGTCTGTATATACACCTAGCCCCCAGTTTAGGTCATCCAAAATGCGCAGGTCCTGGGAAGTGCTAGGAACTGCACGACAGACACCTTACCTCCGACACAACAAATTTCCCTGTACTGGATTCAACATGTCGCCTCCTCACAAATACAACACCCTGTCAACCCTGCGTCAGTGAGTCACTCAACTGGTGTGCGGCTGGAAATGGGCCGAGAGACAGGGCATAAACAGAGGCACTGGAAGAGTGCTAGGCCCGGGCCTGCACAGCTGGTCTGGCCTGGCTGAGGCAAACCTAGAGCAGAACCAGCATTAAAGCAGCTGCCGATCTGGGCTAGAGTGACGCTGATGGCCCGGTAAGTGGTAACAAACATTACCAATAATCGTGGAAAAGGTTCATCCTCAGACTAATTGCACATCGACAACAAGGCTACCTGGGGCACAGAGTGCCAGATGGTCATAATGGGGAAGATGGAAAAAACCCAAACTCACCTCACCTTCGAAATGCAGGAGCCTAGCAGGTCCCAATCAATCAATAGGGAGGGACTAGGGATTTGAAGGTCTGTTTCATTCCCCAGGGTAAGTAGGCAATTTATCAAAGAGGAAACAGACACTTGTAACACTAGGCCATTGGTCATATAAATTTAGAGTAACCTCAAAAACCCTATGCAAATGTGGTTAGTGCGGTATATATGGTTCGTCCGCCCCGCATATGGGTTATTGGCCGTTATCATTGGTTACTCCAAGTTAGTGATGTTGCCAGCCTCAACCAGAGGCACCTCTGGCCTGTAGTGCAGTGTCCAGAGAAAGAGAAAAAGAGTGTGTCAAATTAGAATTACAAAAAAAGGAAAAAAGGTTTAAAAAGCTGAAAAGTCACCCTGAATAGTTTTATTTAATGGTGTGATTTCCAGGTTGTTAAAATGATCTGTTACTACTAGATTGATCGGGTTACTAGATCATAGTAGTTGAATGTAGTAGTTGAAAAACACTTATTACACAAACGTCGACATGTTTCTGCTCTGTCGGCCCACAGGGGTCTATAGAGCATTCGTCAGGACTCACAATTAAACAGACAATGTACGTATATTACTCACACCTTTTGTGTTGTATTTCATTAATAACCTGTATGATTCGCAGGGTATTGACTCCTCCGGTTTCTGAAAAGTAATAGGAAGAGAACATCGGGAGAGACACACTTATTGCAAACATCCTGATTTAGGCTAGTGCATACGGTAGAATAAAATTATTATTCATTCATTCCTGAAACTCATCTCTAAGGTGGGGAGGGTTTTGTAACCGGGTAGAGCTTTTTACGCTATAGACATAGTTGTGGAAATTTGGAGGAACTGTAGAGAGCACACTCTACGAGGGTGAGTTTTTACTTGTACGCGCTGGCCTATCATGGAGCAAGCGTAAAGGAACCTTTTAAGCAAGATGGGCGAGTTATTTAAAACGCAGCGCATTCTCATACCTTGTAAACGGAGAGTACTCGCTTGCGTCGGGGGGCCCTCAGGACACAGAGCTGTCTTGCTTAAAAGGTTCCTTTACGCTTGCTCCATGATAGGCCAGCGCGCACAAGTAAAAACTCACCCTCGTAGAGTGTGCTCTCTACAGTTCCTCCAAATTTCCACAACTATGTCTATAGCGTAAAAAGCTCTACCCGGTTACAAAACCCTCCCCACCTTAGAGATGAGTTTCAGGAATGAATGAATAATAATTTTATTCTACCGTATGCACTAGCCTAAATCAGGATGTTTGCAATAAGTGTGTCTCTCCCGATGTTCTCTTCCTATTACTTTTCAGAAACCGGAGGAGTCAATACCCTGCGAATCATACAGGTTATTAATGAAATACAACACAAAAGGTGTGAGTAATATACGTACATTGTCTGTTTAATTGTGAGTCCTGACGAATGCTCTATAGACCCCTGTGGGCCGACAGAGCAGAAACATGTCGACGTTTGTGTAATAAGTGTTTTTCAACTACTACATTCAACTACTATGATCTAGTAACCCGATCAATCTAGTAGTAACAGATCATTTTAACAACCTGGAAATCACACCATTAAATACAACTATTCAGGGTGACTTTTCAGCTTTTTAAACCTTTTTTCCTTTTTTTGTAATTCTAATTTGACACACTCTTTTTCTCTTTCTCTGGACACTGCACTACAGGCCAGAGGTGCCTCTGGTTGAGGCTGGCAACATCACTAACTTGGAGTAACCAATGATAACGGCCAATAACCCATATGCGGGGCGGACGAACCATATATACCGCACTAACCACATTTGCATAGGGTTTTTGAGGTTACTCTAAATTTATATGACCAATGGCCTAGTGTTACAAGTGTCTGTTTCCTCTTTGATAAATTGCCTAGCAGGTCCCACCAGCGGGCATTATCGGACTCTGAGCAAGACGCTCCGTCCTCGGGCGCCACAGCGCCAGAGACCACTCTTCTCGTAATGCAGAACAGTTTGCAGTCTATTGATGGGAAAATGCATGTTCTTAACCTATGGATGGATCACATGTCAGCGAAGCTAGACAAATAGGGCGCCAGGATAGGAGAAGCGGAAAAATGCATCCCGAAAATGGAGGACTGCCTACAAACTGTCTCACCTCAATGCCTCAATTTGGTGGAGACCAAGGCCATAATCCAGGCAAAGAACAAGGACTTGAAAGCGAGGTCAAGGCGCAACAATCTCAGAATCATGGGCCTGCAGGAATCAAAAAACACAGGCAGGATGGAGCTATATGTTGAAGGTACACTCAAGGACATTTTTGGGTCTGAGAACATGTCCGAGGTGCTAATTGTATAGAGAACCCATTGGTCATTAGAAGTCCACCCACTCCCAGGTGCCCCTCCACAACCGATTATCACAAGACTGCTAAATTACAGGGACCAGGACACGGTGCTGCACCTGGCGAGGGAGAAGCAAAACATCAACTATAAAGGGAACAATTTTGCATTCTACCCAGATTTCACTGCTTCTGTCCAAGCGGTGTGGCGGGCATTCCAACCAATCACGAAACAGTTTCAGGCAACAAACATTCAATTCTGTACCTGGCCCGGCTGCACATTGGTGTGGAAGGAAAGACCAAAATATTCACCACTCCAAAATCAGCCATGGAATATGTCAAATTCCTGAAGAAGAGCCGACGTGATCAAGAGGAAAGACCTGATGAAGAGGAACAACAAAGAAACATGTAAACAGGCCAACTGTGCTGAAAAAAACAAAATACATGTCACATACAATATGGAAGGAGAGACAGGCAGCGGAAGGATAACAGCACTTCACGGTTGGAAGAAGACTAAGTATTGGACGGGTTTTGTGTGGTATGGGCAATGCGTGTCACACAATGGCACACAAGGCACGAAGACGATTGGCTGAAAGTCTGTAAGTAAGGTAACGACGCCAGAAACAACGAAGGACTTTTGTGGACTAGAGATTCGCATGGATATTACATAACTAGCATACCAACCTAAGAGTCACACTCAGCCACCTCCCTGCTCATTGGGAGGGAATTTGCGCCCTAGTTCCCCATATGGGTGTACCCCAACAACAGATATGGAAAACGTTTCCTTGTTCGGGCAAGTTAGGGTTATGGGGGATGGTTTTAGCAAGTTGGGTGTGCTGAAGTGGGTGGGGTAAAAGTGTGTTTTAAGTTGCAGATGCAGTATAGAGTGCATGCAGGACAGGTTTGAGTGCTGTCCACTAATGGGATTTGTACACAACAAGGGATCTGGAAACTTAAATATTGGAAATGCCGTGTCCAGTTGGTTTACCTAAATTGCTAACATGGAATGTATGGGGTCTTAACAACCCCCCCAAATTTGCCAGCTTCTGGCATACTTGGATAGACACAATATTCAAGTAACGTTTCTGCAGGAAACACAACTCACAAAAAACACAAAGCATATTGTAGGAAAAAGATGGGATGCAGTCAGAGTGGCATCATCGTACTCTGCATTATCCAGAGGTTTGTTGGTATTGGTGAAAATTTTACCCTAAACCTTTTGGAGGTGGACGAGCATGGGGGGCTGCTGTTGATACAAGGATCCCTGGGTGGCACAAAGATATTGTTCGTAAACACATATGGCCCTAATATAGACAACCCTGCCTTTTATAACAATGTCTGGATTGTGTATGGGTTCACTGCCTCCGTCAATGGTGGTGTGAGGTGGAGATTTAAATGTGTATCTGGTCCCACAGCTGGGCCGCTCGGCAACCACAGCATGGCATGGAAAACAGGCAGCTAAAATATTAAGGGAACGAATGAAGGCTGAGGGGCTGGGCAATGTATGGAGGAGCCGGAATCCCACCGCCATGAAGGGAACCTATGTGTCATCAGTGCACAGCTCATGGTCCAGGTTGGACTGTTGGCTGGTCTTTAGGGAGGTGAGCACATGGACAGTAAGCTCAAGACACCTCGCCAGGACACTATCTGACCATGCTCTGGTGTCACTGGAGCCAGCGATACCTACATGCACTAGGCTGCCATTCCAATGGAGACGGCAGCCATCATCTCTGCTAGATCAGGCATTTCATACCACCATTGGGGCCACCTTCACAACTTTCTTTCTAGAAAATGAAGGTTTAGTGGATGGGGCTAGGACACTATGGGAGGCCTTCAAGGTCACCATCCACGGGGAATGCATGGGGCGCAAGTGTGAACCTTGAAATCACTCAGGAACAGGTTACCGGATGTTGAAGGCAGGATACATACACTTGAGTGTACATATGAACAGAGGCCCACAACTGACCAGGTGAGGGAATTGGTCTCTGAGCATACTGACCTTGCAGAGCAGGAGGTACGTCACAGAACCAGAAGGGGGAAAGCACAGGCATATGAGGAGGGTGGCAGACCAGGGTGGTCACTTGAAAATAAATTGGCAGAGCCAAGGGAACAGGAATATATTGTACAAATAGTAGACTGAGAATCTGAAACACATTATACCACACAAGAGATTATTAAAGTGTTAATTGAGTTTAATTCCATGCTATACAGGCCTAGACCAGCGGCCACTGAAAGTGGTGTGTCCAAATATCTTGAGGATGTTGCGTTGGGTTGGCTGTCCCTGGTCCAGAGTGAGTATTTAATGCAGCCTTGGACAGTGGGAGATGTGAAACAAACTATAATATCATTACATAATGGGAAGGCAGCGGGATTGACGGCCTGCCTAGTGAGTTCTATGAAGCTAATGAGGATAGCCTTGCCCCGAGACTACTAGAGGTGTTCACAGTGCATGTGCTAGTGGAGTCCTGCCCCCGACCCTGTGTGAAACACTGATATTAATGCTGCTGAAGCCAGATGAGGAGGCAAATAAGTGCGAATCATATAGGACGCTGTCGCTGATAAATATTGATACCAACATTCTGGGCAAAATATTCGCAAACAGACTTCAACCTCTGGTGCCTAGCCTGGTCTTGCCGGACCAGTCGTGTTCGTACCCCAAACGTCTACTACACATAACCTGTGCACCTTGTTTGCAGTGCTGCATCAGTTAACCTCTGAGCTTAAGGCAGTGGTGGTATTATTAGATGCTGCCAAAGCATTTGATTCTATACAATGGGGATATATGTTTGTGGTCCTGGAGGGCATGGGGGTTCTGCTCACTTTTCTGAAATGGGTGCGCCTACTTTACATGAACCCAGTGGCCAGGATACATGTCAATAAAGTGATTTCTGCCCCATAGAGATTTCTAGAGGAACTAGGCAGGGGTGCCCCATCTCGTCGATGTTCTTCTCCCTAGACCTTGAACCTTTGGTCTGCAAGATCCGGCAATATCACACTCGCGCTGCGCTGGGTTTCAGGCTTTCGCCTTTAGCCATATCTCAGTATGCAGATGATATTCTGTTGTATGTGAAGGAACCTGAGACACATTTGGCGCCCCTGCTATGGGAGTAAGTTCGATTTGAGGGGTATTCTGTATAAACTGGTACAAATCCATTGTTTTGCCCCTAACACAATGCACCACTAGCTATGAAGTAGAGTTCCCACTAGCTTGGACAAACGATCCTTTGCGATTCTTGGGTATATGGGTGCAGAGAGACCAGGAGATAGTGATCAGCGTAAACTATGGTTGTGCTATCGCGAAACTAACAGATCAAGTAGTCAGGTGAACACGTCTTCCATTGTCCCTTGTGGACAGAATAGCGGTTGTGAAGATGTCAATCCTCCCAAAATGTCTTTATCTGTTTGTGAATATACCAATTGTACTCAGTAGAGCAATATTTAATACACTCAAAATATGTTTATTAACACTGATGTGGGCGGGCAAACAATAGAGATGTAGCTAGGACACCCTAACACAAACATATGAGTGAGGTGGTTTTGGAGCCCTGAATTTAAGACTTTATTAATTATGTGCGCAAGCACAATTCGCACACTACTGGCATTTCCCTCAGCGTTATCTTTAACATTTAGCGGTGGAAGCAGACGATGCACACCCAGTTCTTCTCATTGCCATGGTGTTACACAACAGGTCGGAGATCAATAGGAAGGAGATAAACACTGTAGCTTGCACTTCAAGAGCATGGAGGGATTTGGGCACCCAGGCAGGAATGATATGTCTCCATGTACCGGCCATGCCAATCACGGCGCATCTGGGCATATCTGTAGCCCACGACCATGGGGCGTAGGAGTGACCACGCTGGGAGATTTGTATACAAATGGTCAGTTCCTGACTCTGGATGTATTCACTGCAGGGCAACCCTTTACGGTGATGCTGAGGTTTGTATATACTAGGCTGCGCACGGCTGTCAGATCGTTATATCCCGAGTTCCCAAATGAGCGAGAGATGTTGAAAGCGCTGCAGGTAGTATTGACAACAGGAGAAAGCAAAGGGTTAATTACTAGATTATATAATACATCCCTACGAGAAAATTCAGTGACCTGATCTGCAGCCCCAGATAGGTGGAACCGCTGGCGTGAGGAACCGCTGGCTTGGGAGGAATGGGAGGCATGTTGTGCACTAACTGGGTGCCTCACTGCCAGTTGTAACATGCAAATAATACTTTTTAAGTATATTCAACAAATGTACTCTACACCTGTTTGATTACAGAAATATGGATTGCAGGAGGACTCTCGATGTGTGCACTGTGGGGATGAGGCAGCAGACTTTGTGCACCTGGCCTGAACCTGTAATTCTATCCATGACTTCCGGGTTCAGGTAACAAAGATTATATCACAAATGGTAATGGAAACTGTGGAATGCAACTGAAAGGTTTACCTATTGGGCCTAGTTAAATCATTTAAACCGTGTAACAGTAAACTAGTGGCTATCACTACACTGTTAGCGAAACGATTGGTGGTGAAACACTGGGGTGAGAAGCCGGCACCTACAGTGACGAAATGGTTGAAGGAGATTGCATATTGTAGGGAACAATTAGACATTTCTGCAGAAGAACTGCCTAAGTACTCCAGGCCCAAGGATATCTGGGCACTGCTGACTGTATACTTGCTTGACCATCCAGCGCTGTCATAAATGCCTCATATTGTATAATAACCGAACATATCTCAATAAGGTGTGTAGAAATCCCCTCAGCCAAAAGGATGATGGATCAATGAGGAAATGCAAATTAAAAAATGATGGACGGAATGCTGGACAATGCAAACATTCACCCCCAGTCACAAGGATCTGGGTTAAATCCATCATTTTTTTGCTCACCACACCACCCGAGTTTGGAACTTGCCATATGTAAATCAGTCTGACCCTGTGCCTCATGGGAACAGTCCAGCCCGAACTGCCAAGCCAGGGCCTCCCTGGACCGGAATCAAGCTTCCTGGGACAGGTTTCAGGGCAACACCTTTCATCAGCTAGGCTAGCTTGAATCCAGTGGTGTAGTGAGCACAGGACCCACATCTGGGCATACCCTTCCCACATAGTGAAGTTCATGTTGCCTGTCTGTATCCTCAGGCTGGACGAAGTGTCACCAATTAGTCTCCCATTGTTGAATGGTGTCCAGCTTTTACATGGAATTTGCTTGTCAGTGAACCCTCGCCTGGTGGTTCAATTAAGGAGGCTCATCTTTTGAATTTGTTACACTCGACCTATGTACCGAAGTGCACAAAAAAATGATGGATAGAATGGTTGAAATAATCTCATGGCACTGGTAATTACTTGGAACTGCACTCGGTCCATCCTTATTTTGCACATTGTGCCACCTTGGTTTGCCCTCAATAAAGCTCACCAGTCAGGTATATCTTGATTCCAGTAGACAGGGCCCATGTCTGGGCATACCCATCCCACTTAGGTCTCCACACTGAAATATACAAAAGTGGTAGATGGAATCCTTAAATTATTCTTAGTCACTGGTAATTACTTGAGCCACATTCCCGTTCATCGCTATTTTGCATTCCAAGCCACCTCATTCTTGACCCTGCTCCAGGGGGAACTTTCCAGGCTGAACTGCTAGGTCCTCCCTGAACATGAACACAAGCAACCCAATACTGTATTTGCCCTTATTAGTGCTCATCAATTGTGTATTGCTTGGTTCCACTGGCATAGTGTGCACAGGACCCACATCTGGGCATACTAACTTAGGGCGTCACACTGAAGTATACAGTAAAGTGATGGATGAGAGGCTTGAATTAATCTCAGACACTGGTAATAACCCAGTCCCAGTCCATCATTATTTTTCACACCATAACCCCTCAATTTGGACCCAGTCATATGAAATCAGTCTTGACCCTGCTCTAATGGGAACAGTCCAGCCCAAACTGCCAGTTCAAATTGTGCCTGAACTCCTATGAGATCCTAGGTAGCCCACCAGCCAGGCAGATGTTAGGCTATCTTCCACACCACTAGCTGACCCTTCAGATACGTTTTAATGGGTTTCTGTATGCTCTCGAATTAGTGCATCTTGTCACTTAGGATGCTTGATAACTTTTCCATTTTGTATATGTGCTAGATTTCTTTCAAACACATGTGCTGGGTTGGGGGAGATTTCTGTTTGCAACAGTTGGTCCCTGTTACCTAGCAAGAGGAATGATATTAATATGCTCAAGAGTTGCACATAGGGTGTACTCTGTATTTCCAAGGACGACCCAATAGAAAAATTGTGATGTATAGTGGTAATATTATCTCCATCGTAACCTTAACGAAGATCACTAGTTCTCCAAAATACGGAATTACTCGCCAACATGTCCACCAAACATGGAGTAGTGACCCCTTCTATGGCAACCCCTGCCAGTACAGATCCAAGCCTCCCAACATTGTCTTGCGCCAAGCTGGGTTCAATTACCTAAGGGTCAGGAATTTGTATGTGTTTACTTTGTACTGGTACAAATCAAAGTCTTTTCAGCACTCACCCAGATAGATTCTCTCCATCTTCCTCTAACAAAGTATATTCTTGGTCCTCCTCCCATTTCTGCATAAAATCATGTCGGACTAGTGTGAGGATCTGGTTAAGAGTTGAATATGGGAGTGACATACCTCTTCTGGGTGAGGTCTGTGCAAATATGGTCTCTATTTGGGTCAGTTACCTGCTTTCCTGGTAAATCTCTCACAGTTCCTTCCCAGTTCAATGCATGTGTTAGTTTAAAGTTGTCTTTATGTTGGAGTCGGTAAAGATATGTGCATTCTTCTCTTGTTCAAAGATTCAACCTATTAAAGAACTCCTCAAGCTCTGAGGACCATGTCTCTTTCTGTTCAAGAAGAGAGGGTCAGTTAATCCTGGCTAAAAATCGGAGTTATAGATGAGAGGACTCACAGTGGAGAAGGGTAGGTAGTCGCCTTCATCCTTCTGACCAAGTCATCCCAGTACGTGAGGATTGTGCCTGTGGTATATATTCTCAGCTCTGAATAAAACTTACAAAGAAGCATATAGTGCATGGTGCTTTGAGCCAAGAACTCATCACATGGACAGAATATGTGTATGACTCACCCGTCAGTTATCATGTGAAATATGACCTGAACATTAATAATATTTTTTTATTTTATTTTACATATTTTCAAATACATCATCGAGTTACACAACAGTGGCATCTTGCATATATCGACATTGCAGCTTACAACATAAACAGGGAATAGAACAAGAACAAACAAAACTCCCAAGCATGTACCCCAATTGGCATCCAATGAATGCCTTCTACATTAGCAACTTAATGTGCAGAGTCAATCATACTGGAATCTGGCTCAGCAGGGTCAAAGTCCTGTCTCACTGAGACTGCCGATGGCAATATGTCCATACCCTTTGTCAACAAATAAGACGTAAGTGGAGCCCAAATATCTTTTGGTCTTGACGGAATTGGCAATTTTTTGGCAAATTGTGACAACTCATCTCTCAGCAAACATCAACAGACATCAGCAAAATATACAGCACCCCCCAGCAAACCGTTGTTATTTGAAGACACGTCTTCTGTCCCAGGACTGCGCCACTTGCCTCTTGGCTAACAACAGTGAGATCGTCGCCAATAGTCTTTTTTGTGGTTTTAAATTATCCACAAGCCTGTTTACCCGCGGCGTACATTTGATCAATTCTTCTACCATTTCAGAAAGCGAATCAGTCACTTGTTTCCAAAAGGCGTGCACCCTTTCGCACGCCCATGCAAGGTGTATAAAATCAGCATCAACCATTTTACATTTTGTGCAATTTGCTACATCCCGCAGCCCATACTTTTAAATTTGCATTGGAGTATAATACAGCGGGTGTATGAATTTGAAGTGGATGATACACAAATTACAATTAGCAGTTACCAGTTAGCAGCCTAGTCAAAGAGCAGCAGTACTCCCAATCCTTTCCTGTAAGTTGCTCATCCAATGCCACATCCCATCGGTCTTTAGCTTTGCTGAGTTGCAGTATAGTGTCAGCCTGCATCGAGATATATACATCCTAGTAACCAACATTACCCTTGATGGCCCGACAGCATTGTTTGTAGCGGCTTCAAGGTTAACGTTGATAATATTAAGTCTAAAACGAGTAAGCAGAAACCTAAAATAGCTATTTTTAATTCAGTTAAGGTAAGGCAGAAACTGAGGACATTCCGTAATATCCCCGTAGTGGATCACTTTGTGCTTTGCACTTTCTCTCTCACTCATGAATTCCTTCAAGTTAGGGACACAAAAGCGCTATAGCTCCCCTTTGCTGATCCCCTTAAGTTTGACAGGGTTATTAAAAAAAAATCAAGTGTACCCAAACCAACACAAATCTTCTTTACATTTCTCAAATATGGAATTTTATGTGCAAATACAGACTGTTAAAAGAAGCTTCCTCCTGTGTCCCGATCTGAATAAGGTCTTCAGGAATATTTAAATCAAACTCGTAGTGGATAATGTACAAGGAGCAAGGCTGGGGTACTGCAAGTAGACGCCTCAAGAATTTCTTTTCAAGCACCTGCAAGGAACTAATATTTGCATGACCATAGGCAGCTGCTCTAAAGGTAACTGAACTAGCACACTTTGCCTTATATATCTGAAGCATTTAGTTTAATGTTTCTCTTCCCAATTTATTGGCCAAATTAAAAAATCTGAACATAGTCTCTTAAATAGGAGATGCTTGGTCTTTATCAATTGTTTCCAGTTACCCTTAGAGTCAACTTGCATCCGCTAGTACTAGTAGGTGTCTGAGAGAACAGTACTTAGTTCCACACCGTTCACTCTCACAGGGTGGCATTTAGTATTAACAGGCTCGCAAATCCTAATGAAAGACTAAGAAAGGCCAATTTTTAGATCAAATTTGGCCATAAAACTAGAGAAGCTATTCATAACCTGTTAAAACGCATTAGTGGTGAGGGCCAATAGTACTGTATCATCTACATACAGATGTGCAGGAACAAGGCACTGACCTATGTGAGGTAAATCTTGACATAGGTCCAACAATCAATTTTCTAGCCCACTGATGTACAATGTGAATAAAAAAGGGGTTAGAATGCAGCCCTGATTGACACCCCTGTTAACATTAAAACCCACGGTACTCTCCCTGATTTTTCCATTACTTAACCTGGCATTATGCTTGAGTATCTCTTTCTCTTAGTAGATTCACTATAGCTTGATCCATCCCAACTTCCTCCAACAGAAGTCACTATTTATTGTAGTGGGCACAATCAAACGCACTAGACAGGTCCATGAAATCCATATATAATACCCCCTTTTTGACACCATATGTCTAGGATAAGGTTCAGGTTTAGACACTGTGCAACAGTTCTGAGGTGTCTTTGCAACCCATACTGAATTTCTGAAAGGAATTTGCATTTCCCTGCCCAGGCTTCTAATAAAACAGATTCCTAACCATAACTTTAATCGGAATAGTAAGTGACATAGATAAGGTATCTAACATCCTGGTTTTACAAATACTTCAGAATAAGGGCGGAGGTCCAAAAGTCCAGGCTGTAATAAACAAAAGTTGATTGATATCACATTCAGGCCTGGTGTTTTCTTACCTCGAATACTTATAATCGCACAAGTGACTTAATCTAATGTAAATTCCAGTGGGCCTGAGTGAATTGAGTGTCCCTACATGTGTTAAAATTACAAGTGCCACTATTGTCCCCAGGGTTCTGACCAGCGATTATCTGTAGGTAATTATAGTTAGAACTTTGTTTCTATTCAAAAGGCGTTTTTTCTTTTGCCAATATCTTTGGCCCAGTTAGATGAATCTTCGCAAACTTGTCAAAACTAGTGGTTCACTCATGTCAGCTCCTCTCTTGAAAGTTTCAGGGTGATTTGTTGAGCAGGGGCCGAGAAAAAAGGGGGGTCCCAAAACACATTATCTCCAAGTTAATTTCCGTTGGAAACTTTAGACAAAGCTACAGCCCGAACTGCTGAACGGAATTACACCAAATTTGGCAAAAAGGTAGGACTTGGTTCAGAAAGCGTTCTTTTTTTTAAATGGTGTAAATCCGTTCAGTAGTTCCTGAGAATTTCAACAATAAAAAATGTCAATAGCTGATGACCGAGGAGGATTCGCAAACTCTCCAGAGCACTGCTTGATTCTGATTAGCTGCCAACACTTCAAACCAGAAAGTGTTAGCTGCCATCTTGTGACAAGGTAGAACCAAGTCATAGGAAAAAAAGGTAAAAGAAAAAAAAGAAAAGGGGCAAGGTAGAAACCCTTGACCCCCTAGGCCTGCCCAGGGGATCCACAAGGACCCCCGGGGCCAAAAAAAGCATTAAAAAACATATTTTTGCCAGATTTGCACAGGGTGCACGAATCCAGCTCAAAAAAGAGAAAAAAAAGAAGCTCACTGCACCATCAGGATTCAAGCAAGCCAGGCCGACGACGGCTGAAATGCCAGAAACCGGTCCCCGGAAGCTTGTTTCCTTCCCAGTATAAGAATTGGCTTGGTAGTTTGGTTTGCCCTGTTCCCATGATGTACTGGGACAGGAACAGACTAATTTGCATGTAGCCAGGTTCTGAGCTGGGATGGTGCAGTGAGCTAAAAAACGGTGATGGATCAAGCCCTAATCTTTGGACTGGGTAAGAGTGGTCTGCTTAATTCAGACACTCTGTTCATCACCACCCCCTTTTCTGAATCGTTTTTGGCCACTATAGGTGTGGCAGGGTATACTCAGACATGAGTTCCTTGCTCACTGCACCATCAGGATTCAAGCAAGCCGGGTCGACGATGGCTGAAATGCCAGAAACTGGTCCCCGGAAGCTTGTTTCCTTCCCAGTATAAGAATTGGCTTGGTAGTTTGGTTTGCCCTGTTCCCATCATGCACTGGGACAGGAACAGACTAATTTGCATGTAGCCAGGTTCTGAGCTGGGATGGTGCAGTGAGCTAAAAAACGGTGATGGATCAAGCCCTGATCTTTGGACTGGGTAAGAGTGGTCTGCTTAATTCAGACACTCTGTTCATCACCACCCCCTTTTCTGAATCGTAAAGTACTTATGCAGCACACAAACAGTAATAAAGTTAAAGCCTAGCACAAGAAAAATGCCAAACCAATGTGGAAAAATAGAGTAAATAAAGCAATACCAAATGCCTAAAAGCACACAGCACCACTTGCAGTCATCTGGTTGCGTCTGCTGGTGGAAAGTCACAATTTCAGTCCGACCGCTATGGAGCGCAGGTCGAATACATGGACCAGGTTAATCCCACTGAAGACTTACCTTCTCAAGTGCGGTGCGAAGGGTTCCTTTTGTGTTAGAGGAGCCTGAAAGGAGGAGGCTTTCAGAGCAAAGAGCAGGACGTGTACCAGGTGGTCATTGCTTAGTACTGAGCATTAAAGTGATAAAGAAAATAATTCAACACTCGGTGCATACAAGAAAACAAAGTTTTTTACTTAAAGTGTCAAACAAAAGACACAAACAGAAATGAGAGGTTCTACAACTTCCAACATACAACAGACTAATGACTCAACATCGTCCCATCAAGTCCATAGATAGTGCCAAAGGTAATGCTGATCCACTCTTACAAGAAGATAGTTTGACTGGGACCGAATCCATTGATAAAGAGCCCCAGATTTTAGGAATGAGCCCCCAGATTTTTGGGCTGAGTCAGAAGTCTTTCTGAAGTACCAGGGATGCTGCAAGATTTTCTATTTATGTTGTTGCCCATTGAGACTTGGTCTATTTCTTTGATTTTACTTATATTTGTATATTGTCCAATTAATGAGAGCCTTCATGGCATTGCTTCTTAATGCATCTGCACCATATAATTTCTGTATTGTACCTTTCTTTTGAATGTATGTAATAAATCCTTTTACATTACCATCAATGCGATAGAACTCACGCATTGTGTTTGTCCTTACTTATTTTTGGGAATTTCTGAGATGCTAAGTCATGCCTTATACATTTTGGATTGAACACCCATCCACCTGTGGGCTTGCTAATAAGGTGCCTTTTGGGGTGTAAAGATTCTGAGGTTCCCCGCACCCACAATGGTCCTTTTGTTTCACAGGTTCTGCAGTCTTCCTGGTACTGCTACCCTGGGTCATCTATTCCCCCTGGTCTGCATGTTGCTAATTCTTCTGCTCCTGGTCCATGTGGTCCTGGTCTTCATAGCTCTGATACTCCTTTGTTTGATCCACCTGAATATAGTCGTCTGATGCTGGCCCCACTGTCCTTGGTTTCCTAGGCCCCGGCCCTCCAACCCCATCCTAGTGCTACTAAACCTCGTGGTTTGCTTGGTCCATCTTGTTTTTGTCTATCTGACACTGCTACCCTCTGTTGTGGTCACCCTAACAGTGTTCCTCCTGGGGACTGGTCTTGCTTGTTTTTGCCCACCTGGTTCTGGTCTTCCTAGCCTTTCACAGCCCATCTTATCCAGGTCCAATTGAGCATGGACTTTCTTGCTATTCCTCCTAGTCTTACTGATGTTGGGTCTCTCTGCATGGGTCTGCTGCTCCTGTCCTGGCACTCTTTGTCCCTCTAGTATTGATTGGTGCCATCACATTTTCATAGACCTCCTAGTATTGATGATCCAGGGTCTTCTGTTCCTTCTACCCCTGGTCCTTCAGTGTCTTCAGGCCCTAGTCCACCTGGTATTGGCACCCTTGTTCCACATATTCCTGGTCCCCATGATCCTTCTTACACGTGTCCTGATCCCCCTAGTACTGTTTCTTCTGGTCCAGTTCTACCTTGTCTGTTTTCTCTTGGTCCCCTCTGTCTTTGTTCAGTCTAGCTATTGTGGATTAGGTGTCTCAGGTCCTGAATCTTTTTGTCCTGGTCCTCATTGCTCTGGCAATCCTAGACCTCCTGGTGGTCCACATACTGGTCATTATCCTCATCCTACTGGTTTATAGTGATGAAATATCCAAAGACATTAGAACTAGATCCTCTTCGCAGGGCATATCATATATGATTTTAAGAAAATCTCCTGTATCTTCAACAAATGACTGTAGGTTTTGAACATATGGCTGCAAACAGTAATCAATGTACTTCAATATGTTTTCATACAATCCTCCAATGGCCAAAATTATTGAGTGTCCTGGTGGGTTAATAGTGTCCTTATGGATTTTAGGGATTATATGCAGCTCCAGCATTGTAGGGTGGTCGTTGTGTAGGTAGTTGTATTCCAGGTGTGTCAGAAGTCCATTTTTTCGCCACTCCATCAGTTTTTCTTTGATGTTGTTTCTTACTTGAGCCCATTGATCCTTAGTGGCCCTGATATAACATGTGTTATCCCGCAGTTGCCGTTGGACTTCTTCCTTGTATGCTGTCATAATCCAAAGAACAATATTACCATCTTATCTGAGTTAAATATCACAGAATCATTTTGTTTCTGGAGTTTGTTGATTAACACAAATTATCTCCTATTGTGGACACTGTGGATTGGTTGTTTCCCTTGTTTGCCAATTCTTTTAACATCTTTAATTATTATGTCACTGAACACATCAATAGCATCGTGAGAAGTGATAGATAGGATCTTGGAAATTGGCCTGAATTATATTTTTATTTCGGCCCAAATTCCAAGTTGTTCCTTTTCTGCTAGATCTTGTTCTTTAATCTGAGAATTTAGCCCAAAATGTTCATTTTGTAGAGCTGTTAGTTCCTTGATTAGTTCCATATCCGATACCTGTAATCCCATCTGGTGTGCTGGTACTGATGCTGTGGGATTAGGCAATGTCTGTTTCGGTCATCTATTGGCATGGAACTTCATGAGTTTTAGTTTCCTAATGAATTTGTACACTTCAATGCATGTTTGACCATGTTGGAAAGTGCTTTCAGGGCAAAAGGATAAACTTAGCACTAAGATCTGTTGTTCTGCTTTCTTTAGACTTAGCAGTGCTAGGTTTATGTTCGTAAACTCAATATCTATTTCTGCTGTTGTTTCATCATCCAATTCTGCTGTTTGGAAGTTCTGTCTTGTGAATCGTTGATTTTGTTTATATTGGTGGTCCTTGCGCCACGGGGTTTGGGATTTCTTGGGTGCAATGTTTGGCAGCCATCTTGCCGTAAAAATCCAGTTCCTTTATTAGCTTTGCTCTAGCCCCAGTATTACTTCTTGGGCCTTATTTTTTACTAGACTCATTATCAGTGTCCAAGTCAGAGCTTAGCTCAGTTTCATATATATATTTTACCAATTGAAAGTTCTAATACTGTGCCCGAGTGGTAAAAGGCTTTTGTCATTTTACATTTCAGCACGGATGGCACTGTACTAAGCTTATGCTTGAAGACTTTGATAGAAAAGCAGAAATTTGAGGTGAGGAAATTCAGTGTCAGTGATGTTGTAGGGTGCTCTATACAGGAGCTGCTCTCCGCCTATACTTGGGAACTACCCAGAGTTCTCTGTTTCTTTTTTGCATAATGTATGCAGCCCTCTATGCCTGAAAGGGTATTGTTTTGATATAGACACAAATGCACACACATGTGGGGCCTGCACTATGAAAGGTGGGTACCCTGGTGCCTACCCAGGGCACCCACCATATACTTATTGGGGCCATTAAGGGAGGCCCAGACGCCCTGGCCCATGCCTGCATGCAGTGAAAGCCAGGATTTCCCCAGCCCATAAGCAGCAGCTACTCTCTCCAGGCTGGCGCAATATTTTGATTTGTGGTGTGGGCAGGGAAACAGATTTCAAGTTTGCTCAAAGCCTGCTGGAGTATTTTCAAAGCTTCTGCCAGCTGGGAGCAGACTTTGTGTTAGCTCCCACTTGGTGGGAGATTCAAAAATACTCTCCACAAATGGGAGAAAACACAGGTTACCCAGCATGTGCCAATGCGGACAGGGAAACCGCTATTTCCCGTAGATTGCCAGATGACTCCCTTTGTGATCATGGACACAATATTTCAGTCCCATGGACACAGTATTACAGTCTGCAGGACACAGCTGGTGAGCCAGCCCCAGGGGATGGGGCTCCCAGAGCCCCCTCCCCTCCTTTTTATTGATGAAATAGACCCTGGTGGATGGAATCCCTAGGGCCTCTGGAGCCTTGGTGAGGGGTGCTGAGCGGCCCCCTCTCCTTCCATGCAAATTTTAGCCCTAGGGGTTGGCTCCCCAGGGCCTTTAATGGTTGAGGGAGGGATGCCTCACAGGGCCCCTCTTCTTTATTGTTGAAATCGACCCAGTGGGGGCTCCTGAGCCTCTGGAAGCTCGGGGTGGGGGGGGGGGGGGGGGGGGGGGGAGAAATTGCTGGATTTTTTTGCCAATTTGTCTTTGGCGTGGGGGTGGGCCTCTGGGTCTCCCTCATGTTTTCTAGAGGGTCAGGGTATCCTTACCCTGATCCCTTATATGATTTTTCTTTTTAATTCAGGACAGGGGACTAAGTCCCAGAATCCTATAATGGCTACCAGTAACATTCTTCTCATGTTGCTAGCAGCCAATCAGAGCACTCACTCCCGCGGGCGTCTGACTCCCTTGGTAGCGAGATGGCCCAAGGGAAACAAAGTTACCTGAGCCAATCAGAAAACTCTATTTTTCAAATTGGCGATCCTGCAAGAGTCTCTCTAGCCTCTCGCTGATCTAACCATCCAGATGTACAATTATTTTTTACCCTTAATTTCTCAAAAACTACTGAACGGATTTACACCACACCCCCAAACCACCAGCTACGTATCAAGATCTAGTTTTGCCAGATTTGGTACAATTAATTCAGTTGTTTTTGCAGGATCCTGTGCCAGACTGGCCGTAGCAGGCACTGGGCGTTTTCCTGGTGGTCTGGGAGGGTGGGGGCCAGTTTTCAAGCGGTGGGTTCTGGTTTTGTTACTGGGGGCTGGTATTTGCAGTAGTGCAGCAAAATTGCCCCCCTGTAAAAAAACGGCAGTAGTGCTAAAGTGCTGCTCACTCAGTTTACTTAGTAGGCATTGCGCTACCCAAGGGGAAAAACTGGGTCAGCCGAAATTCAACAAATGGGAAGAATTTTAGGAACTTTGATAGTTAACTGTGTTTTTGGGTTGAGGTCACAAATATAATAACTACCTCATCAGCAACCACCTCCACTCATGCTGAACAGATATAATCACATAGCTAAGAGCACATAATGTATTGTTTACCTTGCGATAGTCAAGGTAGGTAAAGTAAGAACACTTGAGGTCAGCCTGAGAATGCCACAGCAAGCAGAAAAGAGAATTATGCCCTAATTGGAGCTTATCCCAACACTCAGTTAGAGGTAGCTTGTAACACACAGCTGCAATGAAGGGTATGTTATCAGGGTGCTTATTTACCAGGCCTGAGATTACCTAAAACATTCTACTGTATTCTGAGAGTTGTAGTCTTGGTTCATTTGCTATGAAGCAACTTGACTAAAAGACCTGAAACAATGATTTTAAAAGGAAAGCCTGAAACTGTAATACTGTGTCCATGGGATCGCAATACTGTGTTCATGATGACAAAGGGAGTCATCTGGCAACCTCTGGTACAGTGGCGGCTCGCCAAGGGAGTGCTGCAGGGCGGTGGGGTGGGGCGGGGGAGGGGCAGGGTGGGTTTAGTAAGGTAAGTTATAAAATAAACAAAACAATTTACCTTGCGCGCGCTGCATCACCGATCCGGCGCTGCAGCGCTCGCAATCTAAATTGTTTTATTTATTTCATTACTTACCTTATTCCTGTACGCCGTATGTCGGACTCCACTACCCCCTCACCCTGCCCCTCCCCCGCCTCACTGCCCTGCAGCACTCCCTCGGCGAGCCGCCACTGCTCTGGTAACCCTCCTGAGAGAAGACCGGCAACCACTCAATGAAAATATAGATTGTGTGGTTATTCTTGGCCTCACTTGCAAATCCCCCAATATTCACCCACCCTGCTAGACCACCCACTTCAACATGCATTAGTTCCTAATATACTCATACTCAATGGTGCAAATAGAGCTAAATTTGGAGGGGGAAGGGGGGGGGGAATACAATGTGCCCTTGTATAATGTAACTGGTGCTCATGCAAAATTGCCTCAATTTATTCGGGTGGAGTTCGAGCTGTATAAGACTGCAAAACACACAAAGCCTAAGGTTACTTTCCAGGAAATGCATTCTCGCACTGTGGCAGCAAAAGCGATTGGCAACTTTAAGGAATAGGCAGAGTGGAGATACAGGGGCTCTAGGACCAGGTGAAAAAACAAGGAAGCATAGTTATCAAGTAAATGGTTTTTCAAAGACCAGTGAAATACTCGGTGCAGTTGCGATAAGACGCCAATCCAACGCAGCTCAAGAACACTTAGGGGCAGATTTACTACTTCTGGCGCATCTCTACTAATCAGCAGGGATGCGCCAGAAGAGTTGCAACGCATCTGCCCACCCGTGCGCCACCAATGATGCGCCGCATTTACAATGCGGCGCACCGTGGCGCATGGATGGGCAGATGCGTGTTACATCCCTCGGCAGAAAGGCGGCGCATTGCTGAAGTTGCGTCGCAAGCGTGATGCAGCTCCAGCATGGCTCGGGTGCCCTTATCCCTAACATGCTGTGTCAATCCTTACGCGTTTTGACGCAGCATGGCCTTCAACAAATGGGAAGAATTTTAGGAACTTTGATAGTTAACTGTGTTTTTGGGTTGAGGTCACAAATATAATAACTACCTCACCAGCAACCACCTCCACTCATGCTGAACAGATATAATCACATAGCTAAGAGCACATAATGTATTGTTTACCTTGCGATAGTCAAGGTAGGTAAAGTAAGAACACTTGAGGTCAGCCTGAGAATGCCACAGCAAGCAGAAAAGAGAATTATGCCCTAATTGGAGCTTATCCCAACACTCAGTTAGAGGTAGCTTGTAACACACAGCTGCAATGAAGGGTATGTCATCAGGGTGCTTATTTACCAGGCCTGAGATTACCTAAAACATTCTACTGTATTCTGAGAGTTGTAGTCTTGGTTCATTTGCTATGAAGCAACTTGACTAAAAGACCTGAAACAATGATTTTAAAAGGAAAGCCTGAAACTGTAATACTGTGTCCATGGGATCGCAATACTGTGTTCATGATGACAAAGGGATCATCTGGCAACCTCTGGTACAGTGGCGGCTCGCCAAGGGAGTGCTGCAGGGCGGTGGGGTGGGGCGGGGGAGGGGCAGGGTGGGTTTAGTAAGGTAAGTTATAAAATAAACAAAACAATTTACCTTGCGCGCGCTGCATCACCGATCCGGCGCTGCAGCGCTCGCAATCTAAATTGTTTTATTTATTTCATTACTTACCTTATTCCTGTACGCCGTATGTCGGACTCCACTACCCCCTCACCCTGCCCCTCCCCCGCCTCACTGCCCTGCAGCACTCCCTCGGCGAGCCGCCACTGCTCTGGTAACCCTCCTGAGAGAAGACCGGCAACCACTCAATGAAAATATAGATTGTGTGGTTATTCTTGGCCTCACTTGCAAATCCCCCAATATTCCCCCACCCTGCTAGACCACCCACTTCAACATGCATTAGTTCCTAATATACTCATACTCAATGGCGCAACTAGAGCTAAATTTGGGGGGGGGGGGGAGGGAGGGGGGGGAATACTTCCAGCAATGTGCCCTTGTATAATGTAACTGGTGCTCATGCAAAATTGCCTCAATTTATTTGGGTGGAGTTCGAGCTGTATAAGACTGCAAAACACACAAAGCCTAAGGTTACTTTCCAGGAAATGCATTCTCGCACTGTGGCAGCAAAAGCGATTGGCAACTTTAAGGAATAGGCAGAGTGGAGATACAGGGGCTCTAGGACCAGGTGAAAAAACAGGGAAGCCTAGTTATCAAGTAAATGGTTTTTCAAAGACCAGTGAAATACTCGGTGCGGTTGCGATAAGACGCCAGTCCAACGCAGCTCAAGAACACTCAGGGGCAGATTTTCTACTTCTGGCTCATCTCTGCTAATCAGCAGGGATGCGCCAGAAGAGTTGCAACGCATCTTGCCACCCGTGCGCCACCAATGATGCGCCGCATTTACAATGCGGCACACCGTGGCGCACGGATGGGCAGATGCATGTCACATCCCTTGGCGGAAAGCCGGCGCATTGCTGAAGTTGCGTCGCAAGCGCGATGCAGCTCCAACATGGCTCGGGGTGCCCTTATCCCTAACATGCTGTGTCAATCCTTACGCGTTTTGACGCAGCATGGCCTTAAAAGTGACATTGTGAAATCTTGTAGATTTCACTCAGCCACTTTTAGGAGGCGGGCTTTACAAGGTGACGCATCTCCCAGATACATCGCGTTATAAATAGCCCGTACAAAAGTGACGCAACGACAGTGCAAATCTGGCGTAAGGGGCTTGTAAATTTGCCCCTCAGTGTGAGTGTCCGGAACGCTGCCTAGCTCGGGCTGACACACCGAGGGGGAGTGGGGGGCCGAAACCCTTTGAGCCCTATGGCCATAGCCCGCCTGGACTAGTGCTCTAACTTCTCTCCCTCTCGCAGCACAACACTGGAGACAGGTTTTCAAACTGAGGAAGAGAAGAAACACAGGCCTTGTAAAATAATTACCCTAATTTCTGCACGTAATAGTGGTTGTGTTAACTGAATTCGAGAGCCGAAACTGAACATGCACAGGAGAAATAACTGCTGTCGGGACACCTTATCTCTAATTGTGTACTCTGTCTAAGAGGTCTCTGTGTTCCCCTTTAAGTCTGCTTTCTAATCTTTTATCTTTAAACACAATTAATTTTATTTTCAACCCTTCCATTGTTAAGCAAGAAAATCTAGTTTCGAAGTTGTTTGTGCAGGAGATATAATCTCACCCTGCAATTGAGCATTTCCAATTTCCATGGTAATGCCCCTTAAACCTTTCAAATCCCTTCTTCTTCTTTAAAATGCTGGTTCTGGTCAGTGCTTTCTGCTTTGGGCGAAAATTACCTCCTAGGACACAGGTCATTTCGCGACTGCACCGGCCTCGAGAAAAAGGCGTAAACCGGTATTTCTGACCAATTAGGGGCACTGCTCACCTTTTCATAGGGGTAGAGATTACTATGCCATACTTAACTCCCTATGTTTGTACTATAGTATATACCATCTTATTCCCTATGTATTGATTAGCCAATTCTACTTTCTTACTAATGCCTCCCTATTCTACCATTTGTATATGTTGTATATGCGTAAACTGTGACAGTGTGTCATCAGCGTAGCTCCCTATGTCTGTAGCCATGTTTCAGTGCTGTATAGACTTCATAGTTTTAAATATCGTGGTACAAATATATTGCAATCAGAATACAAACTACCAAACTATTGTGTAGGTAAGTACATTAATGCACTTATAAATTGACTATATTTCTCTCTACATACAAAGAAATATATACACGTTGTCTTCAATATACGTAGGAATGAAAAATATTTAATCTCTAGACTTACTTACATAAAGTTACCGTCATGATGATTTGGTAGACTGTTCTGGCTACCATGTTTTTGTTGCACTGTATTTTTCTACTTGATATTCTGACATACATCTCAGCATTTAAGTACTCAAAAAAACGTACACCCTCAACCTCTCTTTTGTACTCATCCAGTTTCAAAGTTCTTCTTCACCACTTGTTGCCATGTATAGCAATTCTGTAAGAACTCATAATTCTGTTATAAAATAAATCTTAATAATAAGTACTGTAAATGACAAACTAGTGTGTCAACCCCCAAATGCCACAAACCAACTAGCCCCAAGTGAAATTTCTGCTGCACTGGCGTAATTTTATGTAATTACGCAAATTGATTTGTATGCTTGTTACGCAGAATTCCTGCAACATGGAGGAACAGGAACAACTGAAAACTAAATGCGAGTAGCTGTTATTCACAGCACACTGGACAGGGGTTGGTTTCATTAAAAAAAATGTTTAAAAAAAGTTCACTTACCTTTGCGTTTGCCATCCGGTCCAGCGTCCTCGTTTTGAACAGGAAGCAGCCACAGGCAGCCTCCCTCCCCTAAGCCAATCACAACACTGCAATGGCAATATTGTGATTGGCTGGGACGCCGACCACACAGGCGTCTATGGGGATATGGGGAGGCCATTTCCTCCACTAGAGAAAATGCGGAGTGCGGTTAAGACTGGTTTGGTCGGCCTTGGGGGGGACGAAACAGTCAACGCACTAAAAAGTGGGCAAGCCACTTCTCCCCTGGACTCCAGCAGGCCCACCACCCGCCCGCCCCCAACCAGGCATACCCTTCTGCTTTCTCGCAGTGTGAGAAGCAGGAATATAAAATGGTATTTAAAATACCATTTTATGCTTCTGCTTCTCGCACTGCGAGAAAGCAGTGGGTGACGCTCCTCCCTCCAGAGCCCCTAGACTCGGAGGTGAGGCCTACACTCCCTGGCGCCCGCCGAGTACTGCGTTTGATGAGGGTCGAATCCTAGTTGTGTTGGATGGCAGACTGGTGCTGCCACTGTTGTGGAAAGGCTCCTGCTGCCCAGATAAACTGGTGGACGCTGTGCTGAAGGTAGGGGAGTAATCCCCCGGAAATAGAAGGAGCGTGCCTCCTAGGCCCATGAACTGTACACTGCAGATGGAGTGTCTGCCTGCGCAGTCTGCAGGCCTCTGCTGGCAGAGAGGACTCTGGAGCAGGCCTGCAATTGGAAACACCGCTGAGTGGCACAACGGAAGGGGTAGAGTGGATTGAATTATTTTTGTTCTGGACGTTTATGGAACCTACGTTGACTCCACCCACCTTGCTTAGAGTCCTGGAGGCTGTAACAGTTGCAGCTCCAAAAGACCATAAAAAATCGTCTAGATCTGTTAGGACGCTTTGGAGACGGGTGGACAAAGGTTGTTGGGGCCAGCGTTTAGGATCAAAAGAGTGCCCTGGGTCCGAGCTCTGACCAGTTTATGCAATTTACCCATAAACAAGGTGGGTGCCAGGGCACTGTTGCGGACTTTGAAGGAGTGATCACTGTATCTGAAAAGCCTGTCTACATGACAGTCAAGACAGTGAACTCGTGTGTAAAGAGTGTGCGGGGAGAGTGGTGAAGCCCAGCCCCAGGGAAAAGTTGAGAGACAAGGAAGGATAAGGCCACCAGCGACACACAGAGCAATACTATAACTCATCAAATGAAAAGGTCTGCCCAGCGTGCCACTCCGCAGACCAGTGCCAAGTCCCCTGGGGAATCTAGCAACGCAGCATGAGAGCCCTCGAGAGAGGAGTTAATGGCAGCAATAAATGGCTCATGTACAGCATTGGAATGGGAAAATTAATTCTGTCTCCACTGAGGTCAAACTCCTCTGCACCACTTGGCGCAATGTGACTGAGAAGGTGTAAACGGCTGGGCACCCAACATGGAATCTACAAAAGGAAGTAGAAACGCTCAAGGATCTGACGTCTAAGATGAGGGTGGTGGTGGTGACCAGGACTCTAGAGGACAGGGTGGAGTATGCTGAAGGACAATATCCTGCGATTGTTGAGTTTTCATGAGGGAGAAGAGTGCGCTTCACCAGAAGAATTTCTGGAACACACGCTCTTTACTGTCTTCAAACCACAGGGACTGTTAAAGATGTTTGTTTAGGAGAGGGCACACATGGCTCTGAAATGCAGACCTCCGCCAGGTGCCACTTGTAGAGCCTTCATAGCTGGGATTTTCAATTAAAAGGATCGTGACACTTTACTTAAGGTGGCCAGGGCAGGGAAGCTGGTGGAGCCCGGATTGAAAATCACATCGCCATATACTCGGATTATGCCAAAAAGGTCCAATTGAGGAGAAAATCCTTTTTAGATGTTAAGTAAAAGCTCTGGGCCATGAACCTTCCCTACATGTTGCTGTACCTAGCTGGGTTCCAGGTAAAGCACGGGAAAACTAACTTCCTTAAAGCATTCCAAGGAGGTTTTATTGTGGCTGGAACTCTGTTAAGTTCCCCCAATTGGAAAGTGGGACATTCCGCAGCCGCCCATATAGACAGAGAGAGAGGGAAATTGACAGAGAGGGACTCATAGATCTTCTGATTTGGGGGCCTGCAGGAATGGCACAGTTATGGTGCCGGAGGATGGGAACTTGGCAGCAGAGGAGGTGGTCATGCCCCGGAAGACCGTTCCAGGGAAACATCCGCTCAGCACACAGGATACTTGATTGCACCTACATTGGTGCCCTCCACTTGCACCATGGATAGTTGGGAGAGCAGGGTCAACCAGGGGGAGGGGAAAATGACTGGGTGCTGGTGAACCTGCCTGGCTGGGCACAGGAGTCCAATTGCCTCCAGTTATAAGAGGTAATTGTTATGGTATTAAAATTATGTTCAATGATATCTGCAAGTGGGGCATTTATCAAGGGATTGTTTGAGGCAGCTCAGGGTGACCCCACCGAGAAGCCTTGATTTTTTTGATTTAGAGTCATATGGTGGGGGGGGTGTGTGACTTGATCCGCGTACTTTGTATGACAGTTTAGTTATATCAGCTGTTAATCTGGTTGTGTGGTAATTGTTTACACCACTGGTTTTTATTGGGATTGGTGGACAGACACATTCTTTATGATGTTGACACATGAGTTAACCCGGGCGGTGTGGGAGGCAATGGGGGGGGGCGCTGTTTTTTGTTCTGGGTGCTCGTGACTTGTTGTGTTCCTATTCTCTGAAAGGGTAGCTGGTTGGCATCTGGAAAGGTTCCCTGTGAATGGGGAGGTGGTTGTGGGAGGCATCTATGACCTACAATGCATACTCGGTATAACTTACTTACTTGAAATGTCCGTGGATTGAGTGATGATTACATAAACTGCTGTAGGGTTATGACTTACCTTAGACATCATAAGGTACACATCACAGGTCTACAGGAGACTTACCTGACAGACTCTGAAGAGGCGAATTTCAAAAAGAAGCAGCAGGACAGTTGTACTCATCCACATATTCGGCGTATGCCAGAAGAATCTCTATGTGGGTGTCCCCCGGGATGCCTTTTCGACTCACATACTAGGCGGTGGATGTGGGGAATTGATATATCCCCCTGCTGGGGGTGCAGGATGGCCGACATCTGTATCCTTAATCTTTACGCTCATAACACGGATAAGGAATTTTTTCATGAAATAAAATAATGTGTTGACAGGATGCCTGGATGTCCCGATGGTATGGGCACTGCAGTTTAACTGCGCATTAGATGGGGAGCTGGACTGACACAATCCGAAATGACACACTAAGCCTAACATGGTGCCTGTGTTGTGACAGGTGATGCTTAATATGGGGATCGTTGATGTTTGAAAGGAACTGTACCCAATGGCACAAGAGTTCTTTTGCCACTCACTAACACACCACATCTTGAATAGACTAGATCAAGTGTTGAGGTCTGGGGAGATCCAGGAGGAAAGATATCTTGGGCGGTTTCTATCCGACCATTCCCCTCTATTAGTTGAGTTTGAAGTAAGTAGTAGGAGCAGTGGACTTTTCTCCTGGAGACTACCACAGGGAGTGTTGTCGCACCCTGAGTGTAGGGAAGACTTATAGGAATAGCTCTCTGCTGATCTGGAGAACAACTGGTGTTCCACGTCCACCAGGAGAAATGAATGGGAGGTGATGAAGGTGGTGTCTCACGGTGTGTGTCTAGGAAAGGTATATGGAATCACGCAACAAACTACAGAAAGAGTTGGCACTATAGGAGGCAAAATTAGCTACTCTACAGAAGATGGAACCAGGGCAGGCAGCGAATGGGTCTGAATGAATGAGTTTATGAAGGGCCCTCAGAGGGACAACTGTCGGCGACTACACAGTGATGACAAGCCTAGTAAATGAGCAGCGCAAATTCTAAAAAGAGAAACTGAGGCACCCACTGTGATGTCTTTTCATTATCCTAGTGGTACAGTGGCCACAACACAGGTTGCGATAAATCGCCCATTTCTGGAGCACCTACAATACATGTATCGGAGGGTATATCAAGCCTTGACAAATGATTTAGCATCATATTTGGAGGGGGAAGAGCTCTCACAGGTCCCTGGAGCAGTTTACGAGGACATCCAACGGGTACTCAAAGCAAAATTAATGCCCGCCCTAAATTACGCGCTTCAAGCATTTCCAGGCAAACTGCATAAAGAACTAGAAAAAATCCATTGCAGAGCCTACAAGAGACTATTCCATCTTCCGAGGTGTACCAGAAACACTCTTGTCCGCCTGGAGTTCTCACTTAATCAGCAATATCTGGAAGAGTTGGCCGCCCTAAGTAAATACTACTTCTTAACAACGACAGCAAAGGAGAACACTCTCAAGGCAACGTTGAATTGCATCTTCAGAGAGCCAGGGAATCCCTGGTCGGCCACTCTCAAGGCGGCGAAGGACTATCTCAATCTCGCCATTGAGTCTTGGAATCCGGAACTTGTCAGCTATACGGCCATCAAACACTCCATCAAAAAACAAGTGCGGGCGCAGTCAAGAGATCTGGATCTGGAGTCGCTGGCAAAAAAAGATCTACACGAGTCCTTGTCCTTACCACATATCCTGCACAATCCTAAACACCACCTTAAGCAGGCCGTGGGCCACGCAGGCCTTGATAAGATCTTAGCGTATAGACTACATCCGCTGCCTCTTAAAGAACTATATGCTTTTGGCACGGCCGGCCCAGGTGCCCGGGAATGCAGGCTCTGCAGGTACAAACGTGAGTCTTTGGCTCATCTACTATTCTGCTGCCCGGCCCTGGGCACGGCCCGCAGCCTCTACCTCAGGCCAATTTTAAGACAATCAGGAATCCGCACTGCAAAGGAGGCGACCATCTACCTCTATACCTTGACAACGGTAAAGTATATGGCCTCCTTCGGAAAGTTCATCTACCAGACACGAACTCTACTGAAGGCCACGGAGGGCCTCTGTTCACAGAGACCTTGTTGACCTATGCCTCAACATGATCCTCATGCTCCGCAATCCCGCCCCCTGGGCAGCAGAAATTCCTTTGGTTTTAACTTTTGTAATTTTATACACTTCGAATTATGTTTTTAATGTAATGGTTTTGAGTAATTAAACAATAAAGAATTCATTTATTCATTCATTCATTCATTCATTCATTCATTCATTCATTCATTCATTCATTTTACGAGGAGCTGGATGCAGACTTTACATTAGAAGAGTTGCAGGATACTTTGGGTGTGCTGTTGGCATGTAAGGCCTTGGGCAGAATAGTTTTCCAGCTGATTTTAACTAGCTGTTGGAGCCTCTACTATAAGAAAAATTACTAGGAGTTTATAAGAAGGCCCAGTGCCTAGGTGAATTGCCACCCACGCTGCAAGAAGGTCTCATCTGCTTGATGCTAAAACCTTTGGATCCCTCCTTCTGTAGAGCATTGACCATGATTAATTCAGATGCTGATGTGTTATGTAAAATTATATCTGTGTGTCTCAAGTTGGTTATGGGATTGTTCCATCACGAGGAAGAATGCGGTTTCATATCGGCTGCAGTATGGCAAGCAACCTACGATGCCTATTTCAAGTGTTACCCTTGATACAGGACATGCAGAGAAGGCCTTGGCGACGGTTGATATTGCTAAGGCTTTCAACACTTTAGACTGGTCATACTTGTTGGAGGCATTGGGAAACAAGCATTTACAATGCAACAGTCTCGCCTTTGCAAAAGTTAGAGCTATTGGCATTGTAAATGACAACATTTTTATTTATGTGTTGGCTTTGAAAACAGATAAATAAATGGCATTGTCATTTACAATGCCAATAGCCTAATCTCTCGCAAATGCGACACCTATTGCATTTGCACCCACACACACACACACACAGAGCCATACACAAAAAGAGTCACACAAAACCGGATCACAAGCAGGCAACAGAGGCACACAAAACCGGGTCACAGGCAGGCAACAGAGGCACAAGCAGGCAACAGAGGCACACAAAACCAGGTCACAAGCAGGCAACAGATGCACACAAAATCGGGTCACAAGCAGGCAACAGAGGCACACAAAACCGGATCACAAGCAGGCAACAGAGGCATGCAGCAGTGTCTCCTAAATCCTTCCCTTCCCTTGCCCAGCCTGATGGAAGTGCTTGTGAATGTAGGTGATGATGTTCCTACTCTCTCGGAATTGAATTCACATTGCCAAAGCTCTGGAAGTCAAAATCTTCTCCTGTCGCTTTTCTGTCAAATTTGGAGTAAAAGGCCCAAAGATTTGCAGGAATACCCCTGGGAAGTCTATGGAAGTCATAGCGAGGAGGAGAAAAGTTAAAGTGGGATGGCAGGAGACCTTTCTTAGTGAGACCTGGAGAGTTGGCATGGCTGTTAGGTCAATAGATAGTATTTCTTATTTCATGAGTGGAAGAATGCTGATGGAAGATGGGAGTGGGGGGGTTGCAGTAGGATGTGATGTATCATTTTTATATTTTTGAGGGTGGATATCATTAATACTCCACAATGTGGAGTGAGGTAGCAGGAGACATTTTTTTAAGTATGGCTTCCCCACTGTTAGACGGACCGGGAGGGTCGGCCGAGTATAAGGGGAGAGGTCCCCAGGGAGAGCCGTCTCCAGCGATCGTACAGACAAGTAACTTCCCCCCCCACAGACAGATACCACACAAGGATGAGGTTAAACGATACTTTATCAGCAAATCTTCAAGTACGGTCAAATGATACAAGGAGGTCTGGACTCAGGGGTCCCCTCGGTTGGGGTCTCTGGTTGGGAAAAGGGGTAGCGGGACAGTCTTGTTACCAATTGGGTGGATGGATAGCTCTCAATCCTCGAGCTCGGCGTTCTAGATGATCGGGCCGCGGCGGAGCCAGCAGGTCCCGAGATGGTTGAAGGTAGCGACGGTCCGCGGCGGAGCCAGCAGGTCCCGATGAAGATGGTGGTACAAACGGTCCGCGGCCACGCCAGCAGGTCCCGACGACGATGAAGGTTTACGGAGGTTGCGGCAGCGCCAGCAGGCAGGACGATAGTTCACAAGGTAGGGCTACGGCAGCGCCAGTAGTCCGTCAAGGATGAGTTCTTCTCTGCGTCTCTCGACTCCAAGATACAACTCCTTCCTGCTCTGGAGCTGCCCCAGTTATAGGGCTGGTGCCCTTTGATGTCCGGACCCTCGCACTTGGAGGTCGGGGGGTCCAGGATGAGGGAGTCCAGACACCCAGCAGGGGGGTGGAGCCAGCGCCCGGGGAGGCTGGGGGCGAGCGGTACCTGGCGGGGGAGAGCCATCGACACCTCTTTCTCCCATTGACCTGCCAAGTAGTCCGCTCACCTCCTGGGTGGATGGTGGTGCCGGGATGTCTGAGGCCTGGCCAGGCCCAGGGTTAGGGTCGATCGGAGGCCACGCGGCCTCGTGGTGCAGTGTCCAAGATGGCGCCCAGGTCGGACGCGAGGGCCAGTAGGGGATCGGGCCCAAGAGGTCGAGATGTTCAGAGGCAGGGGTCCCGGAGGGGACGGAAAACGTGGAGTGGTAGTGTGTAACACTGGAGGGACCGGGCTCGGGCCTGGTCGGGCAGAGGGGGAGCGGGCCCTTCATGTGGCCTGTCCAACACCCACGATACCTCTTCTCAATCATTGGATGACCCCTGCTCAGAGGGTGAGGAAATGTATTTGGGGGGGGAGTGAACGCCAAGGTTCGACCTAAAAAGCGAAGGACTGTGGTGCGACCCCAGATAATTAACAGTGGCTGGGATGAACTGAAGTGTCCCAACCATCACTGTTGTTCACGTCCGTTCTTTTCTAGGGCTGCCCTGGTGTCCTGCACTACTCACGAAAGCCAGAGTAACCAGCAGTCACTTCTCCCGATGTCCATAAACTGAGCGTTTGTGGCTGTGCAATATTAATGATTGCTTTTATGCTGCTACAGAATGGAAAACCCCTGTTGCAATAACTATGTTGATTCACGTTATTATTTCGGTAATTAATTCTTGGTAGGGAATGAACCTCGAGTGTTCTCATATTTTTGGCACACATTTAAGGAGATGTGTATGTCGTTAAACGAGATTAAAATCGGATTACGGTAAAAGTGAATTAACGTGCATGCCAAAATGACTGAACATAGCTAAGAAATATTCACGATCTTGGGCTCGTGCAGGGACTGGAGGTCAGGACAAGGTACGCTAAAGACAGAGACTTTTTAGGTAGGGTTCGGGGAGACCTGCGCACGTGATGGACTGCCCTCGGTGGCTCAGGTACCGGGAGATGCAGCAGCATTGAGACGTGTACAGCGGGTCCGGGACTGGACCCAAAGAGGCGGTTTACGGACCGCAGGTGACGTGGGCTGACAGGAGCCAGAGACCAGTGACGGGGGCGGATTGACGAGATTGGTCCTGATGGCAACAGCCATAAATGGAAACAATGCGGCGCGTTAGTCGACCTGTAAATCCTAAATAGGAGTTGTGGGGTAAGGTGTAGTCTTAATAACCCTGGGTGTGTTATTTCATGACCAGGGGGCGCGAGATCTTGCCCACAGTGGCCGAGGGAGGGCTGTAAAGATGGTAAAGTTCATGGTGCAGACTTCGGTGTGTGTGTGGGTGGGGGGGGGGGTTCAGAAGAGACAGACCTGGAGGCCGCGCTCTGGGCATGGCTAGGATGAGCAGCACTCACCGTCCGACAGGAGCCAGACAGCAGCATTGCATTGCTGTGGCTAAGAGAGGACAGCAGCTCCAGGCATTTACGGATGACAACCATGGGCAAATAGCAAGGATTTGTTTTTTATAAGTGTCTAAAACCGCGCCGCGGCCTTCTCTGCGCATGCGCATTGAAAATCATAGGTGTTAATATTATTACCCAGTGTAAGGTACCTCACAGGCTCCGAAGTTTGGAAGCCAGGATTGGTCATCAGACATCCGTCTCTGAACTCACTGAGGCGTGTCACCGAGATGATGCCAGAGGCGTCTGCTGTTTGCCCAGCCGATGACTGCTGCCCAGTAAACATCAAATATTACCGGAGTGTATTCCGTATCACAACTTACACGGGGGGAGGGGGCGGCCTGCGCGCTCTCCTACACCGGGGCGGGGAGACTTCCCTACTTCACACTCCTCCTACTCGCTGTCCTCCTCCTCCCTCCCCTAAACGCCTCTCACACTCGGCGGCTCCCCGACGCCATCCTGGAACCGGCGTGAGGGAGGCTACAGTACAATGAGCCAGGGACTCGGGCCAAACCAACGGGCGCAGCGGAGAGAGGAGGATCCGGCAGTTCCCAGCGCAAAATAAATAAATAGTTCCGTCTCGATGTCCTTGCATGGCCCTGGAACAGACGTCACAGAAGAAGCAGCAGAGGCCATGCGAGGTGGGGAGCTAACTGTGAGAGCTAGAAGAGAGAGGTTCCCTCTGCGCCTCACTCCCCTACTCTTCGGCTAATTGTTTCTTTTACGGATCTCTCCACAGCCTTTCTCGTCATTAAAAAACTGTCAGGGGGGTTGCGGGGCTTGCGGGGGAGAGCGGACACAACCATCCCAGCACAGACACGTAAGGAATGACAAAAACATGACTTGCAAAAAAAAAAAAAAACACCGCCCACCGCTGCATGACGTTCAAAAAGGGGCGGAGCTTAAAAAAAACAGTGGAACGCCCACAAATCTGCTCCGAGATTTATTGACATATCTCTCTTCCAATGGCTAGCCTCCATTTATGGAGCTAGCCAATGGAAGAGAGAGGTGGGTTAAAGCCCAGTACTGAAGAACAAATAATTTCTGCTTGCGCAGTGAACGCCAGGCGAAACCTAAAAATGGGTTTTGGACCAAATTCCTGATCCTGTTCAAATTGCTGTAAACGAATCCCAGGGCAAGGGTTAGGAGTGAGAGGGTCGTATCTGGGAACTGGGGCGTACAGAGAGACACCAAGCAGGGATGCCCGCTCTGACCACTGCTCTTCGCTTTGGTGCTGGAGCCACAAACAATAAAACCCAAGAGTGCTTGGCAATGAAAGTGAGAGGCACTAACCATGTATTCTCTCTACATGCGGATGACGCAGGATTTTGCCTGTCCCGGCCTAGGGAGTCAGCACCAGGTTTGTTGAAGCACTTAGATGAATTGGCAATGTAGTGTGCCTCAAAATCAATAAAACTAAAACTGTACTGTTCCCCCTGGGAGTCCTGGATGATTGTCTGTTCACAGCCTGCATGATCTTGGCCTTCACTAGGAAGTGGATACATTTAGATATTTAAAAACAATGGTGGCAGCTACAGCCAAGAAGCAGTATAGATATAATGTTAGGAGTGTAATAAAAGGTTTGCAATTGTAAATTCGGTTGAGAGCCAAGTTGCCCCTGTCCACAATTTGGAGCGTTGCAGCTGCAAAGGTGGTGCTTCTCCCTAGGTATCTTTACAGGGTCCACAACACTTTATGCCATCTGACACAGGTCAGCTTCCGAATACTCAACATTCAGCCGGTTTCATTCCTGTGGACTGGAAAGAGAAGTCGGATGGTGCTTGCTACCCTCATATTAAATCAGGAAGAGGGTGGGCTGGGGTTACCGGACATAGAGCTCTTGTATTATGCTACACAACACCAATATGCAGCAAAATGTACAGCAGGTACACACAATTGGGGGAAAAGTGCTTTTACGAGGGGCATGTATGGACACACCCTTGATAAGGGGTTCGAAAGTGGGAGGGGAATACCTATTTTTGGTGCAACATACAACCAGTGGATGGAAAATATTAGCAACCTGCGTCCTTAGGCATCCCTCCTTCTCCAGGGACTTTTGAGATGTGACTGTTGAAGCCATTTTGAGATACAGGCGACATGTCAATAGTACAACGGCAAGCAAGAGGGTGTAGACTGATGGGTGACATATCTCCTGAGAAACAGTTTTATCTTCTTTCAGGAGGCATGGGAGACCTTCTCAGAGGGAGGGGGCCTGTATCTGCAGGATGTATGACGGAACCACGCATTCCATTGTAACACATGCCATTACAACGCAGGCGTTACACTGCAAATGCCATTACCCAGAACCCCCAGGATATTGCGACATAGATTTGCACATTTTGCGGCACAAAAATTGAAATTTTGTAGTACAAAAATTTAAATTATACGGTAATATTGCAGCACTTTATTTTACTCGTAATCATTCCTTTTCAGCCCTAAATCAATGGAACCTGTTTTAGCAGAGTATTCTACTTTGAAACAGGCATGTTTAAAGATTCTGCAGCTCTACGGAAGCACTGCTCCAATCTACTAACCTTGTGTCTCCCTGGGATGTTCAAGCGCCCATGTATGCACCTCTTCCGGGGCACCACTTTCACCACTTCATGGCTTCAGTCACACATTTCCCTTCACTCTCTGGTTTACGTCATGCAGCCCATTTTGCTCTCTGGATTCAGTCATGCAGCTCCCTTCACTCTGGGTTTAGTCACACAGCTCCCTTCACTCTGTGGTTTAAGACACGCAGCTCCCTTCACCCTGTGGTTTAAGACACACAGCTCTCTTCACTCACTGGTTTAAGACACGCAGCGCCCTTCACTCACTGGTTTAAGACACCCGGGTCCCTTCACTCACTGGTTTAAGTGGGTGTAGTCAAACAGCCCGCCTTCGCTCCCTGGGTGCAGACATACAGCCTCCTCGTGTGGAGTGCACTGACTCCCTTTTATAGATAGTGCTGGCAGGACAGACATCTCACAATAATCATCCATCAGAACCAGGTTCCCCAGTTCCAAATTCGGCAGCTCTGACCATTGTCTCACATCCTCTCCCTCACAAAACACCATACTGCACTGCCTTCAATTACAACCCAATTGTGCTCCACTAAAAGACACCTGGATGCAGCTCAATTTTAATTATGCATTAGACAAGACCAATATGCTGCCTATAAAAAAAGTAACAACATCCTGGAAAAAGCAAACACTCATAGGGAATACAAAATTAAATAAAGCATGTGAAATGTAAGCAGGAACAATATGGTTACTTTAACGCTTTTACGCTCACTAATCAGAAATCAGTGAGTTCTTTTGCCTGGAACGTTAAGGACATGACTACTTCTCCACCGAAACAACCCTCCTGGGGGTCACTGAGAACCTTCGTACTCGTCTCGATCATGGTGAGACCTCGGCGCTTATTCTTTTAGATTAAATCGCCGCTTTCGACACGGACTCCCATCCCATTCTTCTGAGAGCACTGAAAGCGGCTGGAGTGACTGGCCCTACCCTTGCCTGGCTAGCCTCCTTTTTAAATCGCCGCACCTTTCAGGTTGTTTCCTCCGGCTCTTCTTCCTCTGTCCATTCGTCTGCGTATGGTGTGCCGCAGGGGTCCTCACTGAGCCCTATGCTCTTTAACATCTACGTGAGACCCCTGGCAACCTTCGTGGAAAATGCTGGTCTTTCACTTTACTCATACGCAGACGATACCCAGATTCTTTTCTCCCTCTCCTCGGCCGCAGCCATCGCTCCATCTGCTCTCAAATTAGGACTCAGACAAGTAGCAGAGTGGATGCAGGCGAACCTACTGAAACTGAACGGGGATAAGACAGAGGTGCCTGTTCTGGGCAAACAAAAGTACCTTTGGAGCCCCGTCCACTGGCCGGTAGAAATGGGCCCATCGCCTCTCCCAGTCACTCAGGTTCGCAACCTTGGCTTTATCTTGGATGATTCGCTCTCCATGCGGCATCAAGTGGTCAAGGTGGCAGCCACCTGTTTTTCCATCCTGGGGTGGCTCCGGAAAATCTTATGGATGCTCCCACTATCAACAAGACGTCCGGTAGTCCAGGCTTTAATCACCTCTGGCCTAGACTACGGCAATGTGATGTGCCTCGGAGTCACCCTAGAGCTACAGAAGAAACTTCAACTTGTCCAAAACTCAGCTGCCCGTCTTCTATGCAAGGTCCCGTGGGGAACTTCTATCTCTCCCTTTCTTAAAGATCTCCACTGGCTTCGAATTGTTAACCGAATCAAATTCAAGACTCTGTGCTTCATGCACAAAATCAAGCAAGGATCGGCTCCTGCTTACCTACAGTCCCTCGTCCAACAATACTCCCCGTCCCACCCCCTCAGATCCTCATCCCATGGAAACTTCGGTATTCCACGCTTCAAGCTGACGAGAATGGGCTGACGCTCTTTCTCCTGTGCTGCCCCCAGGTTGTGGAACTCTCTTCCGGCTACATTGAAACTTGAACCATCCTTGTCGAAATTCCGCAGGGACCTTAAAACCTGGCTCTTTTCTCAATAACAGCTGCGAAGCGTAATTACGACTCTATTGGCGCCGGGAGACCCCTTGTGGGTAGGTGCGCGCCTTATAAATGTAACTACAATACAATAGAATACAATACAGGGCACGGAGTGGACCCATTTCGATGTCCATTGCTTCTATCCTTACAAAACGTAAGCAGTATGGTAAAAAGACCACATCCCTGAACACCGAGCCGCAGTACACATTTTGTTTTCCAATCCACGTGTTGCAGTACCTCCAGGATTGGTGTACTAGTTCCCCGCCCGAGGAAAACAATGCTATTCATCGAAAGACAAGAAACCAAAATTAGCACTTCACTGGCAAACTATGTAGAGTGGCACTAATGTGTTTGGGTGTGAATAAAATCAATCTGGCCACTTTGCAACCATTCTGTCTAGCTTTATTTAGTTATTTATTTTTCATATTTTGAACCTTTTATTCCCGCAGCTGCACTTTAGAATATAACATTTTTAGAAAAAGAGAACATTTCCAGTATTTTTGTTTTTTGGATCCATTTCACAGGGGAACAAATAAACGAAAGAAGGAAATAAAGGGCGAGAGCCGTTTCTTGAAGTCACAGACAGAAAGAAGAAATAACAGGAAGAAAAACAAGCATTGGAAATGCAATAGGGCTCGCATTAGAAGAGATGGAGCTATTGGTCTTGTAAATTTAATAATTTTTTAAGTATTCATTTTGTTATTGTAAATGGCAATATTTATAGAATTTGCAAATGTGACACCTATAGCATTATTTAACATGTTTTGTGTCATTTGTAATAAAGTTTGAAACATTGACAGAACATATTTGAACAAGTGATGCTGTGGTTGCGCTGAGTGATGCCGTGGTTGCATTCTGCCAAAAAAAAACATCCTGCCAAATGAAAAAAAACATGGTTTTCCGCATCGCAGACACTTAAGAAAAAAGTATTTGCTTGCACAATGCCACTGCATAAAATAAAGTTACTAAAATTAACTCACTGAACCTATAATGTTTACAAAATCATACATGCTGAAATCACAGGCGGGTGCGTAAACACATAAGGTAACATGCACGCAAACACACACCAGAAGCTCAAACATATGCAGAAAACATGCACACGCACACAAACGTTTCACACACACACAACAGAAGGCAGGAAGGTTTAGAAGGTAATTGGGCCCAGAGCAGGGAGAGTGGACCGAGCACAACGAGTTGCAACACAGCCGTGGAACAAAAGCTTGGCCACCATGTCAACAGATGAAAGGAAACCTGATCCAAGAGATAATAACTGTGCCCTAATGCACGTAATAGCATAAAACGAAAGTGTGTAAGTGCACCTCCAAGACGAGACAGCAGCTGCCAGAGTCCCTCACCTTCTATGGTGGTGACAGGTGTTTATTGACAGAATTGTGAGAAGCAGCTGATGTAAACAAGACTGAAGAATTGTGATGACCTGCTGCATTAACTACAAAGTAGCAAAGAATAGTATCTCTCACAACGTGTTTTAAAAAAACTGAACACCTCCAGAGGGCAGCAGAATGAGTCGGGGCATCGCATCGCCAGACTGATCGGCAAGAAATTCCGTAAAAAAAAAACAAGCAAGAGCTATCAGATGTATGCAGGAACAGGCTGCCAGATAGTGCGAAAGATAGTATTTACAAAACCGTGTTTGAAGTAGCCAGAAAGGGCTTGGCGGACCGCAGGCTTGTCAACGAGCTCTGCTCTTCATCATGTCTGTCACTGCTGCTGCCTGCCCGCAAGCTTTCACCGCCAGCAGCTTCAAGCAAATGCATACAAACATATACACAGACACACGCACACACATACACAAAGGCGGGTGCATAAACACATAAGGTAACATGCACGCAAACACACACCAGAAGCTCAAACATATGCAGAAAACATGCACACGCACACACACAAAGGTTTCACACACATATGACAGAAGCCAGAAAGGGCTGTGGCTTGGGTGACCAGCCTGCCGTTTCTGCTAGTGCCTGTCCTCACATTGCATCACATATTCGTCCGAAACCGCAGTGTAATTAAATGAAGCATGTTCTACTCATGGAGTTCACACAGATCACTGCAAGGCCTTCTCTGGTATGTGATGCCAGATTAGCGAGGGAGATGTGTGCCATAGCTTCCAATGAGTTTCACAATTCACTGTAAACACATGTTAACGAAATGTGAGCATACTTTGCAATGGGGGCACTGGTGTACAGTGTTGATAATGAAACCACAATATTTAATTATTTTATTCTGTGTAAACCATCGCATTGCGACCTCGTGCATGCAAGTTCTTTACGCTTGTACATAGGCAGGTGAGTTAGAGGTGAAAGTTTGTAGTATGACAGACTGAGTTGTGGCGGAGTTTTTTATTCTATGTCTGAAGCATCGAAATACAGAAATTTAAACAAGATTAATTAACAAGTTACAAAAGAATAGCATGGCAGCTATTTTTAGTGCTGAGGCTGCTGCGATGTTAAACAAGCTGTTGCACTGGGAAGTGAAGTGAATAAATTAGGGGAGGAGAAATGCCTGAGGCAGAGAGCAGAGCACACGCTGGGGGATGCCTGTGGGAGGGAGGCTGGTGGGAAGAAACACCAAAAAGACGCATGATTACTCTGATTCCTATCTGTATTTCCCGCGAAAAAATGTGAAACCATGTACTTTTTAACAACATAATCCAAGAAACAGAACAAAATCAGTGCGCAGAACGCAGCAAGCTCTCTAGGAAAACAATATCCGTTGAAAACACAGTGTTGATAATGAAAACACAATAATTCATTATTTTATGCTGTGTAAACCATCGCATTGCGACCTCGTGCATGCAAATTCTTTACGCTTGGACATAGGCAGGTGAGTTAGAGGTGAAAGTTTGTAGTATGACAGACTGAGTTGTGGCGGAGTTTTTTACTCTATGTTTGAAGCATCGTAATACAGAAATATAAACAAGATTAATTAACAAGTTACAAAAGAATAGCATGGCAGCTATTTTTAGTGCTGAGGCTGCTGCGATGTTACACAAGCTGTGGCACCGGGAAGTGAAGTGAATAAATTAGGGGAGGAGAAGCACACGCTGAGAAGCTTGTGGGAGGGAGGCTGGGCTGCCTTTGATGTGGTAATGCGAGGCAGGCAGGCGGCTGGTGGCATTGTGCACGCGCTTTTTAGGGCTTGCGCTTGCGCAATGACCTAAAAAGCACATGCACTGCATGGAATCGCCAGTGGAATCGTGCTTGGTTGAACTCTGGATAAGCCACTATAGAGCTTTGCCAGTTATGCGCAAGCGCATCAGCAGGTGAGCCCTAAAAAGGGGGCTGGGGGGCAGCTGAAGCGGCAGAGCAGAAGAGGACATTGTTGTTGTATTCTCTGGGCAAGTAGGAAAAGACAAAGTCCTTTTACGTGCTTAATTTGTAAAAGATTAAGTACCGGAGCTCAAAAATAGTGTTTGTGGCACCCTTGAATTTTGCATTTTGTGTGTACTGGGTGCTTTCACCACCACCTAAAAGCTAAATGGTGCAATATCTAAGCACACACAATTAGTGCCCAGCTCATAAGCACTACCAATACTGTTTTCTGCCCATTTGTATTCTATCAACAGAGGCAGGCTACCGGACTGCACATTTTTAAAGTTCTGCAGGAGAAGCCTGTGAGATACGAATGCTCACTTGTGAAAATCAGAGTGGATGTCTGTTGCACAATAAGTTCAGTATGACGTCATGCCAAACATGACCACTGACAGGAGCGACAAGACAGCAGGAGCATGTAGTTTGACACAGCTTGAGTATCAGGAAACTTCTCTTAGCAGGCACGTGGGAGGAATCACAACTTTACATTGCGGAGCAGAGCGCAGGTGGGGTAATAATAGGCATCTCACATCTCCTTAGACGGGCAGCCGGCGAGTGTGGGGTCTAGTGCCAGGCTGGAGGGGCTGGTAGGGGAAGCGGCACACCACAGTTGCACGAGGGGCCCAGGTGCTGGCACTTACATACAGCAAGGCCTCTCGGTGCCAGCAGGCAGCCAGGCGCAGGCAGTAGTCCAGCTCTGATGGGAATCCTCCATCTGTTACTGGTAACCGTCGGCCGACAGGGAGCTAGGACTGGGACACATGCAGCATCTGGCACTGGGCTGATGCTGAGCTTGCCAGAGTGACGAGGAATAATTCATCGTCCTGCCCTGTGAATTAAGTGCCGGTGCTGAACAGCAGAAACCACCGGCACAAATTAAGTACTGGCATTTTCCTTCTCTGTCCTGCCCGCCCAGCCTGTCCCTGTGCAAGGATCCTCAGTTTTTACATTCTTTCTTACAATTACATGAACTGAACGCTTGAAGCAGTCGAGTCTGGGAGCTGGAGAGCAAGAGTCGGCCAGCCTCTCCCACTGCGAGCCATTGATGGATCATTGGGTCCCTGATGACATTCGGTGGCGGCAGACGTGTCCTGTAGGACATGCTTATCTAGTTGTCCCTATAAATGATGCACGCACCATGCATCATTTATAGCCTTTACAGAATGTACCAGAGAAGCAATACTTTCCTTTTCTTGCTTCTCTTTCTTTAATATTGTAATAGAGGAAGCAAGCAGCTATTTCAGCTCTACAGCGCCATTCACGTGGTGACATATGTGCATACAGCCAATAATATGGCATCATGTGACAGCCATCGCGCTTGCTTAGCGTTTTTTTCGTGAATTACGAAATGCTAGAGGTTCTGATTACCATGCATAACCTTTACCACACATGCCTTTACAACAAATTCTGTTGCAAAAGCATGAATGGTAAGGGCATAAGTGTGGTACATATTTGCAAGCAATTATAAGTATTTTACAGGTAAGAATATCAATCAATGAAACAATGAAACAGGGATTTGTGAAGCACACTACCCACCCACGAGGGTCTCAAGGCACGGGGGGGGGTTCACATAGCTTCGTCTCATCCGGAGAGACAGGTCTTGAGGCTCTTTCTGAAAACTTGCAGAGTGGGGGTTTATCTGATGCTGAGTGGGGGTTTGCTCCAGGTTTTGGCAGCGATGTAGGAGAAGGATCGCCCCCCCTCCCATGCCCTGGCTCCGCGGATGATTGGGATCTCAGCTAGAGCAAGATTGGCATATTGGAGGCTTCTCTTGGGTGCATAGAAGGAGATTCTTTTGTTGAGGTACCGGGGGTCCGATGTTGTCGAGGGATTTGTAGGTGTGAGTGAGGCACTTGAAGGTCACTGTTTTCGACGAGGAGCCAGTGTTATTCTTGTGGGTGTTAGCTGAATAAACTCTTAGATGTAAGTGGTGAATTAGTATAGGGAGATATTTAATTAATTTGAGAGGTGGACATGTGAATTTGCTATTTGGATTGAAAGAGGATAGTGGAGGGGTAGAACAGGGAAAGGTTTGCATTTATGTTACGCTTGCTACCCCTGATGAGGTGTCAAAGTGCATTTTGGTGGGTAGCACGCTACTCCTTAAGCCAAACAGGATTAGTGGGGAATTAGTATTGGGAAATATGGAATTAATTTGAACTGTGGGCACGTTAGCCTGTTAGTTGGATTGGAGGGATAGAAGAGGGAAGGTCTAAAAAGTGATTTTAGTTTTTGGGAGAGCTCATAGCAGTAGTAGGAGGTGGTTTGGGATTAGTAAAAGGGAGGTGGAGATGGGAAGTCAGAGGGAAAGGTTTAGAAAGGCTTTTTTGGAAGAACTGAATAGTAAAAGAGGTATGAGATGATGCATGGGGGGTAGAGGAGGGAAGAGTCTAGAAAGGGTTATTTTGTGGATCATGGTAGCAGAATGGGGTTTAGGATGAGTCAGGGTGGAGGTATTGGATATATTGAGAGAGGTATGGGGTGAGATATAGGGTAGTGCATTGGAGAGAGTAATAGAATGAAGTTTGGGGTGAGTCAGAGAGTGGAGGTAGAGGATATATTGAGAGAGGTATAGTGTGAGATATAGGGTGGTGCATTTGAGATGCTACATTAGAAGTAAAGTAATGAATATAAAGATACATAAGTAGATGGAAGGTATATATGTATAAGGAAGGTGATATGTGTAGATTTAAGTTGTATTTAATAAAGTCAGATTTTCAAGTGTTGCTTTACTTTAAGTTAATTCGTTTTCATATATTTGTAATTCAGTAATGAAGCAATTGTAGATAGTTATGATATAAGATTTACCTATTTATGCAGTTATCTATATACATGTAAAACATAGAATACCATAATCATAAGTAATATGTACAATTGTTAAGCAGAACTAACTTATATATATATATATATATATATATATGTATATATATGTATATATATATATATATATATATATATATATATATATATTACCTACTGGCGGTCGCCAGTAGGTAGTTATAGTTAGGATTTTTTTCAATGTTAAATCTCAAAATTCTATTTTGAATAACTTTGGCACCGGTTGACGAATCTGCCTGAAAATTTCATGAAAATGGCCTCGTCGAGCTCCGGTCCTTCCCTGAAAGTTTGGGGGGGATACAATAAGTGGGGGCCGAGATAAAAGGGGGGTCCCAAAACGCGTTTTCCACATGTTAATTTCCATAGGGCGGTCGATTTCACTTTTAGCCCGAACGGCTGAATGGATTTACACCAAACTTGGCAAAATTGTAGGGACTGGTAGCCCGATGTGCCTTTGCTATGTCTCAAGATATGTGCTCCAGTGGATTTTGAGTAATTTAGGTTCCAAAAAATATATATATCTATAGCAGCGCACCGGTGCGCGCACCAGGGAGCGCTCCGGGCGCGTGACGCGAGGTGCGCATGGAAAGCTGATTGGCTCTCGGGTGTCTGTAAACATTCGAAACAGTCCAGAGCGGTCGCCATCTTGTGTCTCGGTAAAATCGAGACATAAGAGGTGGCTAAAACAAAGTGGGAACTGACCATAAGGCGTCAGGGATAGACCCCTTTGACCCCCTAGGTTTGATGTGGGGGCTATAAAAGGGCCCCGCGGGGCATTTAAATTATTTTTTTTTTTTCGTTTTGCGCGGGGGAAGCGCCCGGTGCGCGCACCGGGGAGCGGCCCTGGGAGCGTACTATGAGGAAAAAAGGTGACAGATTTTTCAAAAAATGAAGTTTTGATTTAGAAATTGGAGGTAGTTCTAAAAAGAACTTTTTTTTTTCTTCTTTTTGTTGTTTTATATTTTTTTGTGTTTTTTGAACTTTTTGAACTTTTTTTGGCTTTTCAAAACAGTTTTATATATTTTTTTGTATTTTTTTGGGGGGAGAAACAAAAAAAGGGAATTGAAACTGGCTCAACTGGAGCAAAAAAACAAAAAACCCCAAAAATTACTTCTTTTTGGGGCACTTGTGATTATCACCTGCAAGGACGATGAGTTTCACACTTTGTTCCCCATAGGAGATAAGCTTGCCACAAGCAGTGCAAGTAATTTTAAAATCAGCAAATCTCGGCTGAATGCAAGGCATCACCTCTGATGTTTCTGGTTCCGAGGAAGTGGGTTGGTTTCTTTGGGAGGGGGTCCTTGATGAATGGGGGAGGTTACTGGCCAGTTCCCGGAACTCTGCACGAGAGTAGTTGTTTGGATGCTTTCTTGTCATGTGCCGAATCATGGTATAGTTACCAAAAGAATATTTCTTATTTGGGTTGCCCCGTGAAAGTTCATCATTGCAGATGAGGCAAGTGACTTTGGGCGCATTCACCTTTTTTTTCCCCTCTGGAATTGAAAAAAACTGCCAAATAAAGTGTGGTTTGGGTTTATAAGGTGTATTTTCTTCTGGCAGCCATCTTCTTCTCCCCTCCTCCTCTTCCTCTTCCTCTTCCTCCTCCTGTTCTTGACCACCAATATAATTTGGAGCTGGTCCTCTTGGTTGTTGTGGTGGTGGTGGTGGGGCAGATGCACCAGCTGATGCTACTAATGAAGCCATTATTTAGAGCAAAAAAGTAGACAGAGCAACAAACAGGTCTTCCTCAGTCAAAGGACAAAGTCAGAATAAGGAAAAAAGGTGGGGTCTTTCATCATTTAGAAAAAAAACTGTCCTGAACCAATGAGAAGTGTTATTTTCAGGTCACAAGACCAGGGGCTTCATCATTATGAAACCAAAACTGTTATGAACCAATGAAAAGTGTTATTTTCTGCTCACATGACCCGACGCACTTACGCTACGCGCCCGGGGCGCGCCCGGGGGCGCGCCCCGGGTCGCGCAGCGTAAGCGCGTCGGAAGTTTACGTTATGCGATCGTATTCGCTCGAGTACTTCCGGGTGCGCTTACGCCGTGCGTATCACGCGGTCGCGGCTACGCGATACGTCACGATCATGTTTTCGTTTGCGATATTGGCGCTCACGGGACGCTCCCCGGAGCGCGCCCCGGGGCGCTTTTCAGAAATACACTTTTTGGGGCGCTCCCCGGGGCGTGCTCCGGGAGCGCTCCCCAAAATAATTAAAAAAAAAAAATTTGGGATAATTGTAGGGACAGGTAGCCCTATTCTGAAGTGGTTTGTAAAAAACATTAACTTTAGAAAAATATGTATTGTGCTACATTGGGCTTAATATATGTTAGAGCCAAAATGTAGCCCAAATGTAGCCCAAAGTAGCCCAATGTAGCCCAAAGATGGCCACCAGAGATCAAAAATTGAAAATGTAGCCCAAAATTCAACTAGATGTAGCCCAACTGAAGCCCAATGAGAGAATGTACCAGAGTGTTAAAAAGAACAACTAGAGTGCTAACAGTCTTATTTATAAAGTGAAACTTATAGTTAGGAATTAGCATTAAAAAAACCTTTGAAATTCACTGAAAAAACCATAGGTTTCACACCAGTTATAGTTAGGAATTAGCATTTAAAAAACCTTTGAAATTCACTGAAAAAACCATAGGTTTCACACCAGTTATAGTTAGCTGGAAATTTTACTGATATAAAACCATTGAAATTCCCACGTTATAGTTAGTCGGACTCACTATAACTTGCGCGTGCAATGCACTGCTGATGACATCACATATTACATCACTCATGACATGGTCAGTGACATCACTCATGACATCACTGATGACACCATCCAGTGAATATGTGTCTTTCTGAAAAATAAATATTAGTGAGTTATGTTTAAATATTTAAATACATTTATTAGTGTTTCACTTTGTGTATAAGTGGCTACATGTGTTGGTAAGTAGCTACATGCGTATGTATATGGGTTATTTGATATTTTTATTAGTATCAGTATGAGTGTCTATATAGTTTGGTGGAGGTATTACTTAGCACATAGATGCATGAGTGACTGACTCTTTGTTTGTATGTGTTTTGAAGACAGCATATGTACAGGACTGTATGGGTGGATGAGTGTCTATATGTGTTTGTTAGTGAGTGAATGACTGTCTCACTAGTGTCTTTATCAGTAACTACATATGTTTTAATCTAGTATATATGAATATTGATGTATATAAGTGAGTATATGTGAGAGTAAGAGATTGTAAGATTTCCTGTTTAAATAAGTATGTGTTTCTATAAGTGATTGTTTAAGAGAATAAATATGTGTAATTTTCAATAGAAGTAAGGTGGAAGTGTGTGTATAACTCTATATTCAAATAAATCGTTGTTCAATAGTTTATTTGCACGTGTGAATATGTGTGTGAGTAACTTTTGGATGAATGTCGGTGTGTAACAGGATGTATAGGTGTATCACTTCATATGATGAGTGAGTATATGTATGAGTGACTATATAGAACTGTTGGTGAATGAGTGGATGAGTATAAAGATAGTGGAATTACTGAATTGCTTGTTGTAACTGATATAGGTATCTCCTTTTTTTATTTAAATTTCAGTTTCTATTTTTGAATATGTGTCTCAAGGGTTACATTATAGTGAAAGGAGGTCTGTCAATATGTCACAAGGATGGTGTCATGAGTGATGTCACTGACCATGTCATGAGTGATGTAATATGTGATGTCATCAGCAGTGCATTGCACGCGCAAGTTATAGTGAGTCCGACTAACTATAACGTGGGAATTTCAATGGTTTTATATCAGTAAAATTTCCAGCTAACTATAACTGGTGTGAAACCTATGGTTTTTTCAGTGAATTTCAAAGGTTTTTTAAATGCTAATTCCTAACTATAACTGGTGTGAAACCTATGTTTTTTTCAGTGAATATATATATATATATATATATATATATATATATATATATATATATATATATATATATATATTCACTGAAAAAAACAGAGGTTTCACACCAGTTATAGTTACCTGGAAATTTTACTGACATAAAACCATTGAAAAAATTCCCACGTTATAGTTAGTTGGACTCACTATAACTTGCGCACCTGCAATGCACTGCTGATGATGTCACATATTACATCACTCATGACATGGTCAGTGACATCACTCATGACATCACTGATGACACCATCCAGTGAATATGTGTCTTTCTGAAAAATAAATATGTTTTATATATGTATTTGTAAAGGTGGATGGAAGAATAAATGTTTAAATGAGTGTCTAAATGGATGTTTAAAAAAAAATTGATTGGTTAACTGGCTTATTAAGTGTATCTTAGTGAATACATATATTAGCGAGTAATGTTTAAATATTTAAATCTTTGTATCAGTGTTTCACTTTGTGTATAAGTGGCTGCATGCGTTGGTGAGTAGCTACATGTGTGTGTATCTGGGCCATTAGATGTTTTTTTAGTATCAGTATGAATGTCTGTATGGTTTGGTGGGGGTATGACTTAGCACATAGATGCATCAATGACTGACTCTCTGTTTGTGTGTGTTTTGAAGACAGCTTATGTGCAGGACTGTATGGGTGGATGAGTGTGTATATGTGTGTGTTAGTGAGTGAATGACTGTCTCACTAGTGTCTTTATCAGTAACTACATATGTTTTAATCTAGTATATGTGAGTATTGATGTATATAAGTGAGTAAATGTGAGGGTGAGAGATTGTAAGAGTTCCTGTTTAAATAAGTATGTGTTTCTATAAGTGATTGTTTAAGAGAGTAAGTATGTGTAAGTTTCCTTAGAAGTAAGGTGGTAGTGTGTGTATAGCTGTATATGCAAATAAATGGATGTTTAATATTTTATTTGCATGTGTGAGTAACTTTTTGATGACTGTCGGTGTGTAACAGGATGTATAGGTGTATCACTACATATGATGAGTGAGTATATGTATGAGTGACTATATAGAACTGTTGGTGAATGAGTGGATGTGTATATAGATGGCGAAATTACTGAATTGGTTGTTGTAACTGGTATGGGTATCTCCATGTTTTTGAAAATGTTAGTTTCTATTTTTGAATATGTGTTTCAAGGGTTACATTACACTGAAAGGAGGTCTGTCACTCTGTCACAAGGATGGTGTCATCTGTGATGTCATGAGTGATGTCACTGACCATGTCATGAGTGATGTAATATGTGACATCATCAGCAGTGCATTGCAGGCGCGCAAGTTATAGTGAGTCCAACTAACTATAACGTGGGAATTTCAATGGTTTTATGTCAGTAAAATTTCCAGGTAACTATAACTGGTGTGAAACCTATGTTTTTTCAGTGAATTTAATAGGTTTTGTAAATGCTAATTCCTAACTATAACTGGTGTGAAACCTATGGTTTTTTCTGTGAATTTCATAGGTTTTTTTAATGCTAATTCCTTTCTATATCGAGTTTCTAACCTACGATTTTTTTTAATTTGCTGTTTTGTGTGAGTATTAATTAGTATTATTTTTTTTATAATAATATTAAAAAAAAAAAAAAGTATAATTTTTTCTTGGGGCGCTCTGGGTCCGCGCACCGGTAAGCTCTCCGGAAAGCGCACCCAGAGCGCTACTTGCATTCGTGTAAAAAAATATGAATGAAAAGTAAATAATAACGCAAGACATTTAGTACCATACATATAAAAGCAGTTTTTTTGAATAAGGAGATAAAAATAATTTTGCATTTCCGTGAAACTATCAAAACGTCACTTAGGCGGGCCGCGTAAGCGCCCCCGGAAGCGCCTAAGTTCGCGCCGCGTATGCGCCCCCGGAAGCGCCTACGTTCGTGCCGCGTATGCGCCCCCGGAAGCGCTCCGGTGCGCGCAGCGTCAGCGTGTCAAGTCATGTGACCTTAAAATAACACTTTTTATTGGTTGCTAACAGTTTTTTTTACAAAGAATGAAATCCCCACCCATTTCCTTCACTTCTTCTTTCACTTTTGTGACTGAAAGACCTGCCTTTTTGCTCTTGGATTTTTCTTGGATAATCATGGCTGCCAGACCATCCAGCAGTGAAGATGAGCCTGAATTAATTGATGAAGAGCCTCCTCAGCCGAAGGTCAAAGAACTTTTCATCTGGATTTCTGTTTCCATACCTGATGACCAGAAGAAGGTCAATGCTCCAAAAGTGGAGTGCAGGATCTGCCACACAGTTCTGTCACGGGGTGACCCCACTAAGAAATATTCTTTTGGGAACTCCACAATGCTTCGCCATGTGGAGAGGAAGCACCCTCAGAATTTTGCCCAGGAAAGTGTCAGGGCTCTGGCACAAGAGGTTCCCAGTGATGGGGCCTCTACATCAACCGGAGCAACTACTTCAGTGAGGGGGCGATTGCAAGAGCTGGTTCCAAACATTCAGCCTGCATTCAACAAAGGCGTCCTGAAATGCAGATACTGTGATCAGCTACTTACCTTTGGGGAGCAAAGTGTTCTGCTCATGGTTCGAGCATTGGAGAACCATCGCTGCCGTTCCCAGCCCTAATTTTTTTTGGTTTTTTTTGCTCCTGTTGAGCAGTTTCCATTCCCTGTTTTTTGTTCTAAAAAAAGAAAAAAGAAGAAAAAAAAGTTTTAGAACGACCTCCATTTCTCATCAAAGAGCTATATTCTTAAAAAAATGAAAAAGAGTAAGTGAAGTGGAGTGCATTGATAATGGAAAGGAAAATGAGTAAGAAAGAACAGAAAGGTATGAGAGGAGAAAGGAAGTGAAGTAGGGGGACTGAAAGAAGGTGAGTGTTGGGAAGGAAAGTAAGGAGAAGGAGAGTGAACATGGGGAATGTGGATATTCAAAGAAAATGTTGAAAAGGAACGGGGCAGTGGAAGGGTAAGAAAAGATGCCTTGCTGCAGTTGCATCATTTTTGTGACACACTCCAGTAATGCATCACTTTTGCGCTTACAGATACGTCTGAAATACTGACGTATCTGTAAGTACTTCCGGCATATTACGTCATATATTTAATATGACGCATGACTAGAAGACTGAGGGCCTCATTTATGAGGCCATGCGTCACTTTAACGCCACCGGTGCGTCACTTTTTGTGACGCACCAGTGCTGTAAAAATGCACCTTATTCAGTCATATTTAAAAAGTGACGCATTTAGGTAGATGCGTCACTTTGTAAGCCCCTGCGCCACATTATACCTATGTCAGGTGTAATGTATGCAAAAGGGGCGTATTAACGCAAAAAAAGGGTCGTAGAGGTGATGCAGTGAAATCGATGAGATATCACTGCGTCACTTTTATGACGCTGTTGCGTCCAAATCTTGCGCCTGTATCACAGCAGGTTTAAGACTGATGCAGGCCCTTTCACATGGGGCCTGGCCCCATGTGAAAGGATGCATTGCTGGAGTTGCATCATTTTTGTGACACACTCCAGCAATGCATCACTTTTGCGCTTACAGATACGTCTGAAATACTGACGTATCTGTAAGTACTTCCGACATAATACGTCATATATTTAATATGACGCATGACTAGAAGACTGAGGGCCTCATTTATGAGGCCATGCGTCACTTTAACGCCACCGGTGCGTCACTTTTTGTGACGCACCAGTGCTGTAAAAATGCACCTTATTCAGTCATATTTAAAAAGTGACGCATTTAGGTAGATGCGTCACTTTGTAAGCCCCTGCGCCACATTATACCTATGTCAGGTGTAATGTATGCAAAAGGGGCGTATTGACGCAAAAAAAGCGTCGTAGAGGTGACGCAGTGAAATCGATGAGATATCACTGCGTCACTTTTATGACGCTGTTGCGTCCAAATCTTGCGCCTGTATCACAGCAGGCGTAAGACTGATGCAGGCCCTTTCACATGGGGCCTGGCCCCATGTGAAAGGATGCATTGCTGGAGTTGCATCATTTTTGTGACACACTCCAGCAATGCATCACTTTTGCGCTTACAGATACGTCTGAAATACTGACGTATCTGTAAGTACTTCCGACATAATACGTCATATATTTAATATGACGCATGACTAGAAGACTGAAGGCCTCATTTATGAGGCCATGCGTCACTTTAACGCCACCGGTGCGTCACTTTTTGTGACGCACCAGTGCTGTAAAAAATGCACCTTATTCAGTCATATTTACAAAGTGACGCATCTAGGTAGATGCGTCACTTTGTAAGCCCCTGCGCCACATTATACCTACGTCAGGTGTAATGTATGCAAAAGGGACGTATTGACGCAAGAAAGGGTCGTAGAGGTAATGCAGTGAAACCTATGAGATATCACTGCATCACTATTATGACGCTGTTGCGTCCAAATCTTACGCCTGTTTCAGAACCCCTCCTGAGGCGAAAAGCCGGGAGCTAAATTGTGTTTTTTAAAACTGTATGTAACCTGCTAAACAGCTGAATTTCTGTCTTTTAACTCCACTTACCCTCTCTGGGCATTCATCACGTCATCTAACAAACACCCTGCACAGCCGAGTGAACGCTGTTGCAGGTGAGTTGTTTGTTTATTTTGCCGCCACCCCCGGACCAGCGGACACGCCCACTCGTGCCGGCCACGCCCCCTCCCCCCGATGCTTAAAAGCGCGCTGAGACGATAGCGTCGCTCTTTCAGAACCCCGCCTGAGGCGAAAAGCCAGGAGCTAAATTGGGTTTTTTAAAACTGTATGTAACCTGCTAAACAGCTGAATTTCTGTAGTTTAACTCCACTTACCCTCTCCGGGCATTCATCACGTCATCTAACAAACACCCTGCACAGCCGAGTGAACGCTGTTGCAGGTGAGTTGTTTGTTTATTTTGCCGCCGCCCCCGGACCAGCGGACATGCCCACTCGTGCCGGCCACGCCCCCTCCCCCTGATGCTTAAAAGCGTGCTTAGACAATAGCGTCGCTCTTTCAGAACCCCTCCTGAGGCGAAAAGCCGGGAGCTAAATTGCGTTTTTTAAAACTGTATGTAACCTGCTAAACAGCTGAATTTCTGTATTTTAACTCCACTTACCCTCTCTGGGCATTCATCACGTCATCTAACAAACACCCTGCACAGCCGAGTGAACGCTGTTGCAGGTGAGTTGTTTCTTTATTATGCCGCCACCCCCGGACCAGCGGACACGCCCACTCGTGCCGGCCATGCCCCCTCCCCCTGATGCTTAAAAGCGCGCTGAGACGATAGCGTCGCTCTTTCAGAACCCCTCCTGAGGCGAAAAGCCGGGAGCTAAATTGTGTTTTTTAAAACTGTATGTAACCTGCTAAACAGCTGAATTTCTGTCTTTTAACTCCACTTACCCTCTCTGGGCATTCATCACGTCATCTAACAAACACCCTGCACAGCCGAGTGAACGCTGTTGCAGGTGAGTTGTTTGTTTATTTTGCCGCCACCCCCGGACCAGCGGACACGCCCACTCGTGCCGGCCACGCCCCCTCCCCCGATGCTTAAAAGCGCGCTGAGACGATAGCGTCGCTCTTTCAGAACCCCGCCTGAGGCGAAAAGCCGGGAGCTAAATTGGGTTTTTTAAAACTGTATGTAACCTGCTAAACAGCTGAATTTCTGTAGTTTAACTCCACTTACCCTCTCCGGGCATTCATCACGTCATCTAACAAACACCCTGCACAGCCGAGTGAACGCTGTTGCAGGTGAGTTGTTTGTTTATTTTGCCGCCGCCCCCGGACCAGCGGACATGCCCACTCGTGCCGGCCACGCCCCCTCCCCCTGATGCTTAAAAGCGTGCTTAGACAATAGCGTCGCTCTTTCAGAACCCCTCCTGAGGCGAAAAGCCGGGAGCTAAATTGCGTTTTTTAAAACTGTATGTAACCTGCTAAACAGCTGAATTTCTGTCTTTTAACTCCACTTACCCTCTCTGGGCATTCATCACGTCATCTAACAAACACCCTGCACAGCCGAGTGAACGCTGTTGCAGGTGAGTTGTTTCTTTATTATGCCGCCACCCCCGGACCAGCGGACACGCCCACTCGTGCCGGCCATGCCCCCTCCCCCTGATGCTTAAAAGCGCGCTGAGACGATAGCGTCGCTCTTTCAGAACCCCTCCTGAGGCGAAAAGCCGGGAGCTAAATTGTGTTTTTTAAAACTGTATGTAACCTGCTAAACAGCTGAATTTCTGTCTTTTAACTCCACTTACCCTCTCTGGGCATTCATCACGTCATCTAATAAACACTCTGCACAGCCGAGTGAACGCTGTTGCAGGTGATTTGTTTGTTTATTTTGCCGCCACCGCCCGGACCAGCGGACACGCCCACTCGTGCCGGCCACGCCCCCTCCCCTCATTCTCTCCACCTCCATAAAATATGCTCAGTCATCGGAAGCGCAGCAGGCGCGACGAATGCGCGCCGAAGGCGCGCATAAGGCAAGCTCGTCTGCACTCGTCCGCGTCCGGCCGGGCCCAGGGGACATGTCCCCTGGCTCCTCTGGGGGTGACAGATACGTATACAGCTCAAGTCTTTTACATCAGCTGCGCCCACCGGTTACACCCAGTTGTGGTCTTCCTAGACACCCCCTGGAGATCCCTCGCTGCTGTACGCACTGTAAATCTGAGCTAATTATTAAAACCACTACTGCCAGATCTGAGGTAAAGGACTATTCTATGTTTCTGCTTAATTGCAGGTCTCTAGTGAAACATTGCTTAGAAATCGCTCTACTACTAGAGGAACACTCACCGGACGTGATCTTTTTGACCGAGACTTAGTTAAATCAAGACTCTCAGCCGGATCTGGCACAGGCCATTACTCCGGGATATCAGATAGCGCGGGCTGATCGACCGCTGGGCAGAGGCGGCGGCCTTGCGATTATTTACAAGGAGAGTTATGTCTGCCGCTGTTTGTCAGAGGAGATTGAGGATTGCGAAAATCTCTCTTTTGCGATCAAGTTTTCCCCTAATTCCAGCTTCACTGGTATTCTCATCTACCACCCCCCTGGCTCTATCGGACAATTCAACACCTCTCTTCTATCGGTGGCATCCCAACTGGTTGTCTCTCCCTCCAACTTCACCTTATTGGGAGATTTTAACATACACTTTGACAACCTGTTGGACTCCACGGCACTAGAGATGATGTCAAGCCTGGCTGCCATTCAACTGGAGCAATTAGTCCCCTCTGCCACGCATGAAAAAGGTAATCTTTTAGACCCAATCTTTAGTAACAGTGACCAGCTTAAAGTGGGTACCATTAGTAGCCTTCCATAGTCGGACCATTTCCTGATAGCCTTCACCTGGACCACGAGTAAACCCCCCTCATCCTCTTTCACATCTCGGAAAACTCAAAACTGGTCCAAACTTCCTATCGACAATTGGATGAAGGCTCTCAGCACTACTAGACCCATACTCTCTCATGACTCAATGGCAAATAACATTAAATATGACGAGTGGATAACCACCTCTCTTGATTTGGTTCTCCCTTCATACCCATCTAGGTCAAAGAGGCAAAGCAAATCAGCCCCGTGGTACACAGAAGACCTTAGAAATCAAAAGCGTCTCTGCAAGAGACAAGAGAGGAAATGGCGCATGACCTACAATCCTGCTGATAACACTACCTACAGGGAAATTATTAGGAATTACAAAATGGCCATAAAAACTTCGCAAGCAGCCTACTATAACGATAAAATAACAACAGCTAAATCTAAGCCGAAAGAAATATATCGTATAGTAAACTCCCTGATAAAACCCTCCCCGCCTGCCACAGATAATAGTAGTTCACCGTCCAAATGCAATGATTTGGTGGATTTCTTCTTTCAAAAAGTGAACAAAATCTACCTTTCCTTTCCAAATCCATCCACGGATTCATCCTCTCAACGCCTGGACTCAGTTCTGGACAGGGACAATAAGCTGGAGTCCCTTCCTCTGTTGAAACCGGAAGAATTGGAGAGTCTAGTACAACATATAAAAACCGGCTCTCCGTGTGACCCTGCTCCACCGGGCTCACTGGGGCTGTCCAGCAAAACCATTCTCCCTACCCTTCTGGAATTGGTGAACTCTTCCATATTGAGTGGGATGGTACCAGCGACCTGGAAACACGCAATGGTGAGGACCTTATTAAAAGAACCTTCTCTCGACCCAGCTAAGCCAGGCAATTACCGCCCGATTTCTCTGCTCCCATGGGTATCTAAGATCCTGGAGAAGCACGTCAATACCACTCTGACGAAATTCTTCGAGGAAAACCATCTCCTCGATGCTTCCCAGACGGGCTTTCGCCCAAAACACGGGACAGAGACCGCTCTACTGGCCGTAACTGAGGAGGCGAGACGGATCTTGTACCGGGGGGGGGGGGGTCAGTGGCAGTGATCCTCCTCGATCTGAGTGCCGCGTTTGGCACGGTACATCATAAAACTCTGTTGAACCGTCTCGCCGACCTAGGAGTGTCCGGAGAAGCCCTGGTCTGGTTCGAGTCTTTCCTATCAAACAGAACCTTCCAGGTCTTTGACGGCACATTCGTGTCATCAAGTAGGCCTTTGGGGTGCGGAGTCCCGCAGGGTTCATCCTTGAGCCCTACGCTCTTCAACACATACATGAGGCCGCTGGCTGGGATTGTTCGTCCGCATGGTGTCAATATCATCTCCTATGCGGACGACACCCAGCTGGTGGTCTCCCTTGCACAGAAGAGCGGCCTCCAATCACCGCCCAATCTAGTGGCTTGCCTGGAGGATGTAAAGAGCTGGATGATGAGCTCATGTCTGAAGCTCAACGACGACAAAACTGAGCTCATGCTCCTGGGCCCGGCGGCTCCTTCTACTCTGGAGCTGATATGGCCCGCAAGCATGGGTGCGGCCCCACCCCCGAGAGATAACATCAAAAGTCTGGGGGTATGGCTCGATAAGTCGCTGAGCCTTAATACACAGGCCACCAAGGTGTCGGCCACTTGTTTTGGCCTCCTTAGGGTGATTAAAAAAATTCTTCCCCTTCTTCCATTTGAGGCCAGACAAATAATCATACAGGGCCTTGTCCAATCCCGTCTGGACTTTAATAATGCCCTCTATCTTGGAGCACCAGATTACACCCTAAAACTTCAGCTCACTCAAAATTGTGCTGCCCGTGCGCTATTGGGAGTCCCACGGAGGACCTCAATAAAAACTGGCCTAAGAACTTTACACTGGTTGCCTGTTAGGGACAGAGTGAAGTTTAAAGCTCTATGCATTGCCCACCAGACCTTCTGGAAAATGGGCCCAGAAATCAACTGCTCCCTGATTTCTCCTTATCTGCCCAACAAGGCACTTCGTTCCTCAACCGCATCACTAGCTAAAATTCCTAGAATCTTTAGAGCCAGAGCAGGAGGGCGTTCGTTCTCGTACAATGTGTCTAAATTGTGGAACACCCTTCCTTTGCAGATGCGAGATAATTCCAACTTAACTAGTTTCCGGAAAGAGCTCAAAACCTTTTTGTTTCAGTAATTAGTAACCTCCTGAGGGCATCTTCTGTTTTAGTTTCAGCGCCTGGACGCCTCATGGCAACTGTAGCGCTTTATAAATCCCATTTTCATTTCATTTCATTTCTGTTTCACACTAGGCGTAAGACTGATGCAGGCCCTTTCACATGGGGCCTGGCCTCATGTGAAAGGATGCATTGCTGGAGTTGCATCATTTTTGTGACACACTCCAGCAATGCATCACTTTTGCGCTTACAGATACGTCTGAAATACTGACGTATCTGTAAGTACTGGCGACATAATATGTCATATATTTAATATGACGCATGAGTAGAAGACTGAAGGCCTCATTTATAAGGCCATGCGTCACTTTTACGCCACCGGTACGTCACTTTTTGTGACGCATCAGCAGCATAAAACATGCACCTTATTTATTTATATTTACAAAGTGACGCATCTAGGTAGACGCGTCACTTTGTAAACCCCTGCGACACATTATACCTACGTCAGGTGTAATGTATGCAAAAGGGGCGTATTGACGCAAGAAAGGGTCGTAGAAATGACGCAGTGAATAAACTGGGTTTTCCCCATGCTACGCTCCCCGGTCTGCTCCCCGGTGCACGTACCGGGCGCTCCCCCCGCGCAAATCGAAAAAACAAATATTTTTTTTTTGCCCCGCGGGGCCTTTTATGGCCCCCACATCAAACCTAGGGGGTCAGGGGGGGGTCTATCCTGCCCCCTTATGGTCATTTCCCCCTTTGTTTTTGCCACCTCTTGTGTCTCGATCCTACCGAGACACAAGATGGCGGCCGCTCCGGACTGTTTCAAATGTTTACAGACACCCGAGAGCCAATCAGCTTTCCGCGCGCAAGTCGCGTGGCGCGCCCGGTGCGCTCCCCGGTGCGCGTACCGGGCGCGCCTATAGATATATATATTTCTTTGAACCTAAATTACTCAATAACCACTGGAGCACATATCTTGAGACATAGCAAAGGCACATCGGGCTACCAGTCCCTACAATTTTGCCAGGTTTGGTGGAAATCCATTCAGCCGTTCGGGCTAAAAGTGAGTTTGACCGCCCTATGGAAATTAACATGGGGAAAACACGTTTTGGGACCCACCTTTTATCTCGGCCCCAGCTTGACGAATCCCCCCCACCTTTTCAGGGAAGGAGCGGAACGGGCCACCTTCTTTGAGAAATTCGCGAAGATTCGTCCACCGGCGCCAAAGTTATTCCCAATAGAATGTTGCGGATTTCCTATGGAAAGTAGATCTTAACTATAACTACCTACTGGCGACCGCCAGTAGGTAATATATATAGAGATGGCAGTGAGACTCAAGCGTGAGGAAGACATAATTAAGAAGAGGAAGGCATACAAATTCCAGCGTGATCGACTGGATTACGAGAATGGCCAAATCTTCACATTTGCTAAGCGTTATGACAAAATTAAACAGCGACATGGAAAAGAACTTCTAAATACAGCTCCCGCCACTCGACAACACGACAGAATGAAATATCCTCAGTCTCGGGTGAAAGTTCACAATATGAGAGTGAGTCAGACTCGGAGATCAGACGCCAACAGATGTCGGGGTTTTGCAAATTCACTCTGGGGCAAGAAATGGAAATGGTCCATCAGGACCGAAAGCTCACTCTCCGTTCTGGGGCACAAGCGGCCGCCGCCAGCGCAAAAACAGGAAACGCGCAGAAAGGCGGTCCTGCAACAAACGCCGCAAATGCAAATGGCAAACCGAAAAAACAGCGCACCAGAAAGCAGTGGAACAAACCGCAGCAACAGCAATAGCTACCTCAGAGGTTCTCCAACTTAACTCACAAGCGGTTATAAATTTATCAGATGTGAACCTAACACCTGAAGAAACTTCAATACTCTCGTTGGGGCTATCGTATAGTCCAAAAGAAAATTTTAATTATGCGACCACAAAGATTGATGTATTTAAGTTTGTTCGCAAGCTCAAACTAAGGAAATACTTTGCATCACGTACCGGTTCCAATGACAATTCTGTGAATACTTGTGAAGTAACAGCTCCCACTATGAATTTAACTGGTAGTGAAGGCGATACTACTGTGTTAGGAGCAGCTTTAACACAAGAATTTTTGGAACTGCAGCAAGAGGAGTTTGGTCCCAACACTGAGAGCCAGATAGCGCTGGGGGGTGAACCTTTACCTACATCTTGTGCAACCAATTTCAAGTTGAAATCAAAATTTTGCCCCCTAATGCCTAAAGACAATATAGATATTTTTCACGACCGTGTTGCCATACAACTCAAGGAGTTGCAAATCAGGACTGTCAATCAAACTAAACGCTATGACCACAGAGACAGAGAATATCACACCTTGATTAAAAAGCTGAGATCAAATAAGAACTTGGTGATCAGACAATCTGACAAGGGGGGCAACGTGGTCCTCTGGCCACGCAAAATGTACTTAGAGGAAGCCCACAAACAACTTAACGATGGAGAATGCTATCGCCGCATTTCCATGCAAGAAGCGTCAAAATCTAGGAATGAGATATACCTCAAATTATCAGCATGGAGAAGCAAGGGCCTCATCACAATCGATGAATATAAGTTCCTCAAAAAAGACTACCCGGTTATGCCGGTGATATATTTCATCCCCAAAGTGCATAAAAACTTACAACAACCCCCTGGCAGGCCTATAATATCTGCTTGTAATAGTTTACTGGAGAATATGAGCAGATATATTGACTTTTTCTTACAGGACTATGTGAAGGGCCTGCCGTCATTTATTCTTGACACCAGTGACTTATTGAGAAAGATCCAAGACTTCATATGGTGCCCCAATTATGTCCTAGTATCTATGGATGTCACTTCGCTGTATACCAGCATATTCCACATTGATGGTTTGAGGGCTGTGCAAAATTTTTTGGGGAAAAGAGATTCTTGTTTCCAAGATCATTCTAAAATGTTGTTGGATATGATCAATATTTGTCTTGAGAACAACATCTTTCTTTTTGCTAACAAGCTGTTCATACAGACCAGGGGGGTGGCAATGGGGGCCTGCTTTTCTCCCAGTTACGCCTGTTTACATATGGGGTACTGGGAGGAGCAGGTCCTGAGGAATCAGTTTGCTGCCGTCATGGATACCAAAGTAAAACTTTGGTTAAGATACATAGACAACCTGGTTTTTGTGTGGGATGGATCTGAGTCAGAGGTGACCCAATTTATAGAAGAATTGAACAATAACAGCTTAAATATACAATTCACGAGCACCCTGAGCAGACAATCCATTGTATTCTTGGATGTGGAATTATATGTCAGTGACAATAGCTTACATACTAGATTATACCGCAAGCCCACAGCAGGGAACACATTGCTACATGCTGAGAGTCATCACCCAGCACACTTGATACGTAGCATCCCATATGGGGAGATGCTTCGGATTCGAAGGATATGTAGCAGTGAAGATGAATGCCGGCTGGCACAATCTGCATGTAGGGCCCGATTTGTAGAGCGAGGCTATAAACCAGACACCATAGATAATGCCACTAACAGAGCTAATAAGATCGACAGAACCACACTCCTGGGCTCAGGTAGTGCACTAACTAGCTCTGTCCCTGCGAACACTGATGGAGAGACTAGACTAATTATGGCATACAATAAACAACATAGGAGTATCCATAAAATAGTTAAAGACAACTGGTTCCTGGTCTCATGTGATCCAGTGATTGGATCTTCCATCAGCAAGAATCCCAGCATTACCTATCGTAAAGCTCACTCAATGAAGGATAGTCTAGTATCTAGCAGCCCTGAAGTGATTTCAGGAACATGGCTCAATGACAGTAAAGGCTTTTTAAGATGCTCCAGCTGCAAAGCCTGTAGACATGGCATTAGCAAGACGGAGGTTTCTACCCCTCTTTCGCCCTTTCCAATCAAAATCCAACAAAAATTAAACTGTAAATCAGAATTTGTTGTGTACGTTTTGGAGTGCCCATGTGGCCTAAGATACGTGGGCAGCACTAGGCCACAGGTGCATAAGCGCATATTACAACATCTGCGAGCAATTACACATGCAGATGCAGCTTACCCAGTAGCGAGGCACTTCGAAAGTAACCATGGAAAGGATGCGTCCTTGCTAAGATATTTCGCAATAGATTGTGTTCCTCCCCAAAGGAGAGGCGGTGATAGAGAGTCACTGTTACGGAAACTGGAGACTCGCTATATAATACTCTTAGATACCAAGGCACCGATAGGCCTTAACATTGGGGAGGATTGCCACACCTATCTCTGAACATATCTTTGTGTGTCATGTCTGAGCCTGTTACCCATGAACCCTTTGACCTGAGTTGTTCTACTCAAAATGTACCTCTCTTTGTTGAACTGTGGATTTTACAATCTGTATAAACAACCTGATCCCTTTTTCCCTCCATGACCAACAGAAATTTCAAAATTTTGATTTATTTAATTTTCACGCACTTGGTAGCACTTTATTGCCATCAGCTTATGTTGCACAAATAGCATATTTGCACAATACAATGTTTACCTCTCAGGTTTTGGTACTTGCCCACTGGGGCAATATTGCACTTTATGATGATCCTTGGATAATAGAACAACACATCCGGATCAAAATGTGTAAATAAATTAATCACAATTTTAGTTATATTTTAATATTTATATAACTATTTATTAGGCTTTTAACTTTTATATCAATTTTAAAAGTTTCTCAATGCTGTTGCCATGTAATTTTCATGTATTAACATGTATTTTCCTGAAGGTTTTAACATTGTGCATATTCTCATATTGTTTGGTATTTAAACTAGAACTTATGATGTTTATTGTGTGACAATTGTGATATACGGGCATTTATGCCGTAATAATTTACTTGTAAGGCTAGAAACATTGACAGTATTTTTTCTGTTTCTATCCCACATGATGGCACATTGCACTTTAAATGGGTGATCAGCCCTCGTGACGTTGTCATGTGATCAAGGCTATCTCTAGCCGAAACGCGTCATGGCGGACTGGTGCTGGGCTAAAAACTAAAATAAAAAATATTTGCACCAATCTATGGGTCTTGCTGGTTCCTGTGTCTGCTGATCAGCTGAAACTGCTGTGTTGGTTCACTAGCGGGAGCGCCACGTACCTCATATATATATATATATATATATTACCTACTGGCGGTCGCCAGTAGGTATATATAGTTAGGATTTTTTCCCTATGGGATTTCTGAAAATTCTATGTCTAATAACTTTGGCGTTTGTGGACGGAATCGGCTGAAATTTTCAGGAAAATGGCACATTTTGATTCTGAGCAGCCCCTGAAAATTTGGTGGGGTTTCGTCAAGGGGGGGCTGAGAAAAAAGGGGGGTCCCAAAACGCGTTTTTTGCATTGAGTTTTCCATAGGGCGGTTGGACTCACTTTTAGCTCGAACGGCTGAATGGATTTGCACGAAACTTGGCAAAATTGTAGGGACTGTTAGCCCGATGTGCCTTTGCTAGGTCTCAATATATGTGCTCCAGTAGTTTTTGAGAAATTAACGTTCAAACCAAGATATATATCTGTAACAGCGCTCTGGGCAGCGATCCGGTCCGCTTACTTTTCGCTTATCGGAACTTTGCGCGCAGAAAGCTGATTGGCTCTCCGGTGTCTGTCAACATTCTAAACAGTCCGGAGCGGCCGCCATCTTGTCTCTCGGTAGGATCGAGAGAGAAGAAGAGGTGGAAAACGAAAGGGGAATTTAATGAAAGGGGGCAAGGTATCCCCCTCTTGACCCCCTAGGAATGTTGTTGGGGTTATTAAAGGGTCCCGTGGGGAAAATAAAAAAAAAATGATTTTTCACGGTAGAAGCGCGGCCGCGAACTGGTAGCGAAACGGGAATTCGCCATTTTGTGCTTCGTTAATTAAATTACTAGTTATAAGTGGGTGCGGGAGACGTATCCTAATCCGCTATGTTTCCTGAGGGTGGCTGAGGAGGCTGATATATGTTGATACATCTCTTCCAGCGGCTGTGCGTGAGCTTTTTTTTTTTTTTTGCTGCGTGACAGTCCGGAGCGGCCGCCATCTTGTCTCTCGGTAGGATCGAGAGAGAAGAAAAGGTGAAAAACTAAGGGGGAATTTAATGAAAGGGGGCAAGGTATCCCCCTCTTGACCCCCTAGGAATGTTGTTGGGGTTATTAAAGGGTCCCGTGGGGAAAATAAAAAAAAAATGATTTTTCACGGTAGAAGCGCTTCACGGGCCGCGAACTGGGCCGCACACTGGTAGCGAAACGGGAATTCGCCATTTTGTGCTTCGTTAATTAAAGTACTAGGTATAAGGGGGTGCGGGAGACGTATCCTAATCCCCTATGTTTCCTGAGGGTGGCTGAGGAGGCTGATATATGTTGATACATCTCTTCCAGCGGCTGCGCCATCTTGCCTTTTTTCGAATGCCACAATTTTGTCGTGCACGGCAGCCATTTTAGATGCCAGGCTGGTCCCAGGCTATCACCTAACCCTGCGGATGTAGTTTATGGCCCCAGCTGTAGAGAATTCAGACATGCCAATCCTCCTGATTCAGGCGTGTGAGTACTGATTTCAGTGCTAGTCTCCCGCCTCCCGATTTCTGCAAGCAAAAACCCGGGGGCATATTACAAACAACTAGCGATAATTTTTGTCTCTAACTTGTTTAGAGACAAAAATTATCGCCGCACATCGGCGATTTTTATCGCAGATAAACCTTGCTATTATCGCTGAAAAGTCAGCGATATTCATGTATTATCGACCTAATGCTCTTAGCCATGTTATCCACCTCCCATTGGATAACATGGCTAAGAACTGCTCAGGGCAGGTGTTAGATTTTGGAGATATTCGCGCTTAGCGCGAATATCTCCAAAAGTTGGTAATAGAAGGTAGCGATGTTAGGGACTGTTTCCAGTCGCTAACATCTTGGCACGCCACTTTGCATGTCATTAGTGATAAGTATCACTGACATGCAAAGCGGGGCCCAAGATGGTCGCTATCTCCTTTTAGCTGTCACTAACTAATTTTATCTCCGCTTTCATGGCTTTTAAAGCCAAAAAAGCGGAGATAAACCCCCTTGATAATATGCCCCACGATTCCTTGGGGTTTCAGCTGACAGGGCTTGGTATTGTGTTACATGGTAATTTTTCCATGAAACGTCAGAGGGTCGATGCAGGGGTTCTAGAAGAGGTGATAAACCATTTAAGCCTCATGAACAAGCGCATGGTCTTTTAAAGATTTGTGAAGTACTCGGGGCGGCGGTGTGTGTGTGCCCTCTTTCAGGAGCGGGCGGGGGGGCACTGCCAGCAACTTGCCAGGTCAGGTAGTGTTCAACACGTGCATCACCCTTTCTCTGCCTGCTATTGCGCTCCATGCTTCGGAAAGGTAAGAAAAAGAACGTGCATTTGAGTTTGAAATGTCCGATCCTGCAGCAGCACACTTCCAAAGCCCACACATGACAATAACCCGATTCAAGGCCCCATTCACCCGTTTTTAAAAAAATAGATAACACTCCAACAAAGTAAGGTTATAAAACTTTATTAACTACTAACTTTAACGAACGGAACAAAAACTAAAAACATTTAAACATTTCTCAACACAAAAAGCAACAATGGTTAGAAGCTGTCTTTTGTGCGAATAGTCCCAAGGCAGCACAACGTGCAGAGTTCTGGACGGCACCCAGGTGATGTCGCCTGGGTGCCGCACTGGTTTAGGGATCCTACAATGCTGCTCCAAAAATTGGCGTGGGGCGTCCCGGGTGGGGCGGGGGGAGGCCTCGTCAGTAGCGGTCTGTTGTGCGAATAGTCCCAAGGCAGCACAACGTGCAGAGTTCTGGACGGCACCCAGGTGATGTCGCCTGGGTGCCGCACTGGTTTAGGGATCCTACAATGCAGCACAGAAAAACAGCGTGGGGCGTCCCGGGTGGTGCGGGGGGAGGCCTCGTCAGTAGCGGTCTGTGTCCAGTGTCACATGGCTGACACAACATGTACGACAGGCACCCAGGTGATGTCCAGTAAACTGCCGCACTGGTTTTGGTATCCTACAATGCTGCTCCGAAAATTGGCGTGCGGCGGCCCGGGGGGGGGCGTGGGGGAGCCGGCGTGAACGGGCCTCCCCAGGTGGCGGCCATCTAGCTGAGTTGCGATCGCTCTTGCGGCCACAGCGTCTCGCTCACCATGTTGTTGAGTTGCTCCCACTCTTGCAGTGCAGCGATAGGCGGCTGCCACATGGCTCTTAAAATGGCGGACAGCTCCTCGGTTTTAGGCCTGGTCCACTGAAATGGCCCTGGGACACTTTGGAACTCGGACGCTTGCCTGCTAGGGCTTGGGCTCCATTCTCGAAAAGCGTCCCCTCAGCCGTGAAGATTGTATAAAAGTCTTGGGGGCCCCCGACTCCCGCAGGCTTCCGGTGGGGAGCGGCTGCCATGATTGCTCGCGGAATGACCACGACGGAGCCACGAGATGGTGGTGCTCTCATGCTGACGCCAGCTTCAGTCTGAATGATCCAGAAACAAGGTGGGGCTTTCATCGTTTGGGAAAAAAAAATGTTCTAAACCAATGAAAAGTGTTATTTTTAGGTCATATGACCAAGCCTTCCATCTTTAGGAAACCAAAAGTAAAATGAACCAATGAAAAGTTTTATAAACAAGTCACATGACCTGTTATGCGGCATAGGGCTACAAAAAGCGTAGAAAATCCGTTGGCACGTGAGGCGGCGTCAGTAGCGGACCGATGTGCGAATAGGCCGAAGGCAGCACAACGGGCCGAGATCCGGATGGTACCGAGGTGGTGTCCAGCAAATTGCCGCACTGGTGTGGCCATCCTACAATGCTGCGCCGAAAGACGGCGTGTCCAGCTGAATTGCGGTCACTGTTGCGGTACAGTGACTCGAACGCGCCGAGATCCGGATGGCACCGAGGTGGTGTCCAGCAAATTGCCGCACTGGTGTGGCCATCCTACAATGCTGCGCCGAAAGACGGCGTGTCCAGCTGAATTGCGGTCACTGTTGCGGTACAGTGACTCGAACGCGCCGAGATCCGGATGGCGCCGAGGTGGTGTCCAGCAAATTGCCGTACTGGTGTGGCCATCCTACAATGCTGCGCCGAAAGACGGCGTGTTCAGCTGAGTTCCGGTCACTCTTCCGGCACAGTGACTCGAACGCGCCGAGATCCGGATGGCACCGAGGTGGTGTCCAGCAAGTGGCTGCACTGGTGTGGCCATCCTACAATGCTGCGCCGAAAGTCGGCGTGGGGTGCCCCGTTGGCTTATGAGGTGATGTCAGTAGTGGACTGATGTGTGAATAGGTCGGAACCAGCACAAGGCGCCAAGATCCGAATGGCAAGTCCTGGATGTTGAGTGCCTCAGTTGAGATTTCTGAGCAGTGCTTGTAGGACTGTCTGAAGCTTATTTGCACCTGCTGCAGCTTCACTATTGCCCTGGTGTGGCCAAAGGTGGCACATGACATAGGCGGCCGGCTCCCGAGGTCCGGCGGAACTTTTTTCCTTTTCCTTTCTGCTTCTTTTCCTACAATGCGTTTCATCTGAAGACACGACCAGGTCCCTGAATGTGTGCAGGGGGACGCTATTGATTGAATGAAAATGGCGGCTTGACACAAAGCTGACTCAAGCGTTACTGTTGGTGCTATATAGACAAAAATTGGTTTTCAGTTTGTACATTCTTTAGGTTTTTTTTTTTCCATCCAAGTCTGATTGAGAGTTTGTAGAAAAATGGCTTCAGATTTTCCACATACTACTCTTCAACATTCTTCCTAAATGTAACAATGTGAAACTCACTAGGAGAATGGCTGTTTCTGTTTCTTTTCAAAATGCTGCCACCAATATTTTCTGAATGGAAGACACCATCTTGTAGCATAAAGGGCCGAAAGGGGTTCTGGTCTGGCCGATGGTTGGTGGAGACATTTTGACTATATCTTGGACCTGCCCGGCCTCGCCCAAAATGGCGCCGGTATAAATGGGACTCGTAACTCCTTGCCCGCAAATGTATATCTAGAAAATGTTATTGTAAGTGGCCCTGTCGTATTTTAATTACAAAATGTACGTCCACCGATTCCGCAACTGTTAGACACCTTTGTTCTTGCAACCTAATGGCCCGCTCGTTACGTTCTTCTACAGTGTAAATGTCTCCTCATCATATACGATTTCAGTTTGCTCCGTGGCCGGCCCACGTGGTTATAGGCCCGTATTTGTATACTGACATTTTCACAATAAAGGTTTTTAAAACAAAACACGGTAGTAGTATTTACATTTGTAAAGTTTTTACTTTTAGTGACTGTTTTCGAATCAGTAAAAGGCAAGTGAAATAAAGCAGTCCAATTACATGACGGATAAAAGGTATAATATGTAGGAACGCAGTAAAGATAAATGGTCAAGGCCAGTTGTGTTTTTCATGTCTGCAACATAAAGTGATCGATAAGAATCTGATAATCAGGCGTATCGGCGACTAAGACAGCAGGCCGAATCTCTTTTACTCAACGGCTCCGTCATGGAAGGAAGAAACGCCCTTTTTCTCGAAAAAGGAATATATTTTACTTGCAAGACAGTTGTAAATTTTCCGGGAAAGTACATTAGCCTGGAATATTAAAACAAATGTATGAAAAAAAAATATTGTTCGAAAATAATAAAAAGCGTAATTTTTAGGTCATATGACCAAGCTTTTCATCATTAAATTAAGAAAAGTAAAATGAACCAATGAAAAGTTTTATTAACAAGTCACATGACCTGTTATGCTTACGTTACGCGCTGCGCGCCGCGCCTCGGATCACTTCCGGGTGCGCTAACGCGGCGTGTCATAAAACGCATTACGCGACAACGTAGGTCAAGAATATAGTCTAAATGTCTCCACCAACCAGCGTTCAGAACACAACCCCTTTCAGCAGTCCAAAAAGTTCTGTTAAATGACAACAGAGGGGACAGGCAACAAGAACCATCAGTCAAAGAGGGGAGGGCAAGTTCTTCTCTTCCGGTTCATGTTGGGGCGCTACCGGAACTGATCGAATTGGTAGTCTATAGTGTTTCTGGATGTTTCAGACTAAAGCTGGCGTCAGCATGAGACCACTACCATCTCGTAGCTCCGTCGTGGCCATTCCACGAGCAATCATGGCAGCCGCTCCCCACCAGAAGCCTGCGGGAGTCGGAGGCCCCCAAGACTTTTGTAGAATCTTCACGGCTGAGGGGACGCTTTTCGAGAATGGGACCCAAGCCCTAGCAGACAAGCGTCCGAGTTCCAAGGTGTCCCAGGGCCATTTTAGTGGACCAGGCCCAAAACCGAAGAGCCGGCCGCCATTTTGAGAGTCCTGTGGCAGCCGCCTATCGCTGCACCGCAAGAGCGGGCGCATCTCAACTACATGGTGAGCGAGACGCTGTAGTCGCAAGAGCGGGCGGTAAACAGCTGAATGGCGGAAGAGGCACAGTGTAGCAAAAGCGGGCGGAATGGCAACTAAAACGATAAAGGGGCGCCCCACTACAGCTTGTCTTCAGGTCAAACGGATTGTGGGACAAGGTCCAGAATTGAAGAGTCATCAAAAGGCAAAAAGTTCCGCCGGACCCCGGGAGCCGGCCGCTTATGTCGGGGGCGATCTCAGGCTACACCAGTGCTATAAGACTTGGGGAGGGTGTCGGAGCCAAGCGTCTTCTCCGAGTCCATGGCCATCACACCGCCCCTCAGGGGCCTCCGTCAAGCTGTTTAGGAAGGTAACATATCACATTGTTTTCTAATGCAGTCAGGTCCACAAACGACACTCACTTACTTTGAGAATAGTGAAGCTGCAGTAGGTGGAAATAAGCTTCAGACAGTGTTACAAGCACTGCTCAGAACTCTTAACTATGGCACCCAACATCCAGAACTTATGCTATTTGAGAATGGTAGTGACATCGAAGCATCTCAGGGACCAAAACCATTAACGTACTTTCACGTATGAAAATCTTACTTGGGGAGGGGGCAGGAGCGAAGCGCCCCCTCCCAGTCAGCGCCACCACACCGTATGTTGAAAATCTGAAGCCATCGTTCTACAAAGTCAACCAAACTTGGATTGAAAAATCTAGAAAAATGTACAAACTGAAAACCAGTTTTGGTCTGCATAGCATCAGTAGCAACGCTTGAGTCAGCTTTGTGTCAAGCCGCCATTTTGATTCAACAAAGCACAGGCATTGAAAAAGGCTGAAATTCAGAACTCTAAACTATGGCACCCAACATCCAGGAGCTTGCCATCCGGATCTTGGAGCCTTGTGCTGTTTTCGTTCTATTCACACATCGGTCCACTACTGACATCATCTTATAAACCAACGTTATGTAAATAGTTTTTTAATAAAATGTTTTACCCTGTTTCTTTGCTGGTGTGTTGTCTACATTTTTAATATTTGCATAGGGTTTGTCGTTATTTTGGGCGGGGTGGGTGATGGAGCCGAGCTGTCTTGCAGCCCTCATGGTGTGGAGCTCAGTTCATGTCACTATTTTCGTATTTCTCATGAAGGGTTGTTCCTAATATTTCTATTTTAGCGAGGTCAAAAAGAGATCCAATTAGTGGCCTACTGATTTTGCTCGATTACTTTTATTTTTTTACACGATTTTTCACTATCTGCAAAGACTAAACAGAGTATTGCGCCTTTGTGCTTGTTTGTAAATAGAGAATGATCCAAAGAGAACCAATTCTAAAACAGTAAATGCTTGGACAACAATCAATCAAATGGAGAGACAAGGAGGCACGACGGATTACAACGGGGGTAAAGGCCTGCGTTAACTACCCTTCAGTATCTGCAAAGAGAGAGTACTACTAAGGCAAAAGAGGGGAGGGGGGGGGGGTGCACCGTTCAAAGCACATCAGCGTGCATAAATACGAAAATGTTTTTATCTATCACGTACTTGACATTTTAAAGCTTTTCATATTTGCTATTAAAAAACCAATGAAATTCACAGAAAAAACCATAGGTTATAGTGGATATATAGTTAGGAATTTGCATTTACAAAACCTTGAAAATTCAATGAAAAAACCATAGGTTATAGGCCATATATAGTTAGGAATTCGCATTTACAAAACCTTATTTTACTCGCATAAAACCATTGAAATTCCATATATAGTTAGAAGCGCTAACTATATATCGCGCACCCGCAATCCACTGCTGATGATGTCACATATTACATCATTCATGACATGGTCAGTGACATCACTGATGACATCACTGATGACATCTCAAATGACATCACTGATGACAACTCAAATGACATCACTGATGACATCTCAAATGACATCACTGATGACATCACTGATGACAACTCAAATGACATCACTGATGACATCTCATTTGTCATCACTGATCACATCACTCATGTGATAATACAATGAACCTCTTCAGACTCTAATATAACCTTACATACACTCAGTATAAACAGACACTCACAGACTGTCACTCATCCATGGAGTTACTCACACACCTAGTCAGTCATGCAAAGAATCAATCACACCTCCATTTCCTCAACTATAAAGTTATACACATCTTACTTATTCAAACATATAATAACACATATTTATTCTCTTATATAATCCCTGATACAAGCTCACAGTGATCGATACAGCCACTCACACATTCACTGGCTCTTATGTTCAGTTATTTATATATCTCAACTCTCACATGTATTGTGTTTTACATACGTACTTACTTGCACATGTAGCAATGAGAAATCCATTCACTCACCAACACACCCATGCACAGTCAACCGCCCATATAGCTGTTTCCACATGCACTCTTGAACTCATACTCCTAGTGAATCAACTGCTTACACATCTATGCAAAGAGTCACGCACCTCCCAGCCACCCACACACACACTCAGCCTCCCATTCAAATATTTGGGCAACCAATCAATAACCCATATGGCCACTCTTATAGCTACTGATCAACACATGCAGCAGCTTACACAACAACAAACATACTGATGCACAAATTAAGACAGTCTAGTCAATAACCCATGCACTCAGTGAGACACATTTAATCACTCACTCATACAGTCAGTCATGCACCTACTAAATTCTTCATCCAGACACTTATACATCCACTCATTCTTCAATATGTGAAACATATTTAAACTTTACAGACACATACAATCACTGGATGTTGTGATCAGTGATGTCATCAGTGATGTCATTTGAGATGTCATCAGTGATGTCATCAGTGATGTCACTGACCATGTCATGAATGATGTAATATGTGACATCATCAGCAGTGGATTGCGGGTGCGCGATATATAGTTAGCGCTTCTAACTATATATGGAATTTCAATGGTTTTATGCGAGTAAAATAAGGTTTTGTAAATGCGAATTCCTAACTATATATGGCCTATAACCTATGGTTTTTTCATTGAATATATATATATATATATATATATATATATATATATATATATATATATATATATATATATATATATATATATATATATATATATATATATATATACCTAATTATTATACACATTTATACAAAGCAATACACAGATGTAGGTACACATCCACAGTCCAAATAAATGCTTATATACAGAGGAATATGCCGTATATATATGTTCGAGTTTGGTAGGTATGTGGTGAAGGGCCAAATCTTGAGTAATCGTCAGAAGATAAGGTAATTATCTGTGGATCTTATGTTTGGGGTAAAGAGTTCCATAGTTTGGCTACTTGCACATAGAATGATGTGCACCTATAGTTGTTTTCATGTATGGTGGGATTTTGAGGTGAGGTGACAATCTAGATTGAAGGTCCCTTTGTTGAATGTATTTGGTGATTTTATTTCTGATGAAGAGCAGTCCTGTCCCATGTATCGCTTTGTAGGTGATGCAAAGCAGCTTGAATGTGGATGTTCTGGCAACTGGTACCAATATAGGGAAGATGTGGGCTTGAGCTTTATATGTAAAAGTAGTCTGGCAGCAGAGTTCTGAATCCATTGAAGTCTCTTCATAGTTGTTAAAGATGATCCATGGTAGTGGCTATTGGTGTAATCGAGTTTAGACAGTACAAGAGAGATAGTAGCCTGGACCTTGTGTGGAAATCCCAGGTTGGGGTGAAGCGTCAGAGTTTTTGTAATAACAAAGCTTAATCTTGCTAGTTTTTCCACTCGGGCATTCATTGATAGCTTGGTGTCTGTGGTAATTCCAAGGTTTTTTACCTCCTTAGATACTTTAGGTGCTCTTAACAGATCGTCAGGCCAGGCAGTGAGTGAGTCAGAATTTTTCCAATCGCCACACGTTGAGTATTTCCATTTTAGAAGCATTCATTTTGATATGGCTCCATGTCACCCTCTGAGTCAACTGAAAGTTTGTGAGTTTACAATGTCTTCAGGGCTTTCTAGTTTAAGGAGTATTTGTGTGTCACCTACATAGTTATAACATGTAAGGTTAAATTGATTGATCAGTGCCAGCAATGACATGATGTAAATGTTAAAAAGCATGGGTGAGTTGATAGAGCCTTGAGGCACCCCTGTTTTTGTGAAGTACAGTTTGGAAGAGAAAGGGGGGTACGAATGACATTAGTTCTGTTTTGAAGGTAGGATGTTATCCCGTTGAAAGCAGTCAATCTCTGCAGGATTAGTAGAGTCTTTGTATTAGAGTGTCATGGTCAACAGTGTCAAAGGCAGCTGAGAGGTCCAAGAGAAGTAGTGCAGCAACCCGTTCCGGTTAAGTGTGTTCTTAAGGTCATCCCAGATGGCAATGAGGGCAAATTCTGTGCCTCTTCCTGGACGGAATACTGTCTGAAAGTATGGAATTATCTTTAATGAATTGTGACATCTGTGCCAATGCAGCTCTTTCTATCACTTTGCCCAGGAAAGGTCAATTTGTAATTGGTCTGTAGTTATCATGGTCAAGCCAGTCCAGGTTTGTTTTCTTTAGTAATGGGCTTGTGTATGAGTTTTCGAGATCATTTGGAGATATTTCCATAGTTCAGGAATTGTTGATGATTCTTCTTACTGGTGTGGTAGCAGAGGTAGTTACAAGAATTTTCTTGAAGGTTTGTGGTACACACGGGTCAGAAGGGCTGCCGGCAGGCCTGCTGGCTTTGACCAGGCCCATAAATTCATTGTGCGATATTTGTTGGAAGGAATGCAGAGGCTTGGATTGTGTACTCCTGGAGTGTGTCTCTGGAAAAGGGTTGGTTTGGTGCTGGTGGTTTTTCTTTGTTTTAAATACGAGTACAGCATGTCTGCTTTATTGTATAATGAATTGCCAGTTTGTCTGTGAAGTCTTGAGTAATGGGATGAGCTCATTCTAGGCAATTTGGTTTACAAAATTCGGTGAATTTTATACAATTCATTATTTGCACATTTATCATTTTGAATTCGGCCTGAATCCTATTTATTCTTAGCTTTTCTGATTGCTGACTTGTATAACCTGTTAGGTTTCTGTAGGTGTACTTTGTCTTGATTGATGTTTGTTTTCAGCAAGGTACTTTGTAATTTGTAATTTGCTGTTTTATCTCTTTTAGCTCTGAATTTCTCCAAGGTGCCTGTTTTCTTTTGTTCTGTTGTGTTGTTCTTAGTGGTATTCGGATATCAAAAGCTTCCTGTAGCCATTCGTTTTTTTTTCAAATCATTTTTATTGAATTACAAGACATGACAAATAATAATAATAATAATAATAATAATAATAATAATAATAATAATAATAATAATAATAATAATAAGTCAATCAATCAGGAGAAAACAAATGCAAATACAAGACAAAATAAGTAAATAAATAGAAACTACAAATTGCTCAAGTGGCCAGCCAAGGTATTCGCAGTGAGTCCGCAATGACGTAGGGCTAAGTGAACCAGCACACTTCTCCACAAAAGTTCAAAGGAGTATACAATACAGTATAGAGCACAAGTGTGTCAAGTAATTACATTCTACGCAATTATAGAGGCAAGAAATACAATACAGTACAGGAGATTTTTCATGGCGGGTCGTATGAGAATGATGCAGCATCAAGGGACTTCCAGAGTTTCCTCTGGGTTTTATGCCATGGAGAGGTATGGAGTGCGACATTGTCCTCTCCTCTGAGGAAAGATAGCCACTCTTGCCACATTCTAAAACACACATCATTGGTGTTTTTCCACTTACACAATACAATTTTACAGGCTAAAGTGAGCATGAGGTCTAGCAAGTATCGGTCATTTACATTTTCGACTTTAGGGTCCAGAGCACCTAATATAATATATGAACATTTTCTTGGAAGGACTATGCTGAAAGTTTTAATTACACACTCGTAAACCTTGCCCCAGTATGTTTGTAAAGTAGGACAAAAGAAGAGCATGTGGATAGGTTACCGAAGTTAGATTTACAGTTCCAGCACGTCGGGCTCTCACTAAGATTCAGTTTAAAGATTTTCTCGGGTGTCCAGTATGTCCTATTTATTAGCTTAAGTTTGGTTTGCAACAATATTGGAGATATTTTATTTGAAAATGGGGTTGTATGTATTTTGTCCCAGTCATATGGGATGTTGTTGGAGTTGGGTTCCGATTCGAACTTAACTTCACATTTTCTGTGAGATTTGCGAGGCTTGGGGGAAATAAGTTTATATATTTTAGAGACGGTGTGTCCTGACTCTAGTAGCTGTGACATCTTGGAGACTATCAACAGGGTTTAATAGAGTGCATCGAGAGAAGAGATTTTAGCTTTAGGAAGTTATAAAAGTCCATCGGTTTTAGTCCGTGTCGATCTTGTAGGGTAGAAAAAGGTAATGGGAGGGCCCCTATAAAGAGGTTTTTGACTAGATTTATGCCGTTTTGAGGCCAATGTTCCCAGTAGAGAATCTCACCATCATTCTTCAGGCTCGGGATGCGCCAGAGAGAGGACATATTGGACTTATCGATTTTTAGTGTGGAGAGGTGGTCCAGCTGTGAAAGGGCTCTCTTAGTGTTAAGCAGAATGTACTTTAAATGGGAGAGGTGGGATACATCCATGGTGTGGAGAGCAGGTAGAGGCATATCATTGATGATTGAACTCTCTATATCTATCCAGACTGGGGTATAGTCAGTCTGAGTGATTAGCCAGTTGGCACCTTGTTTGCAAAGATATGCTGTTTGATAGTTCCTAAAGTTCGGAAGGCCCAGACCACCTTTCTCTTTCGGTAATTGGAGTTTTTTTCATTGATATTCTGGGTTTCTTGCCTTGCCAAAGGAACATACTGAAAAGTTTATAGATCCTATTCAGAAAGTCATTTGATAAAGTCATTGGTAGCATGCTAGCTAGATAGTTAACAAGAGTAGTAACCATCATTTTTAAAGTCTCAGCCCTACCCCACCACAATAGATATTTAGGTGACCACCCATCTAGCAATTAAGAGATTTTCTTGTAGAGTGCGTTCTCGTTGGCTTAGAGGATGGTGATAAAATCTCCGGTGAAGTCTAAGCCCAGGTACTTGAAGCACTTAGGTTGCCACAGGAGACCCGATTCGCCCATAATTTCTTTACCACCAAGGTTATTCAGGAGTTTAACTTCAGTCTTATCTTTATTTAATTTGTACCCAGATACTGCAGCACAGTCTTCTATTAAGGACATGAGAGCAGGATAGCAGCTTCGGCATTCTCAGAGACAACTAGTACGTCATCGGCATATGCAGTAATCTTGACCGTGCAGTCATTGAAACGTATCCCTGAGATCTGGCTATTATTCCTTAAATGGTTGGTTGGTTGGTTGATAGCTTTATTTCGATATGCAAGTATCATAAAAGCATTACAAAAGTATATAAAACAGCACATCGTGAAAGACTGTAGAGTTTAAGAACAAGTTGGATAAAAGATTTCTATTAGTTCAGCAAATAAATTAATTAAAAGGGAATTAAATTGATATAGACAGTCTTTTTAGGCGAATCAACCATGCCCATTAAAAAAATGTAGACACGCCACAAACTATGGGGGAAGATGTGTCGGTTCATAAAATCCGTAGGGCCACCTTGTACTGGCGAGTTCCCAGTTGTCTGCAGAGAGGTTTGAGCCAATGTCTTCTTGGGCGGATGTAGTCAGGGCATTCAAAAAAGAAGTGAGCCATAGTTTCGGGTCTAGTTGTGCATAGGGCGCAATGTGGTGATGCCTGCACGGGCATATTCCATCTTGAGAGCAGGTCTCCTAAAGGTAAGGTGCCTACTCTAAATTTGATATAGAGTGCCCGGTCAGCAGGAATTGTAATTAGGTCCAGGTAAGGCTCAAAGGCAACAACGTCTTTTATTTTCAAGTAGGCTGCGGTGGAGTTGCAGTGACGTGGATTGCTGATGAGCTGGGCAGAGACCCAATCCCAATATAGTTTTTTTAGGGTCGCCTTCGGTGGGGAAGATTGTGTAGTCTAACAAGATCCCAGACCTAGGTCTCCCAGGAGGTTTTTAATATCCCTGAGCCACTTAATCTTGTGCCAGCCACCCATTCCCATCACCTCTGACAGCCCATCCGCATATGTTTTCAGTTCGGCGACCCTCCACAAACGAGCCAATAACAAAAGGGGCCGGAGGCGAGCCTGGTCCTTAATTGATTTACAACCCGCATCCAGTAGCACCGGGACTGTTGGAGTGCTCAACGGGATAGCCAGAAGGTCCTTCAGGAATTTGTTCTCAGCTTTGGATAGAACCTCTGAGTTGCCAAGGCCCCATAGCTCAGCCCCATAGAGAGATGCTGTGACAGCTCTTGCTTTATAAATGTCAAGTACTGGAGCTACACATTGCTTAGATGAGTTACGGTACTCGCTCAACAGTGCTCCCCCCACCCTTTTGTGGCTAAGGGTCATTTTATTGATGTGGGGTGACCAGCTCATGACATCGCTCATGCGAATCCCCAAGTAATCGAATTCTGAAACTCTCTCAAGTGGAACAGAATTTAACACGGGTGGACGACCAAGCTTGCGGGGAGGGTGCATGATCAAATATTTAGTTTTGTCCACATTAATGACCAGCCCTCTTTTTGAGCAAACATCCTGAAAACGGTTCAGAAGCTTCTGGAGGCCCTGAGGAGTCTTTGAAATGAGGAGGGTGTCGTCGGCGAACAACAGGGGTGGAATCCTCACGCCCCCCAAAGAGGGGGCGTCTGCTGGTTCTTCAAGCAGGTGCTCTACCACACCATTCACGTACAGGGAAAATAGTGTGGGAACTAGTACACAGCCCTGTCGGACACCTCTGTTAACCGGGATCCTATCTGTCTTTTTCCCGTTCTGACCCCATCGCACCTGGGCATAGTTGTTATTATGCAGTTTGATGAGAAGCAGTAAGATATAAGGGGGCAGCCCGAGACCCTGCAAGACCCTCCAGAGTTCCTCCCTAGGAACCAGGTCAAAGGCAGTTTTAAAGTTTATAAAGGCCAGGTAGAGACTGCCTTTGCCCAGTTCCACCACCTTCCTGTGTAGAAGCAACAGTCTGAACACTTGCTCAATGGTTCCTGTGCCAGAGCGAAAGCCTGCCTGCAAGTCGGACAGTATGTGTTTTTCGTCCACCCAGTGAAGAATCCTCCCCAAAATCGCTTTTCCCGCCACCTTCTGGGTTGAGTCTATGAGGCATATTGGCCTGTAGTTCCCCGGTTGGTCCCGACAGCCCTTTTTAAAAATTGGAACTACCTCTGCCCCTTTCCAGGACTCAGGGACAGGACCTCCCTCTAGGATGGCGTTCAAAAGAGCAGAAATCAGTGTGCCCCATTCACCCGGATAGGCTCGAAGGAGGTCCCCTGGCAGCCCATCGGGACCAGCTGCTTTCAGGGGTATCAGGGATTTGATCAAATGTGTAACCTCCCGTGCAGTGAAGACATCAGTGGCTCTATCCAGTGGAAAAGGGGAAAGGGAAAAAAGGTCGTCGAGTGGCCCTTCTACAGCTGAGTATAGGGCCTTAAAATGGTTAAACCACGTCTGGGCTGGGATCGTGCAAATCCTCAAGGTGTCATCCGGACGATTCCTACTGCCCACCAGGTCCCAAAAGCCTTTAGCATCTCTCCCTCGACTTGCGGCCAGGAGATCCTGCCAGAAGTTATCCTCCCATTCCTTTTTAGCAGTTTTCAAGCAATGTGAGTACAACCTTCTGGCCTCCCTGGTCCTTGTTTGGGACTTGGATTTCACTGCTTCGACCAGCAGTGTCTTAGATTCCCTACACTTGTGGTTAAACCAACCCTGTCTTTTCTGGGGGCGTGGCTTCGTCCCGTTGTAAGTGGATGGGACAATAAACAAATTACTTAAGGCCTGGGTTAGATTACAGAACCGGTCGGACAACTCCTCCGGCCCACCCTCAAGAGAATCCAGATTGTCTGAAGCTGTGGCTAGGAGCTGCGTTATGATGGACATCTTCTCAACCAAGAGCGTGAGCTTAGCCCACTTCAGCCGTCTGCCACAGTTCGAGACAACTGTTTCACCGGGAACAGTAGCGCGTGAAGGCGAGCCCCCTGTGCCCTCTAGCCACCAAGGAGACAAGGCAAGAGAGAGCAGATTGTGATCGCTCTCAACGGACGATATGATCTCCATATCTTTCACTGAGCTCCATAGGTGGACATCAAGCAGAATGTAGTCAATTCTTGACGTATGGTTGGGCCTATTGTACGTATGGGCTCCTGCTTTGTCGGATCTAGTCCTTCCATTAAGAGCCCTCAGGTCAAACTCCATGGTAAGAGAATTAACCTGAAGTGCCACTTCCGTCCATCTCTTGATTGGGCTAAGCTCTAGAGCCGGAATCCCCCTCCTGTAGTCTTCCTCCTCCTGGTCATGGGTGACTTCTGAGCCAAGGGGCTCAAACGTACAGTTGAAGTTGCTCGCGACCAGGGTACATAACTTGTGGGGGGAAGATCTAAGCAAACCCTCTAAAAGAGCTATAGTGGGTGATTGTCTACCTCCCTTTGTACCCCACGCATAAATATTGAAAATGTTAAGAATGACACGTCCCCTGGAATTTTTTAAGGTGATATTAAGGAGATCCGGACAGTTTGTTTGGTGCTCCTCTACCCTGCAGTTAAGAGAGGAAGCTACCCAAATGAGGAGACCTCCCGAGGGACGTCCCCTGCCTGATTCCGGGTAGACAGCAGGTATATAGTGGGATGAGTAACCCGCCTTGTGTAAGGGCTCCCTACTCCAAGTCTCCTGGAACACACAAATGGAGTACTCCTCCACAAGAGCATTCCAGCCAGGCAGGGCCAACTTCCTGTCTAGTCCAGCCACGTTCCAACTGAAAACCCTAATGAGTGGGTCCGTCACAGCTGCAGCGCTACTGGACGCGACGGTGCCGTCCGAACCTACCTCTACCAAAATGGGGTGGTCAATAACAGCTTCATTAGGGTCCCGCCCCACACCTGATTCCCGTCGAGCCGTTAGGGCCACCTGCTTCCCTGGTGGAGCAGGTGGACCAGTCAACTTTAGGGATAGGTTAAATGCTTCGTCAGATGTTAGGTCCCCCCGCGCCACCCCAAGGGAATCAACAAGTCAGTACCCCCTGGGACCCCTGCTCGACCTCGGCCATACCGCATGTGGCTGGAATAGAGGTATGGCAGGATGTCAATGGCTGCCAGTGATGTTTTGGTAGGTATCCACAGGTAGTTGGCCAGGACATTTCATAGCCGGCCGTGGGTAAAAATATGTTAGGTCAACCGCATCAATACCTGGACCACCCGTAGCCTGCCCAGAATTACATATTGCGTGGGCAACTCTCGTATCTTGAAAGTTGACTACCACACAATCACCCGCGAACTGTTTCTTTCCCTGTCCAATCCATCCTACCCTACGCTCTCCAAGAATCAACCCATCCACTCCCCACGGAAGGGGTCTGTTGGCTTTTAGCCAGTGGATGGTTTTGTTCTTCAGTGCCTGGTGGGTTTCTAGCTGGGCGTCCTTCAAAATGGGGACATTATTCAGGACGGCAACGTATGGATGGCACTCTGGGGGGAGATTAACTGGGGGACATTTTCGAACCACCTTCTGCGGTATAACCGCAGGTAAAGGGGCTCTAGGATGACTCGTTGCTGCTTTTGCCTTTGAGTCCGGAGCAACTCCCCTGGCATCAACAGTTGGAAGAGCCGGTCGTTTTGGCTTAGCGAGGGACCCTCCCTCTTGCAACTTCTTTTGATCTGATTTGGACTTTGCATTTCTCGTTATCGGGGGGGGGGTACTGGCATCGACCTGGACAGTATGAGTGATAGTTCCCGGTTTGACACTAACAAGGGTCTCAGGGACTGTTGTCGGGGCCTTCCCTGTTGCTAGGGCAAATACAGACTTTAACGGTAGTGTTGTCTGGATTGGGCCCCCTAGGTCCCCCTTCCCATCATTCCCTCCCGCGTTATCCTCCCTAGATTTGGACTGTAGTTTGATAAGGGTTTTCAGAGAAAAGAAGTTATCCCGGGTGGACTGTTCGAACCTATCCAGCCTATCCCCCAGAATCTTGACTTGGTCGAAGAGCGTGACCAGTAAGGACTTAACCAAATTCTCAATGAGCTTAGGGGAAGGCGTTTCATGAGGTGTTGTTGGTAGTGCAGGGGCGGTAAAATTTGCCTGTGTAGTTTCGGCCACAGTTACCAAGGGATCGTTTCCTCCAGTTGGTTCAGTGGTCGCTGTGGCAGATCCACGACTGTTTGATAGGGTAGGGCCTCTTGGGACATGCTTCCTCGGGCGCTTGTAAAGTGATGTAAAGCTACCCTTCCGTGTACTCGTAACCCTTTTTCTCTTGGTACGAGCCAAGGAGACATGTGTCAAACACGACAGGTTAGGAGTCGGGGAAGGGACCTGAAGGGGTGGTTGGCACACCTGGCCGGTGGAAGGGCTTGTGGGTGTAACAGGTCGAGGTCCTAAAACAACTGGACTAGAGCTAACGGGCAAGGATTGAGCTACCAAACTTTCCAACCTATCAATGCTTGCCCCTATTGCTGCAATACGTGGCTGTTCCGGCAGAATCTCAGGAAGAGGGGAGGCAGGATGGGTAAAGGTTGGAGACAGGGCATGTGCCACTGCTCCTAGCGAGGAGCGTCTGGCCGGGAAAGAATCTTGTGAAAGGCGGCGTTCCGTCATCACAATCTCCTTTTCAATGACAGCAGCTACTCTTGTGATGAATTTGTCCATCATGCCTATCATGGAGCTCCCCGCAGCACCCTCTCCCCCACCCCTCAAAGCTTTACCGGAACGGGTAGACATGTGGGCTTCTAAACCCCCAAGGGAACTACTAACTCTGGCACAAAAGATGGTAAATGAAAGAGGGGTGGCCCAGCCCAGCCTCTGACAGCCCCTGGCTGCCTCAGACTGCCCGCCCTTTGCCCGGGCTTCGCTCGGCGTCCCGCTCTCGTCCCGCTGAGCGCCAGGCAACCAGTTAAGTAGTGGCCGTTGCGGGCGTGGGGCGTGTCTCACTGGGGGCGCGGCCGTGCACACATGAGCGGCGCAGGGACTCCTGGTCTTCCGAGTCCCTGCTAGCACACGCCCTCTGTAGATGGTTCACTCCTCCTTGCAGTTTCCACAACCGCCCAACAGCCTTGCAGCCTTGGCCCCTCGCTGCAAACCGCGAAGCGGCACCCGCGAAGCGGGTGCGGCTTGCAGCAGCGGCAGCAGCGGTATCCCGAGGCATAAAGATCAGGCAGGGGAGTTCCGCTGGTCCGTGGGTCCTTCCTCTCTCCCAGGTAACAAAGAACGTTTTGGGTGTCCCGCAGGCAAGAGGAAGCACACGCCTTTTGATCTTGGTTGGGCGGGGGGCGTGTCTCACTGGGGACGCGGCCGTGCACACCTGAGCGGCGCAGGGACTCCTGGTCTTCCGAGTCCCTGCTAGCACACGCCCTCTGTAGATGGTTCACTCCTCCTTGCAGTTTCCACAACCGCCCAACAGCCTTGCAGCCTTGGCCCCTCGCTGCAAACTGCGAAGCGGCACCCGCGAAGCGTGTGCAGCGAGCAGCAGCGGCAGCAGCGGTATCCCGCGGGATAAAGAGCAGTCAGGGGAGTTCCGCTGGTCCGTGGGTCCTTCCTCTCTCCCAGGTAACAAACAACGTTTTGGGCGTCCCGCAGGCAAGAGGAAGCACGCGCCTTTTGATCTTGGTTGGGCGGGGAGCGTGTCTCACTGGGGGCGCGGCCGTGCACACCTGAGCGGCGCGGGGACTCCTGGTCTTCCGAGTCCCTGCTAGCACACGCCCTCTGTAGATGGTTCACTCCTCCTTGCAGTTTCCACAACCGCCCAACAGCCTTGCAGCCTTGGCCCCTTGCTGCAAACCGCGAAGCGGCACCCGCGAAGCGTGTGCGGCGAACAGCAGCGGTATCCGGAGGGATAAAGAGCAGGCAGGGGAGTTCCGCTGGTCCGTGGGTCCTTCCTCTCTCCCAGGTAACAAACAACGTTTTGGGCGTCCCGCAGGCAAGAGGAAGCACGCGCCTTTTGATCTTGGTTGGGCGGGGGGCGTGTCTCACTGGGGGCGCGGCCGTGCACACCTGAGCGGCGCAGGGACTCCTGGTCTTCCGAGTCCCTGCTAGCACACGCCCTCTGTAGATGGTTCACTCCTCCTTGCATTTTACACAACCGCCCAACAGCCTTGCAGCCTTGGCCCCTCGCTGCAAACCGCGAAGCGGCACCCGCGAAGCGTGTGCGGCGAGCAGCAGCGGTATCCCGAGGGATGAAGAGCAGGCAGGGGAGTTCCGCTGGTCGTGGGTCCTTCCTCTCTCCCAGGTAACAAACAACGTTTTGGGCGTCCCGCAGGCAAGAGGAAGCACACGCCTTTTGATCTTGGTTGGGCCGGGGGCGTGTCTCACTGGGGGCGCGGCCGTACACACCTGAGTGGCGCAGGGACTCCTGGTCTTCCGAGTCCCTGCTAGCACACGCCCTCTGTAGATGGTTTACTCCTCCTTGCAGTTTCCACAACCGCCCAACAGCCTTGAAGCCTTGGCCCCTCGCTGCAAACCGCGAAGCGGCACCCGCAAAGCGGGTGCGGCGAGCAGCAGCGGCAGCAGCGGTATCCCGAGGGATAAAGAGCAGGCAGGGGAGTTCCGCTGGTCCGTGGGTCCTTCCTCTCTCCCAGGTAACCAACAGCGTTTTGGCCTAAAATGGTATAGGAAGGGTTCAATTGCAAGCAGAATTAGAGAGGGAGAAAGGGGGCAGCCTTGTCTTGTTCCTTGTCTAATATGAAGGAAGAGGAGAGGGAGCCTCCCGCTCTTACGCTGGCAGAGGGATTAAAATAAAGTGGCATTGCCATGCACATAAAATTCTCGCCCAAGTTCAATTTATCCAGCGTTGCTTTCAGGTAGGCTCAATCTACTTTGTCGAAAGCCTTTTCGGCATCCAAAGTGATAGCCACTGTTGGCCTGTCATTAAGTTTGGCTTTCTCCAGTACATGAGCTAGGATTCGGGTACTGTCACTAAAAAAAAATTTTTAAACATATTTTATCGGTTGCATGTCAACAAAAGTTCAAAATACTGTACAGGCTACAGTCATAGCACTCCAAGCCAAATACTAGTTCCTCCCCAGCACACTTGTTCACAAACAATCAAATAATACATCAGAACCCAATACAATAGTGGCCTGTCGGTCCATATGTTGCCCTATCGTGCCTCTCAGTACAGGTAGCCTTAAACTGCTTACCAAAACACTACTCCTAACCCCAACAAAATCCCATCCCCTTCCCGCCCTACTGGTGTGCAGTACATTAAGCACAAGATCTAAAGCTCAGTTTGTGATCTAACTGTAATTCAAGGTTTCCTATAATGGACATATAAGGGGCTTCCGCCAGGGACATCTTACTCCCCCTATCCCTCCTCTGACAGGCGGTCAGACAAAGATTGTACTGACGATTCCCATGCTGTCGCCGAATCCAGTTCTTTCTCATTATTCAAGCGTCGCGCCTGCTGAAATCTAATAACACTCTCGCTACTAGCCCATTTATGCAACTCAGCCCTCCATCTCTTGCCGTTAGGTCCCTCTTTTGACTTCAAATGCATTGTTATTTCCCTCTTCGCTAGTAGTAACCCCATGTCCACAAATTTACTTGTCACCTTTGTCTTGGAGGTATGAGGGAACCAATGTATTATACATGTTGCCATGTCAAAATCTAAGTGTCGTTCAGTAACTGCATTCAACAGGCCTCCCACTTTGTTCCAGTAATCCCCTAGCTTTGAGCACTCCCACAACATGTGTTCCAGCTCCACACCTTCACTTGCACACCGAGGGCATGCTGCATCCTCAACCTTAAAGTACTTCCGGATCGTACCCGGTGTCAAATAGGCTCGGTGCAGTATAAAGAAGTGCACCAGTTGAAACCTTGCATTCCTAGTACTTTTCCAAGCCCTACGTAAGATATGCACCCATGTAGTCTCCGGTATGGGCTTCGCAATGCCTGTCTCCCATTTTGTCCATAAGGCATCCAGCGGTGCCAATCCCTCATGTAGCATCCTTGAGTAAAGGCACGTGACTGCTTTAAAGGTCCCTGCTGCCATCATTACATATTGACACGCCATTGTCGTTTTGGGTTCCATTAGTCCCTCCCTCCAGTGTTTCTGAATTACATGTATCAGAGCGGCGTGTATCAAGAATCCTCCCCCAGGAAGGTCATACCTCTCCCGCAGTGCCTGATAGGTCAAAAATTCGCCATCTTCATATAAATCTCCAAGTACCTGAATCCCTGCCTGTTCCCAGTCCATCAAGGACGTCCAGCCTCCACCGTGGGGTAACGCCGTAATCATCCCCAACGGAATTTCAGGAGCATAGGAATGTAGCACTCCAGCTCTACGATGGCTGCGATTCCAGCTTAGCCTCAACGTTTTCTTTTCTAACAAGAGATCTCTAAGGCTAAGTTTTTGTTGTAAGATTATAAAGGATAAAATGTGCCTCAGAATCCCCCTTCCTCTCAATATGTCAGGACCTCTAAATTCCATTGCAACCGCCTCCGTCAAGACCTGGAGTTGAGCTGCCAGATAATAAAGCTCCAAGTCAGGAACCGCTAGCCCACCTTCCGCCTTTGGCCTCACCAGTGTCGTCAGGGCCGCTCTCTGTCTGCCAGATCCCCATAGGAACCCTATAATCATGGATTTCAGCAGTTTAAAGATAGAGCCCGGTACCCAGATGGGCAACGTTCTAAAAAAGTACAGCAGCCTTGGGAGCGCCACCATTTTTAACAAAGCAATCCGTCCCATCACAGATAACGGAAGCGTAGACCAAAATGCCATGCTACCTTACAGAGCTCTCACACGTCTCCCTATGTTCCCCTCCAACATATCGTTGACCTCATGATAAATATTCACCCCCAGATATGCCAAACTCGTCGGCTCCCAGCGCACATCCCGGGACCTCGTAGGTGCTAACCTGCCGGGCTTCATTGGGAATAAACATGTCTTAGCCCAATTCACCCTCAATCCTGAAATGTCACCAAAGTCCGCCAACAGACCCGCCGCTACCTCCAGTGCTCCCTTTCGCATCCACCAGAAACATCAATAGATCATTCGCATACAACAAAATATACTGCCGATCCCCTCTGAGCTCCAGGCCCTCATAGCACCGCCCCAACCTAGCTCTTGCAGCCAAAGGCTCTATCGCCAGGGCGAACAGTAGCGGAGAGAGCACGCAGCCCTGCCTCGTTCCTCGGGACACTCGGTAACAGAATGAAATCAATGCCCCCACCTTCACCCTGGTCAATGCGGAGGTATACAACACCTTAGTCCAGCCTACAAACTCATCTCCCAGTCCAAAACGCCCCAGTGTCTTATACAAGTACAACCATTCTAAAATATCAAAGGCCTTCTCTATGTCCACTGAAAGTATCGTGGACATAGAGGAGCCAGGATGAACCTCTCCTAAAGTCCTCAATATTCTCGGCACGTTAGTAGCTGTGTTCCTAGTTGGGATAAACCCAGCCTGGTCCTCATGGATCAAACTGCTGCAGGAGATGAGATGCCAATATCCGACTCAGGATCTTATAATCAGTAGTCAACATTGACAATGGTCGATAGGCAGCCATGTCTGTACCCTCCCGCCCGGGCTTTAGCAACGGGATAATGAGCGCCCCTCTCATCGTCATAGGAATTTGACTCAAGTCCCTCGCCTCCTTATAAACCTCTAGCAACCGCGAAGCCAGTAAGTCTGCATACTGCGAGTAGAATTCCACGGGAAAACCGTCTACCCCCGGAGTCTTATTGCGAGCTATATGCTTAATGGCTCTTCTTATTTCCTCCAGTGTTATATCTCAGCCCAAACATTTTGCTTGTTCCTCCTCCAGCTTCGGGAGGGGCACGCTCTCCAAAAAGGCGTCAATATCTGATTCTCCCCCCACTAGCGAGCTTTCATACAATGTCTCATAGAATTCCAGAAACCGGGCCACAACCTCACGCTGAGTGTATTTAGCTCTACCATCTTGAGCCTTCAATGTCATGATAGGGGAGCCTCGTGAAATAGGATTGGCCAACCACACTAAGAGCGTCCCCGCCTTATCTCCCTCAGCATGAGCCCTCGTAACATAGTTTTTATAATCGGAGCATCACAGTCTCTCTAGCTCCCCAGTTACTGCCTCCTTTGCTTCCATTACCACTTTTTGTGCTTCAGGAAGCTCAGGTCTCGCTTGCTCAGACAACCGCAACCTGTTTTCCGCCCTGTCGACATCCTGTAGCAACACCTTCCTCACTCCCACATGCTTACTAATACAGATCCCCCTTATCACCACCTTAAAGGCGTCCCACTCCAGGGCTCTAGTGGAAGCTGTCCCTGCATTCTCATTAAAGTAATGTGTTATGCCCTCTCCAACCCTCCTCTGGAAAACCAGATCATCTAGCGTTTTGGGGCGCAATCTCCAGGTGGGGATGTCGGATTTTACCGTCATCCAGTGCATAGAAATCAACAACGGGTTGTGGTCAAACAGTGTCCTAGCAAGATATTCAGAGTGGATTATGGAGGGCACTATTGATGTGGAACATAAGATTTCATCAAGCCTAACATGTAGTTCATGCATTGCTGAGAAGTAAGAATAGCCCCGTTCACATGGGTGGTGTGTCCGCCATATGTCCATTAAATTCCATCTGGTCTGCCAATCCAGTCTATATTTAGCCAATCTGCGGATAGGAGAGTCTGCCGGGGGGAGGGGGGGGGGGGTTGTGGGGGGGGGGGTGATCTGTCCTGAGACATATCCACTATGAAATTAAAATCCCCTCCCAACTCTACCGGACCTGTAAAATAATGTGCCAATGTACCAGATAGGTAGTCTAGGAAGCGCACCTGGTCTATGTTTGGTGCATATATGCTACATAGTGCTATGTCCCTACCATGTAACTGCCCCTCAACCACTACAAATCTGCCTTCAGGGTCTATAGTTTGTTTTGTGACCTGAAAAGGGACCCTCGCCAGTATCCATATCAATGCCCCGGTGCAAATGCCGAGTATGAAGTACTGAAAACCTGCCCTCTCCACCTACGCTGTAACGCCAGTACCTCTGCCTTAGTAAGGTGGGTTTCTTGGAGAAATGCTATATGTACTCCTCTCCTAACCAAATATGCATGGATCTTATGGCGCTTCGTCATTGTATGTAGCCCCCGTACATTCCAAGTAACACAGCGTAAATCAGGTGCCGCCCGATCACAGTAGCATAATGTCCTCAATTCGCTCTGTACAAAAATTAAACAGACCAGTGGCCCCCACCCCCCCAACCCCCCTGCCCCCACATCCCCCAAGAACAGGTCCTAGAACAAAACTGCTAGTTCCCATCCAAACCATTCCAACAATCAAAACACATCTAAGCCCACCAGTAGTCACTGCGGGCATGCTTTATGGGCAATGGGGGGGTGCTCAGTGCCTACAGGCGACAGCATGCACTCCATAACTAACCCTGCTTTGATCTCCCAAGTAAATGCAACATCTTCTTCCCACCTGCGCACTGTTTCAGGAGCTAACGGGTACCTACAGAGGGTTTGAGTCCTTCCTCGCAGAGCTACCCCATAAAGACCCCCTCCCGTGTAACACCAACCACCAGCATCCTGCATCCCCAATAGAATTCACAAGCCTCCTCCCCGCAGTCCACTCCAGCTTCCAAGATTGCAAACCATTACTCATCCAACAATCCATCTGCCGTTGCCGTAGTGACCTTTGGCAATCGTAAACTGTCCGCCTCTGATGTCTCAGCGTCCGAGTGGGAGTTGTCCTTCTCCGAGTCCATACATTCCAGCAACTGTACCATCCGCTCTCCCGATTTATTTATTTATTTATTTATTTATGGAATTTATTGAGCGCGAACAATTGCCCAAGGGCGTCTCGGCGCTGTGAATGAGGCAGAAAGAAACAAAAATTGAATTATTGATCAAAAAGCCAAGTTTTAATTTTTCTTCTGAAAATGATAAGAGTAGGAGCTGATCTGATCTCTAGATCAAGGGAGTTCCAGAGTTTAGCGGTTGCAATGTGGAAGCTGCGATCTCCCCATGCAACTGTTCTGGTGCGAGGGACTGTCATAGTGAAATTGTTCATGGACCGAAGTGAGCGATTGGGGACATGAAACGTGAATGGATCAATGAGAAAGCGAGGGCCTTGTTTGTGAGCGGCTTTATAAGCTAAACAGAGTGCCTTGAATTTTATCCTTTTGTTGACTGTAAGCCAGTGATAGTTTAGTGATAAAGCTGACTCCGCCTCCAGCAGTCCCCATTGCTCTACTGCCGTCTGCGACATTGAGGGCCCCCGCAGACCCCTCCGCCGGTGTCGAAGCCGCTGTGATTTGTGCAGCTGAAGTTCTCCCAAAGGTTCCGGGGCCTGAAGTTCCATTCGATCCGTTCCAGCCCTGTAGGATTCCAACCACGTCCATGCTTCTTCTGGGGTTTCATGAAAACAAGTCTTACCATCCAAGATTATCCTCAGTTTGGCTGGGAACAGCAGGGAGTACTGGAATCCCTCCCATCTTAACTCTCTTTTGACCGACATAAAGGACGCACGGCGGCGCTGAATCTCGAAGGTGTAATCCGGAAAGAGAGTTACCTTGCCGTTTCCCACTTGATATGGGCCATCGGTGCACGCTTTTGGAGCAAGAAGTCTCTGTCCTTAAAATGCAACAGGCGAGCCACCACCGGGGGGAGAGGGCACCCTGGTTTCGGCGCCTTCCCAGGTGCTCTGTGCGCACGTTCCAAGGTGTAAAAAGGTGACTGTCCCTCGGGGGCCATCACCGGTTTCAACCTGTTCTCCAGATATTGCACCATGTACGATCCCTCCGCTTTTTCAGGCAGGCCCACTACGCAAATGTTATTCCTCCGATTTTTACTTTCAGCATCCTCAGCACGTTTCTCCAATGCTAGGATACGGTCCAAGGCCTCCGTCACTCTGCCCGTCAATGCAGTTTGGGCTGGTGCCACATCCTTGAGTATTCCTTCCACATGTTTAACTCTGTCTGCCAGCTTAGAGTGATCTGCTCTCAGGAGGCCAAGTCCCGTTGCCACTTGCGCAATGTCCTATTGGAGGGCCATGCGGGAGTCCGCAATTGCTGCCAATATTCTGTCAAATTGCTGCTGCATGCCAGGGTCCTGTGGCGCTTCCAGCGCATCTGATTCAGCTTGAGTTGGAGCCTCGCTGTCCGACAGCTGGTGTGCCCGATCTTTCTTCCCTTTTGGTTTCCCCATGGCCAGGCTCTCCAGTGGGTGTTTAAGTATCAATAAACACCCCACAGCGTCCCGACCATCTAAAGAGAGCCAAAGTCCGACTCCAGCTATTGTGTCCTCGTCCGCAGAGCGCTATCGGTTCTCAGCAGTACTAAATCAGGAGTAATGAAGTTAATGTCCAATCGCCATCCTCCATCCCATGGCTCAGTATCGCATGTCTGCACCTGTGCTTGCCCCCGGCAGCAAAAACTCAACTCCCCGGTCTCCAGAAGTGGGTCACGCACAAAGCCAGCTCCTCCTGCGATCCCGCTCAGGTTAAGCCTCTGTTCGCTGTGTTAATTCGGACCAAATGTCTCACAACCCTGGCCGTCACTATGAGGGTGTTTCCAGGGTATCGAGCCCCCGAGTCCAATTCAGGCCGCCCTACCTATAGGGGTAACTCCCTCTTCACAGCCCGCCTCCGCGGCCCGCAGTGGATCTCCACTCGTTATTCCCCAATCTCAGGGGCCCTCAGGGCTAGAGCAGCAATGTTTCCAGCCTCAGTCATTTCAGGGGCCGTGAGCAATTCCCCCTTAGGCCCCTCGCCTGCAGCGTTGAGCCAGCATTCAGTGCCCACCTCCGACCGCACCCCAGCTCGCAGGCCGCAGCTTTCCCCAGCGCCCCGCGTCCGCCTCCGGGGCCCGGAGCTCCGGGTCGTGCCGCAGCCCACTCACCAGGGTAGGATATGGTGCCGCTGCTCTTCTGGGCTCTGCCGCTCCGTCTCCTGAGCTCGCGGTGCAATCTCCGGGGGGGGGGGGGGGGGGCGGTAAGAGCCCCTAGGCCCGCTTCTCCAGGCACAGTGCCGATTCTGCCTCCGATCGATCCCCTGCAGGTCAGCTGCAGCGCCGGGCGGGGCAGTCCGCAATCCTCCCCAGCATGGTCTAAAACTGGTCCTAAAGGGAACCTCCGCCACGCCGTCCTCTCTTGTCCGTCAATTAATGAAAACTCTAAGCCAGCATCCCGGCTCGCCCCTTGTCCCGGGCCCAGCGTTCACAGTCTCCGCACTGCCGCCATTTGGTGTCCGCCTGCTGCAGCGGCCCGGTCCAGGAAACCATAAAAAACTCCAGATTAACGCTGGGTAGGGTGTCCGGATAGCAACAGATCAGGTCCACACCTTTCACGCGATACTCGGTGCCGCCAGGCGGATCAAAGATACGTTTTTAAACAGGATAAATGCGGGGATTCTCGTGGAGCTCAGTGCTCACGCAGCCTGCCCCATCGGCTTCCAAGCCACGCCCCCTTGGCTGGAATCATTGCATACATTTTACAGTCTAAGTTAATTAGAGATATTGGTCTATAACTTTTGGGGAGTGTTGGATCTTTCCCTTCTTTTGGGATTACTGCTATAATGGCTTCTGCTAGTGTCCCATTATTTTGGCCAGAGCTACTAAACTCATGGAACAGGTTTAAAAGTGGAAGAGTTAGTAGTGAGGAGAAGCATTTGTAAAACTTGGCACTAAACCCATCAGGCCCCGGAGCCTTCCCAATTTTGAGGGACTTAATTGAGCTTTCGACCTCTGAAGCAGTAATTGGGCTATTGAATTCTAGCTGTTCTTGATCTGAGAGGGCGGTAAGTTTGCATTCATTTACATAGTCTTGCATCTTTATGTTGTCCAACTCCTGGTTTTTGCTATACAGAGTACTGTAGAAATCCTTAAAAATGTTGCAATTTTATCCAGGTCACAGTAAGCTGCAAATGTTTGATCTATTAGGTTCTTAATCGTGTTGTTCTGTATTTTAAACTTTAAGTACGAAGCTAAACTCTTCCCCGCCTTGTTGGACTCACAAAACTTGATACTTTTTTGTTTACTTATCCGTATTACTGCTCTGTCACTGAGGATTTTATTATACTCGTATTTCTTATTCACTATTTCATTCAGGACTGAATCATCCCTTGACATTACATGTTTCCCCTCTAATATATCAATCTCTTTTTCTAGCTTTTCAAGATTGTGATTATAATCCCTATTCACGGCGGCTCTAATTTTAATAATCTCTCCTGTGATAGTACTCTTCAAAGCCTTCACCAGGTGAGGTCCGATGTGTCAACCTGCTTGTTATCCATGAGGCAGTTCTGTATTGCATTCTAAATGAGTTTTCTGTGGGACTCTTTTTCTAAAACTTCATTGTTGAGCCTCCAAAGAGATTGTTTTTTGAGCGGCTTTGGGTCAGATATAGATCAGGTGATGCATGAGTGGTCCGAGATCACTCTTGGTTCAATCCAAGTTTCTTCGATTCTGGCAGTGGCATTACCGGAAATAAGTAGGCATTCAATGCGTGAGTATGAGTTATGTGGGGACGAGTAAAATGTATATTCCCTTCCTGGGGAATTTTGTAACCTCCAGATTGAAACATGTGCAGAGATTAATAAGGGCTTTGGGAGAGTTATTGCTGCAAAACAGACATCGTGAGTCTCTGTCTAATGTTGGGTCCATGGGTAGATTAAAATCGCCCGCTAGTATGTGCATAGCAGTGTCTGAGATAGTGTAAATTTGTTTGCTTAAATCTTCCCAGAATTCCACGTCGTCCTTGTTAGGGGCATAAATATTAGTAATGTATTGTTCGTTGCCAATTTTGCTGTAACCCACCTCCCTTTAGTATCAGATGTGTGTGCTACCATGTCGACGTTTCATTTCTTTGCTACTAGTCAGTACACCATTTTTATTTCCTATTGCATCAGAGCCAGCAACTTCACTGTAGAACCTATTTCTACGTGAATTAAATTGTTTTGAGTCGATCTTCGTCTCCTGAAGTAGGAAGACGTCACCTTTTTTTGTTTTTGAAGGTAATCAAGAATATACCTCCGTTTGACCGGGTGGTTTAAGCCCTTAACGTTCAGTGAGAGTATCTTGAGGTTGTTATGTGCTAAGACCTTTGGGGAGATTTGCAACATCATAAGTGTGCTATCAACATTGTAGATGGATCCCTAGTTCTACAGCAACTTTTGTACACTTTACTCACTGTGTGGTAATAGGGTGTGCTTAATAATAGACTAGAGACAAGGTACGAAAGTTGGGTGTAGAGGCACGTCACTCTGATAGGAAATACATATCAGTGCAGTTCCACCCTTATGTATAGAGGCATCATAGCAAGACCTGGTACCTAAGAGAAAAAGCATGTTGAGTAAGTAGAGAAACATGACATATCTTTGGCGCATACCATCCAACGAGGCATACCATGTATATATGAAGTTATTACTGTAAGACATTACCCTTGAGTAAGAAAACTTTGTACCACGCATCACGTCTATAGGGCACCACATACATATTGGTCGCACCGGTTTGCGCTGAGGTGTCATTGCGGAAATCACTGCGGAGACCATTACTTGAAGAAATAGGCAAGGCACTTGAGCAAGGAAACAATTGTGAGCATCATAAAAAAGACAGAAAACAATGAAAAATAATATAAAGAATATCAGATCCAAAACCTTAACCCCTTCCTCCCTCAACCCTATCCCTCTCACCCACCCCTGAAGGTAGGAAACAGACATGGTGACTGGGGAAGAGAGCTCCCCTCCCATGTGAGCCAGACAAGATGTGTTGGTCGCATGAGACCATTGCGCGGCTTGAGAGTAGTAAACTTCAGCATTTAGGAACTAAGAGCTGAGGACTAAGAACTGATACCTAAATGCAGTCGCGTTTGTGATACAGATCATTGTAACACATAACATTCTATTCATGGGTATAGTATCCCTTAATCTTGCAATATCTACTGATAGCAATATATAGCTATATATCTAGCAATATATAGCAATATCTAACAATATCTAATATCTAATGAAATCTAATATCTGATGACATCAATATCTAATGACATGCCTATCTAATGATATGAAGTTCGGACAGTTCAGGCAACTAGTTGGCAACTAATTGGTTATCCATAACAAGATACCATAACAGAGAAGGACAATCAATGTTGTACAAATCACTGCAGAGTTGAGAAATCACCATGTCCAAGGAGAGACAACCTGCATAAGGGTAGAAAACACTTGTGAACGTTACATTGCATTAAAGCATCAAGGTAAATTAAGCGACCTAGGAGCGACCTAAGAGCCTGTAGTAGAGCAACCCGGTGTCGCTGTATCCATAGCTGGATCATCTGAACCATCGAGAAATCTTTTTAGTTGTAGGTGATCTGTGAAAAAGTGCGGGGATCCCTGAATCATTTCTCTGAATTTTGCTGGTCCTGCGAAGGTAAATTGATAGTTCAAGGATCGTAGCCTTGATCGAAATGTTAGGAACCCCTTTCTGGTGTCCACAGTTTCTGTGCTGTAGTCTTGAGAGATGTAAATGTTGTTGTTTTTCCACAGGATATGGTTGTTTTTGCGCATGAAGGCAAGGATCTGTTCTACATGTTGGTAGCAGAGAGGTTTGCATACAATTGGTCTTGGTGTTCTCTGGCCTGCTACAAGTCTAGTAGGGACCCGATGGGCCCTGTTGAATTCCAGCGGTTTATTAAAAGTCAAGTTGGTGGCGTCCGCAAACCATTTTTCCAAGAAGACGGTGCATGAGCCTGAAGGATCTTCCTCTCTTTCCAAAAATTCTAAGATTCCCTCTTCTGTTGCTGTCTTCGAGCCCTGACAGACGTTTTATCAAAGAGTCTGTTGCGATTGGTAGGTTTTTGAGGGATTTACACACTGCCGTGTCTAAAGTAAGCATGGGCGAATTTTGCGGATCTCGCGTTCGCGAATTTGCGGATTTGCGAACTCGCAATCCGCAAAATCCGCGAATTCTTGCGAATTTGCGGATTTTTTTTTTTTTTTTGTGTTCGCAAGGATTTCTGCCAGTTTGCGAGGGTTTCGTACCAGTTCGCAATTGCGAACTTACATTTCGTCGCGCAACGGTCGCGAATTATGTTGTTTCTACGTCTGGTTCATCATCACAGGTTCCCAGCACCCTCTGTTTCACCACTGCAACCCTCTGTTACATCAATGCCACCCTCTGGTTCATCATTACTGTAGATTATGGGGGGGAAAAGCAAGCACACCATCCCTGCTGCAACTCAGATGAATTAATTTGGGGTTAGTTTATTAATGTGTCACTGTTTTAAAATTCCAGTCTGGCACCTGTTTCCTTATCTGTAATTTTGCTTTCTGTTGCAGTGCATTTTTTTTCCCCAGGACCTTCTTTGTGGCCTACTTATAGCTATTGTATGAGCCTGCTGTGAGGGTCAGAGCAGGGTCATACAATTGTTGCAACTAGCAACTGAATTCTGGAGGGGCCCCAGTCAGGAAGCACTACCGGGAATTGTTACTAATGATGAGTTTGAACTCTTGCCCCTGCCGAGTGCTTTCACTTTTGAAAAACTCGTTTTTCTGCAATTTCGCGGGGTTCGCGGGGTGCGAACACGCGCAAGATCGGATTCGGAAGCCGCAAATTCGTGCGAATATGCAATTTGTTTTTTTTGCGGCGTGTTAGTTGGCAAGGTTTTGTGCGTTTTTGCGAGCCGCTCGTAGCGCAAGACGCGAAGTTACCCTCGCGGTCGTTCAAGGGCGCAGCCATCTTGTTTGCCTGACGTATTTCCGTTTCCGGGCGCGAAGTGTAATCTCGCAAAGTCCGCGGTTTGCCAGTACAGTCTCGCGCGTGTTCGCAAGGAAAATCTCGCGCGAACTTACCCGCGCGGTCGTGAACGGGCGCGGCCATCTTGTTTCTCATTCATTGCTATGGTTCTGGGCATGGTCTTTGTATCCTCTGTCAATCTCTGCCATCCTTTGCTTGTTTGAAGTTTTTTTTTATCTATTTTACTTATTATCTATCCCTCTATTTTTCTAGCCCTATATTTTTGTGTTTACTGCTACTTTTGGTTAATTTTAAACTACTTTTGTAAACTCTTTTCTTTTCTTCTCTTCCCTATTCTATTTTCTTTATTCCTTTCCGCCCAGACCATGGTGAAGGGAGCCGGGAAGCATCCCGAGAAGGGGAAGGGTCCCGCACCCCGTGTCCGGCTCCCGTGCGGGCGTTTGAGGGGGGAGCTAGTGATGCCACGGGAGATCTTTACCCCGGAGGAGGTGGCCCAACTCATTTTTTATGTTCAGCGCCGCCTCCCCAGGACCATCATGGGAGGCGGCAAGATCAGTGCCGGGTACGGGGCCCGGGAGCGCCGGAAGCGGTGGGAGAAGGTGTGCCAGGCCATTTACCACCACTCTCGGGTCTGGCGCACCTACAACCAGGCCACCCACCGCTGGACGGATGTCCTGACCCGTGAGCGAGATCTGCTCGACCTCCTTGGCCTTGAGATCCCCGGGCTTGGTGAGTAGTAGTAGCTATGTCTTTACTACTATGTTTTCTCCTGCTGTGTTATTATATTGCAAATTTTTGTTTTTTACCAAGAGCAATAATGCTGCTCATTACATTGTAGGTACATTTTATTTCAAAATCTTCTGTGCATTTCAGGTACACTGCTCTCCTTCTCAGTAGTGTTGCTACTATGCTTATTTGTTTTAGATTTTGTGTTCATTTCATTGGCCTGTGAAATTATGTATGAGTGTAGTTGAAAGAACTGCGCAATGCTACACACTAAGGTTCAGATTTTTAATTACCGGCGCATCCCTGCAAAGTTGCAGGGATGCGCCAGTAATTGTGCGTCACGCCACCATCACCCATGGTGCGCCGTATTACAATGCGGCGCGCCATGGGCCCAAAACGTCACCAAAGCGTTACGCATCTGTGCCGTAAAGGTGGCGCATTGCTGGAGTTGCGTCACAACGATGGTGCAGCTCCATCAATTCTCTGGGGTTCCCTATCTCCCCAATGCTGCGTCAAGCCGTACGTCTGCTTCAAGCAGGCGCAGGGTTTGAGTCACGCATCATTGTCCTCAAAGTGACTGATTGAAATCTTGTAGATTTCCCTCAGCCACTTTTAGGATGCGTTCCTGCGCAGGAACGCCCTCCCTTGCGCCGGAACACCCCTATTGGCGCAGGGCTTTACAACGTGATGCATCTCCCAGATGCGTCACGTTGTTAATATACGCCGCACCATTGCGCCTCTTTTGTGCTGTCGCTGCGTCACAAAAGTCACGCAACAATGGAGCAAAAGAGCCGCAAGGGCCTTATAAATCAGCCCCTACAGACTCAAGTCCAGTCCTTCCTTTGTACACATGGCGATAAGAAGAAATAGTGGTGGTGGATTAATAGTTTGAGTATTTTAATGACTGGTGAATGTAGTAGGAAACTTTAGTGTTGTCGCTGATCTTCAATCACGATGGACTTTGGCTGTCACTTTGCGTGCTGCGGACTGCTGCCTGCCAATCCTAGGCAAACCTTTTTAGTACTTTGTTTAGTGAGTTACATAGGGTAGTTTCCAATTCGACGGTCCGCAAATCAAGCAATACTAAAGTAATGACGTAGTCGACCACATGAGATTGGTCAATAATATATCCCGTGGAGTCGTTCCCTATTTGCTATTTCGCAAAAATATTTTGTTACTTTGTTAGTTCTTTTTTAAATGTTTGATTTGGTTGAGAAATAAATATCATCCATGTTTTCTGTTTTTCTTTCTTTCATGTTGTACATCAGCTTCCCCCAGGGGCAAGAGGAGGACACAGGAGGAGGAGGAGGAGGGTGCTGTTGTCGATGCAGGCCAGGACCGGGCAGTCGAGGGCTCCTTTGCTGGCCCCAGTAAGTTTTAATTTTAATATAGAGTACTTATTTTTTCCTAGCGTTCCTCATTCGATTTTTTCTAAATCGTCTTTGATCTTCTTGTAGACAGGATCTAAATTCTTATCCCTATGACTCCGTGTGGTATTACTAGATTATTCTTATTAGTCTGTCTGTGTAGCTAACTAAGATTGCACATTTGGCATTTCCATTGGACTCCCATTCTAGTCAGCAATAGCTCTATGCACTGAGTGTAGTCCTCTGGGATTGTCCATAATGTCTTTTCAAGTATTCTAAATGTTTATGCTTTGACCATTGCCAACAATAAAAAGGTGAATGACCACCACCAAGAAATAATAAGATACTACTTTACTTTTGGTTTGGATAGGACAATCCATTCTACTACTGTTGCAGGGACAAATCTGCACAAACAGAACTATGGACACTAAATAATGCATCGCTTAGCTTATCAATTATAATAGGTGCTGTAACTGTTAGACTTTCCACATACCTCAGTGATAACAGACTTTGTAGTTGAACCCCCAATCTCCTTACTGACTAGATAGTGTGGCAGAGTCATTTAGCTCCCAAAGTCACCGATGGCAGAGGCACGGACTCATGCTTGCAAAAATTCGAAAACCTTTAGCTCATCCACTCTAGTCTGGAGGACCAAAAACCACAGAGTCTATTTAAGTTTAAAAGCTTTATTAAAAGTAAACACATTTATTAAATTCAAGTTTGTCATAAAAGTGAACGTGTAACTGAAAATGGAAAAGTGCTTAGTGCTGACGATTAATTGGACACATTTCTTGTGGTCGAGCCGAGCTCTCACCTGGTTTGAACTTGATCCTGCTCGTGTTCTTAGAAGTCAAGGTTCTGTCTGTTAGGAGAAAAAGTGGTGCGTGTTAAAAAGTAAAAAGCAAACATTCATCAGTTGTGCCAAAAAGTGCAGCAAGACAACAGCCTTCCCTGGAAAAAGGGACATTTTTACACTAGAGTACACAGTCAAAAATTATTAAATTGTACCCTTTTTTCACATTTCTTTCTTCCTCCTAGACCAAATATTATATAGTAGTGAGTGGTGTATTCTAACATTATTAAATGTACTTTGTAGGTGGAACATCTGGAAACGGGGCCAGCGCGGAGGTGGTGGCATTGGACGAGGAGGACAACTCTGGGGAGGAGGCGGTGCAAGTGCCGGAAAAGGACATGCCTGTGAGGGTTCACACGGTGGTGGCGGGCAGAGGTAAGCTATACATTCCTTAGTCATTGAGATTGAAGACTGCAGAGTGTGCTTTCTGCACGGGTGTATTATAAAAAAAGCAGGTAGTAGCCTCCTCTAAATGTACTTCGACTTAGCTGTGAAGTTTTTGGCGAGAAGAATCCCAATCAGATCTGAGGTGAACTTGATGGATGGGATGAACGAAAAGCGAAAGAAGGGTGTAAGTAAGTGTGGAAGCACGAGAAATGTAATGATGACTGGCAAAGAAGAATGATATGTGTTTGCTTGGTCCCCGAGGTGGCTGGGAAGGTAAGAAAATGGTATGGTGCATGGCTGGGTGAATGATGAAGCAAGGATGGGTGGAAGGAGAACAGCCTGGGTGGGTGAGACAGAAACTGTATGTGTGCAATATACTTTGAATGGATGGATGCCTGGATCATTCATGGTACTATCTGACTCTTAGATAGCATATGTGAATCTAGAGAGAGTAGACGGTCACTGGATGAACTAAGTGTTACTTTGAAGAGCATGTAACACCGCACCCGCACGTCCGTTCCAGTGTAGGAAAGGCAAGGAAAAGAAGTTGTAACGTTGTCCAAAGACTACCATGAATAGTAGCAGTAGTTTGTATTGCAACTGCAAGCACAGCATATATCCAGTTATTACGGTGGGCACTCCCTACCTCCCTTAATAACTTTAGTTTAGTAGTAGTACGTCATTCATGTGTGGGGGTATCACTGTTCACTCAATAATAAGCAAAGCACCTAAAGTCATCCCATATGTCATCAAATACATCCCATGTGAAGTGATAGATAATCAGATAATTTAGCTTCTTCATTTTCCTTTTCTAATACTCATTTGCACTGTAGGGTGAAAGCTAAATTAATTAAGCAGTAGCCCTTTTAACAGAGTATTCTCAGTGCCACCCGTAATAGAAAAGTAAGAGCTTCACCACCTGCATGTACTGGACCGGTACAGTAACGCAAGTCTGTCTCACTCACCATGGTGTGCGTCTGTTTTTCTCGGGTGCAAGTTCACTGCGCTGGCATTATGCCGGCTTGCATAAGATAACGTACCAATTTTCCTAAACAAGAGAGAAGAAGAAGAATAAGAGTGGTGTACTGTCATAGTCGACTGTAATAGAAGTCCATAGTGCTCGTAGAATTTGTTCCTTAAACTCCCACTAATGTTAGAGCAAGGATGAAGAAGTCGGAGGTTACATAGATACTGTCCTCAATAGTTATGCACTGTGCTTTCAATTTGCTACTTGTACTGTGACAACTTTCTGCTCAATCATTTTGTGTTAATCTTAAGGAGCATTGGTTACAGACTATGTCTTTCTTTTTTCATGTAGTTGCTCCTTCCAAATCCAAGACACCATCAAGGAGGAAGGAGCTGGCTCGAATGGCCCGGCAACGGAGGCTGGATGCCACTGTTGCTGAATATCGGCGGCTGGTGGCCCTGGAGGAGGAGGAGACGCAGTCTGGAACAACAACAACGTCCACTGGGACAGCTGCCTCCTCCTCCGTGCGGGCTGCCAGCCAGCGCAGTGCTCCAGCGGTACGGAGCCGGGCTACCAAAGCCAAACGCCACCGCCCAGCAGCAAAGAAAGCAGCTGCCCCTCACAGGATTTGCAAGGCACACCGGCGCCGCTTATCCCTCAGACTGTCCTACCTGGAGCAGGAGGTCCATAATTATAAGAACGTGGTGGAGGGCCTCCGCTTCGAACTTGCCACCCTCCGCAAGGAGCATGATGCCCTGGCTGCTAATTCCAACAGCACCCTGCCATAGTGTCCCTTGCCCCTTTTTTAGAGACTTTTGGGGGGTGGGAATTGGGAGTTGTGATTTTTGGGGACTTTTGAAGGACAATCGTTGGGGTTAGGGAGGGTCTTGCGGGAGATTCTTTTGTTAGGGCTATAAAAATATACTTTTTGAAACTTTATCTGACCATACCTGTTTTTTACTGCTTTTGAGTCTGGTGGGTGGGGGTTTAACATAACAGTAAGTTTGTTTTCCTGAATAGTCCTAGGACTTTAGTAGTACTACCGTCAATCAAATCTCTCGTCTCTCCTAATACTCCATTATACTACCTCCAACCAAACGCCTATCTTACCTGTAATTTCTGTTTGCAAGTAGGGCTAGGCCCAGGGCTGGCTCCACGGGAAACAGCAAATAAGGTTGGCAATCCTGGGCGGATAAAATTTCCTCATAGCGGTGGTACTAGTGGTGTGACACAGTGGCAGTTGCTTGCCTATGAAAAAAAGAAAATGAAATCTGGTTTGTCCTCCTGAGCAATACAAAGGTACAATACAGAATATAGCAGGTGACAGAAGTACACTAGAACAGTGCCACGTTGTAGCCTAACAAATGTTAAAGTATAACTAATTCGGTTGAAGTTCTTTGACATTAGCCATGGGTCTTTGTCAAGCAGAGTAAGAATATATCCTCGGATTTCTTCACCAGCCTGTTGCTATCACCTTATCCTCCCCAGCAAGTGTGTGGATTTATTGCTGTAATTTAGTCACACATCAATCAAAACCACACAGCCCGGGGGAAGAGGGTTAGGGTTTGAAAAATGGATGGGTACGGGGGTTTTTGGGAAAGGTTTTGGGAGACAAGAAAAAGTAGCACAGCATGGACGAACAATTGTGAACATAAACAAATCTTTGGGTACAAACCTATCCATCAATCTTTGAAAGTGCATACACTACTGTAACTGCATGCATGTCAGTTAAAAGTAATTAGTACTTTCGACAACTGTGGAAGAAAGAATGCGACAGTACAGGGCGTGGGTGGAAATATTGATAACTATATTCAACATAAGGTCTCTGTAGCCAGATACCTGAGAGCCTTGCTGGTCACTATAAATCCATTCACAACAACACTCAATGGGGTTGGTCTGGAAGGTGTCAGGTTTACTCCCCGTGATCCAGTCGATGCAAATATGGTTCCACCTCCAAATGTCACCAACACCCAGAAGTGTAAACACAGGGTGTTCGAGGCATTAGGCGGGGGAGAAAAATAACAAACTAAAATAAAAAATGTGGGATGGGTAAAGGTAGGGTCAGCAGGGAAAGGATACCTGTAACAGAAGACAAGACAGGCATCAGTGAAGTGCTGTCCTAACATACAAGGGTACTCTCATATAGTCTCACTAAATAGTCTGCAAGTCTCCCGCCTACTCATGGGAAATGTAGTTTCATAGTACGGTAGGCGCTTAGGGGCTGCGTAACCTGACAGAAGGTATAGTAGATAGAAAAGGAGAAATTGCTTTTTTTCTAGGTGTCCCCTCACTCACCAGGGTTGCCCCTTGGTGACATGCTTCATCATTGGGGCCATCCCAGTCCTCTACGGCCTGGGGCGTGCTGCGACTTGCGAATTACGTAGGAGCACTTACAAATGACTATGTGTGGTGCAGATGTGATAGTGGAGTGGACTAAGTGATGTGTTAAGGGATCAATGTAGAAGCAGAGAGAGAGCCAAGAAATGCAGTCACAGTCAGAGAAAAAGGCAAGGGATACTGTATCTATGTGGTTGTAGTGGTCCTGTTGGAAGTGGTAAGTAAGTTGCCCGCAGAAAAAAAATCCTCCTATTAGCGGCACTCCTCCATTGCAGCCGACGCTTCGTCCATCGATGTTGGTCACCAGAAGACACCCTGTCCACTGCCTGCCTGATGCTGAATTGTGGCTCGCTACTGTGAAGCCTGACTCCATCCTTTTTTCCCCATTGCAGAGACTGAAACCCGGCCTGTAATTATTCAACGAAAAACAGGAAGTGATATAATATTACAACACCACTGATAAATAAATATAAGGTATGTAGGCTGTGGAGTGCAAAAAGTCACAATTTGTTTTTCCTAGTAGACAGTACAATGTTTTTGAAAGTGCGTACTCTGAGTCACCTTTTGAAGGATAAATAAGTATGGGCAAATTAATGTATCGGATCTTGCCCCTCAAGCTAGGTGTACTGTAAACTGTGTTTTAGAACAAAATTAGATCTTCCTAGCAGTGCTCCCACCCAGACCCTTACTAAAGCCAGTCGCAAAAATGTAGAAGACCCCCAATCAAATCTCAAAAAACGAGGCCTAGCAGAAAACTGGTGACAAAACTTACTTTGAAAGTAAAAGTAGGCCGAAGTACCCTAATTACCCATTACCCACCGTGGATTGCATTCAAACCACTTGCAAGCAACCAAGCAAAAGTAGCCATAGCCAGCATCGCTCCAAGACTCGAAATCCCCCCCACTCAAACACATGCAATAGAAATACTGCTAACCCTAACGAACCCTAAGTTAAGAATAGTGGCAAAGGCTTTCTTTAACTATGCCAAATCCCCCCTCTCCCACCATGGATTTTCTTCAAATGACTTGCAACCAAAATTACACATTCTCACGAGTGCTCTAAGACCCCAGAACTCAGTTTGAAAAATCTAGAACACCCCGAAACACATGCAATCCTGCTGCTAGGGCTAACCCTAACGAACCCTAAGTTACAAAAAGTGCCAAAACTAAAGGCTTTTCCGCGCGGATTTTGTCCCAACCACTTCTACCCGGTATTAGACCTTCCCAGGAATGCCCCAAGACCCGGCAACCCACCCGCCAAGAAGCGTAACACCCCCAAACAGGCCAAAAGCAAAATCTCATACTTGCAATATTTCTGGGCCTTCGGTCCAAACGCGCTGCGTAGCTAGGCCATAAGTCGGGGTTGGCACGACGGATTTCCTGAAAAGCAAATGCAATCAAGATTAGAGTGTCCCAGCAGTGCTCCCAGACCACGAAACTCACCCGCAAACAGACGGAACCCCCCCTAAGAGCACCTCAAAGGCAAGCAAGTCATCAAAAACACAAAAAAAATTCCGCCTGGGATTTGGTCCAAAACACTTTTATCCGGTATTAGAGCTTCCCAGCAATGGCCCCAGAGCCGTCAACCCAGGAGAAAACGAGTAGAAGACCCCCAAACAGCCAAAGAGCAAAAGTACAAAAATGGGGACTTAGTCACTTTTTCACAAATTTCCCAAATCACTCCGCGCGCGCTCTGCAGCTAGGCCCTAAGTCCCCTCAGCCACCATGGATTTGCTTCAAACCTCTTGCAAAGTAAAGTATATATAGCCAGCAGTGCTCCCACACCACGAAACTCACCCGCAAACACCAGGAAGCCCCCCAAACAGGCCCCCGAAAACGCTACATAGAGCAAAATGTCAGAAATAGCCCAAAAAAAAATCGGCCTGGATTTTGTCCCAACCACTTCTACCCGGTATTAGACCTTCCCAGGAATGCCCCAAGACCCGGCAACCCACCCGCCAAGAAGCATAACACCCCCAAACAGGCCAAAAGCAAAATCTCATACTTGCAATATTTCTGGGCCTTCGGTCCAAACGCGCTGCGTAGCTAGGCCATAAGTCGGGGTTGGCACGACGGATTTCCTGAAAAGCAAATGCAATCAAGATTAGAGTGTCCCAGCAGTGCTCCCAGACCACGAAATTCACCCACAAACACCAGGAAGCCCCCCAAACAGGCCCCCGAAAACGCTACATAGAGCAAAATGTCAGAAATAGCCCAAAAAAAAATCGGCCTGGATTTTGTCCCAACCACTTCTACCCGGTATTAGACCTTCCCAGGAATGCCCCAAGACCCGGCAACCCACCCGCCAAGAAGCATAACACCCCCAAACAGGCCAAAAGCAAAATCTCATACTTGCAATATTTCTGGGCCTTCGGTCCAAACGCGCTGCGTAGCTAGGCCATAAGTCGGGGTTGGCACGACGGATTTCCTGAAAAGCAAATGCAATCAAGATTAGAGTGTCCCAGCAGTGCTCCCAGACCACGAAACTCACCCACAAACACCAGGAAGCCCCCCAAACAGGCCCCCGAAAACGCTACATAGAGCAAAATGTCAGAAATAGCCCAAAAAAAAATCGGCCTGGATTTTGTCCCAACCACTTCTACCCGGTATTAGACCTTCCCAGGAATGCCCCAAGACCCGGCAACCCACCCGCCAAGAAGCATAACACCCCCAAACAGGCCAAAAGCAAAATCTCATACTTGCAATATTTCTGGGCCTTCGGTCCAAACGCGCTGCGTAGCTAGGCCATAAGTCGGGGTTGGCACGACGGATTTCCTGAAAAGCAAATGCAATCAAGATTAGAGTGTCCCAGCAGTGCTCCCAGACCACGAAACTCACCCACAAACACCAGGAAGCCCCCCAAACAGGCCCCCGAAAACGCTACATAGAGCAAAATGTCAGAAATAGCCCAAAAAAAAATCGGCCTGGATTTTGTCCCAACCACTTCTACCCGGTATTAGACCTTCCCAGGAATGCCCCAAGACCCGGCAACCCACCCGCCAAGAAGCATAACACCCCCAAACAGGCCAAAAGCAAAATCTCATACTTGCAATATTTCTGGGCCTTCGGTCCAAACGCGCTGCGTAGCTAGGCCATAAGTCGGGGTTGGCACGACGGATTTCCTGAAAAGCAAATGCAATCAAGATTAGAGTGTCCCAGCAATGCTCTCAGACCACAAAACTCACCCACAAACAGACGGAACCCCCCCTAAGAGCACCTCAAAGGCAAGCAAGTCATCAAAAACACAAAAAATTTTCCGCCTCGGATTTGGCACAAACCACTTTTAGGGCTTCCCAGCAATGGCCCCAGACCCGTCAACTCACCTGCAAAGAGGTAGAACAACACCCCCACAAGTGCTGAGTCTTTCTTCATTGGGCGTAAACCAGCCCTCTGCTTTGATGGAAATAGGAGTCTGGAGGAGGAGGATAGAGGAGCATGTTCTTCTGAACTTGTGAACCTGAGGAATGCAGACTGCGGCACCTTCAAATAAATTAGCAAACAAGTGAAGACAGTTCTGCTGATGGGCTTGTTTTTGTGATTATCTGATTAAAGTTTGAATTATATTAACTGTGCACAACAAAGAAAGACAGACACACAGGAATAAAAGTGAATAAGGATGAAAAAGAAAGTTATTGATTCGTTGTCTCATTTTCAGGGCTCGAAGTCGGTATCACGGTCCAGGAATAAGAATAAGGCTTCGTCATCATACTCTGCGAATTCAGCCAGGGTGAGGTCAGTGCCACCTGACAGAGTAGAAATTCCCTCATCTATGGTGCTGGCCACCTCCTCTTCATCCGGCACGCTCTCTCGTACTCTTACATCTGGTGGTATGAGGTGCTGATTCATCTTGATCATTGTTAACCTCTCCACATTTTTGGGCGAGAGGCGGCTCCGTTTGGGAGTTACAATCCCACCAGCCGCACTGAAAACCCGTTCAGAAGACACACTTGCGAGTGGGCAAGACAAGTAGTTTAAAGCCAGGTTGGTGAGCTGTGGCCACAATTCTTTTTTCCCATGCCAATACGCCAATGGGTCAGAATTAACATAGACCTCTGTGGAGTCATTCAGATAGTCCTTCACCATCGACTCAAGGTCCTCCTCCAAGGTTCCTCCACTTTGCGTAGCTCTTGCTGTGCCTCTGACCTTTTGAGAACCAAACCCACGCAGAGCTAGCCAATCCTCTTCAGCCTCCAATGTTTCTGTTGTCTTTCGTGCAGATGATCCGGTTGCCGGTGTCTTTAACGGCTGAGAGGTCACTTGTGCCACAGCCACAGGTGCAGAAGTGGATTGTTTTGACTGGGGATGGCCTGCTGATGTACTGCCATTTCCTTCAATTTCCAGCCGTTCTGTTTCAAACTTCTTGGCTGACAAGGCTAGCCAACGTTTGTACTTTGTAACATCTTCATCAGCAAAAGGAAAGAATGCTCTGCCTGCCAGCGCCTTTTTGTAGCGTGGATCCAGAATAGTAGCACAAATGTAATGCTGTTCTGAGTGGATCTTTTTAAGACGTTCATCACCTTGTAGGAGCTCTAATAATTGCTCAGCCAGAAGCAAAGAGTCTTTCTTTTTGTCATCTTTTCGAAACACAGAACACACCTCCTTCAGTTGGTCCTCCAGCATGTACAACAATGGGATAGCTTTTCCCAAATTAGAGTCCTCCTTGCTGACTGCACGTGTGAAGACCTCAAAAGGACGAAGCATGCGTGTTAGGCTTTCAACTATGTTCCATTGCGGCCCACCCATCCTCAGCTCCTCTATACCCTCTTTCAAGAAATATTGATCGAGTTGCGTATACTGCTCATACAGACGCTCAAGCATGTAGAAGGTTGAGTTCCAACGTGTTACCACCTCCTGGATGAGTGCTTTCACTGGCATTTGACATTGATATAGCATGCTCCTCAGCTGCTTGCGGGCCTTAAAAGAATGCCTGAAATGCTTGCAAATTTTTCGGCAGTTCTCCAATACACTGTACGCTGCACTGCATTTATTACCCAAGAATTTTTGGACAACCAGGTTTATACAGTGCGCCAAACACGGCACTCTGAAATAGTAACCGTCCCTCATGGCCTTAACTATATTGGAGCCATTGTCCGTGGAAACATAACCAACCGTGCGTTTTAGTGGGGACAGACAGTTAAGGACCTTTGTGTTAAAGACATCCAAAATGTTTTCTGCTGTGTGACGTTTCTCCAAACCAAACATGGCTAGTGTTGCATGTTTCCGAGCACCTTTAAAAACAATGTTAGTGTCAACACCTGAGTTTAGCTTTGCTTTAGCCCCTGAAAAAGAGACCCAGTGTGCAGTGATGCACATGTAATCAGCGCCTGCGCCACTGGTCCACATGTCTGTTGTCAGATGTATAGTGTGAACAGCACTCTTCTGCAAAGCTGCCCCAATCACCTTCAGAACATCTTCATGTAGTGCTGGAACCGCAACTCGGGCAAAATAGAACCGGCTAGGAACCTTCCATTTAGGGCAGAGCGCTGTCACTAATTCTAGAAAACCAACCCCTTCTACAAAAGAAAAAGGGAGAAGGTCCAGAGCTAGCATTTTAGCCAGCTTAGTGTTATACAGACGGGTCATTGGGTGGTTGCGTTCATATTGCGCTTCTGTAAACAACATCTTTTTAATGTTGCCCTGGACCAATGATTTACGGGATGATGATGATCTCTTCGACCCAGTTACGCTCGCTGATGAACTTTTCCGCATTGATGTCTCACTCTCTCCCACACTCTTAGTGTGGCTCCCATGGGGTGTGCTGCTGACATGGGAACTGGGTGTAAGTGAAGTGTTTGAATCGTCTTCTTCTACCTCCTCGTCATCAGCAGATGACAAATCAACGTTTTCATTACGTGCAATTCCGGCTTTCTTGACCGCCTCTAGGTGCGGAAACCATTCGACAGCGTGCCTTCTCTCAAGATGACCTCTCTGGCCTCCGGTACCATAGTTAGAACCAAGCTTACCACGACTAAATCGAAGCTTACAAAGGCTACAAATGGCTACGTTTTCCTTTTTTGGGCAAACACTAAAGAAGTCCCAAACTGGAGACTTGAAATGTCTTCGGGGGCCGGAGGAGGCGGCGATACTGGTGGTGGTGGTCCTGCTGCTAATGACAGATGAAGTGGAGGATGTGGATTGCCGAACTTCAGTACGTTTTGCACTTTCACCACCACGAATTGAGGTCGAGGACGAGGTGGGTACCTTCTTGCGAAGAAATATGGAAGCGGTAGGTTTTGGTGTACTACTTAACTCCAAATCTAATGATTCCATTTCCATTGCCTCCTCGCCGACATCATCATCACGCTCAGCAGCTTCTCGGGATAGGGTCAAAATGTCTCTTTGCTGCATGCCCGGTGGGGCTGCAGTGACCTTTGTGATGACTGGCTCGTCGTCATCGTGAGAGGCTTCATCACCAGCAGTATCTGTCACTTCTTGTTGAGCCTCATCACACTCCATAGGTTTGAGTTTTTGGACGACCTTCCTTTTACGCTTAGGTACCGGTGTCAGATCATGGTGTGCCTCTGCCTCACTGTCAGACCGCAGTTGTGGTTCCCAAGACAGATCACTTGCACCAGAACGAGGTGGGCTTGAAGAAGATGTAGACACCCCCCTTGATCTTTTCCTTGCTAGGGATGTGGAAGACAATGAATGATCATCAGGAGGAGTGGCTTCCAATGATACCTCAGCTTCATTGTCGGTTTCCAAATGTGCCCCTACTTCGGGAGGAACAACTATTGTGGGCACTTGTGAACGTCCATGCACCTTTGCTTGCGCATCTCCTTTTGCTGCCTCTCCTTCCACATGTACTTGGGCGTGTACTTGCACATGGTGTTGTTGTTGCGGCTGTGGTTGTTCAACACTTGTCAGATGAGTTACAACAACCTGTGTTGATTCAGGGACATTGCTGCTACTTTCTTGCGATGAGCCAACATCACTGGTCGATGGTGATTGGAGAAGTACACTGACTGCCTCTGAAGCACTCAAGGGCTTTGACTTAAGTTGGCGTGGTGGTGGAGGCACTGAACCCAATGGAGCAGGGGTGCTGCTCTCAGGTTGGTCCCCAGCAGATCTTGCTGCTGCAGGCGTACTTTTTTCTTTGCTCCCAAAAAAAGTGGCGGGTGGCACACCAGCCTCCTTGGTAACTTGCTTCTTCTGCTCCTTACTAGCAACTTTCTTGCTAGAGGAGCTACGGAGAACTTTCTTTGGGGGCGGGGCCATCTTCTTCAGAGCAGGTCAGACAACAGGCCGCAGTTGCACGAATTGTAGAGTTGTCTGAGGCCAGACGTGACGTCGCGTGACGTTATGCTGCACACACACACCGCTGCAGGACTTCTTCCTGGCACTGGTGGTTCTCTTGAGTCTTGTGCACCTAAAAAAAATGGAAGACAGAGGAACATCAGTTCAGTTATAGAGCACAAAAAAATCGAAAAACACTGCAAAATCAGCACAATCCCAATCCATCCATGCCCTCCATAATGTTTAAATTCAAGACAACCCACAGAAAGACTAGGCCCATGCTAGACTCAAATACCCCTGGTGAAAAGGCCACAAGTACAGGCCCAAAAATCGAAAAACACCGCAAAATCAGCACAATCCCATTCAATCTATGGCCTCTATGATGTTTAAATTCAAGACAACCCACAGAAATACTAGGCCCATGCAAGACTCACTACCCCTGGGCATAAATAAAGGTTGAAAAGTAGGCAAAATGGTTGGAGGCCTAACAACAAAGCCTGCATTCAAAATGGCCACTTGCCTGCCAGCACATGGCCAGTGCCTGTAGCTGCACTCAAAATGGCCACCAGCCACATGGCATGTCCCTCCCCATGAACACCCCCAAAAATCGAAAAACACTGCAAAATCAGCACAATCCCATTCCATCCATGGCCTCCATGATGTTTAAATTCAAGACAGCCCACAGAAAGACTAGGCCCATGCTAGACTCAAATACCCCTGGTGAAAAGGCCACAAGTACAGGCCCAAAAATCGAAAAACACTGCAAAATCAGCACAATCCTATTCCATCCATGGCCTCCATGATGTTTAAATTCAAGACAGCCCACAGAAAGACTAGGCCCATGCTAGACTCAAATACCCCTGGTGAAAAGGCCACAAGTACAGGCCCAAAAATCGAAAAACACTGCAAAATCAGCACAATCCTATTCCATCCATGGCCTCCATGATGTTTAAATTCAAGACAGCCCACAGAAAGACTAGGCCCATGCTAGACTGAAATACCCCTGGTGAAAAGGCCACAAGTACAGGCCCAAAAATCGAAAAACACTGCAAAATCAGCACAATCCCATTCAATCCATGGCCTCCATGATGTTTAAATTCAAGACAACCCACAGAAATACTAGGCCCATGCAAGACTCACTACCCCTGGGCATAAATAAAGGTTGAAAAGTAGGCAAAATGGTTGGAGGCCTAACAACAAAGCCTGCATTCAAAATGGCCACTTGCCTGCCAGCACATGGCCAGTGCCTGTAGCTGCACTCAAAATGGCCACCAGCCACATGGCATGTCCCTCCCCATGAACACCCCCAAAAATCGAAAAACACTGCAAAATCAGCACAATCCCATTCCATCCATGGCCTCCATGATGTTTAAATTCAAGACAGCCCACAGAAAGACTAGGCCCATGCTTAGGGTGACCAGATTCTCAAAACAAAAAACGGGGACAGGTCATAGACATAGAAGTAGGACTACTGTTTGCAGTAACCATCGACATAAAAGTAGGACAAGTTCAAAACTGTCATAGACATAGAAAAAGGACTACAATGACAGCTCCCTCCACCGACGGAGATGAAGCATTACAGACGACAAATCAGAGGTCTTTTATTACTACTTGCAAGTCCCTTTGTGACTACCAAAATTCATAAACTTAGACTTTTGGCCTAAGGTTACCATTGTGAATCATGCCCAAAGTACTGACGCTGTTAAGACCAAGTACAAATCAGCTTGAAGTGCATATTGTCACTGCACTCTAGCACTAAGCAGTGAGTCCGCTCGTGTGGACCTCCCCATTCTGCTTGCTTACAAGGCCAAACTCAAGTTGAATTTGGGCAGGAGAGGTGTGGCGAGGAAAACGGAAGGGCTGCCTGTAGATCTTAAGAATGTACAGAATGAGTGACTCCATTGTATTGCCTCTTGGCCACACACACACACACGAGTCACACCCACGCACAGACTTGCACATAGCGGCCATCAGTGAAACGTACACACAACATGCATGGCACAGCACCTTTCACAGGCCGGCTGATGTAACCTGATTTCTCTGTGCTGGCCTAGATACTCACTTGACACTGCTTACTAATGCCACTACACATGATCAATCATCTCCCACATAATTTCTTATTAGTAGCGTAAGGCTGCCGGCCGCGCGGGATCTGACCAAGAAAGTGTGTGCATCAGCATCACAGGGCCCGAGGCTGGCTTGCCCAAAATGCTAGGGGAGGCGTGCTCCAGTCTGCCCCGGTCAGTTTTCACTTGACTTCACTGTGGCGTGCCAGCAGCCCAACTGGGCTTTAGTTGGATGATAGGTAATTAAATTAAGAGCTTACAAGATGCTTGTAGGTGTCTCGCGAAGGTGGTGCCCGTGTATGTGAAGGCAGCTGATACCCAGATGTATACCTGTGGTACATGACTGCTAGCTAAACTGAAGATGAAGTGCATTAAAAACACACTAATTATTGGAGCGTGTGGGTGGGAAATAGAGCAGGACGTTTATTTTGTATATTAACTCATTTGTGCTGAGCGGCCTCAAGTTAAACAGGCCATTCCTTAAAGAACTTTGAAACAAATGTCTAAGTGTTGCGAGAGACTCGTTTTTAAAATTATAAAAACTACAGCGCACTAGCAGTTTGCTATACTTGAGACTTCCCTGCGCCTCCAGGTGCTTTGCTTCAGCTGAAACATTTTTTGTTTCTCAAATTTAATTTATAGTAATATATTTCCCTCTCTTCATTGCTTGATTTTGCTCGCTAAAAAGTGTCACTCATAATTACATTGAAAATATGAAAATGTTACACATAGCAATATAAAACCTTGGCTGCCATGGCTGCTTAGTCCTGCTCGCTAAGGACTACCGTCCGATTTTCGGAAAATTAGTGTTTGCAAAGTCTAATTCGGCCGGGACATTTCAGATGAAGATATTAAACAACATTAGGGCAAGCATTTAACCCTGGTTCAAGTCATTTATACCTTCCTGGATATGCACTTTCCATCACCAAGGTTGATCCTAACGCGTAGGTGGCGCTGCGTTGTACAAAGAGAAGGGAAATCCTGGGAGAAAGGCTCTCTCTTCAAAGGATTTCCCTTCCTGCTACAACGCTCAGCTCACCTACGTGACATCACGCTAAGAAAAGAGAGCATGCGAGCGTCTGCTCAACCGAAACACCAATAAAAAACCGGGACATTTCTATGTTTACCCCGGACACGGTTTAAAAACCCGGACATTTCACTGACTTGGAGAAAAGTGTCGGGACACCGGGACATTTCTCCAAAAACGGGGACCGTCCGGGGAAAACCGGGACGTCTGGTCACCCTACCCATGCTAGACTCAAATACCCCTGGTGAAAAGGCCACAAGTACAGGCCCAAAAATCGAAAAACACTGCAAAATCAGCACAATCCCATTCCATCCATGGCCTCCATGATGTTTAAATTCAAGACAGCCCACAGAAAGACTAGGCCCATGCTAGACTCAAATACCCCTGGTGAAAAGGCCACAAGTACAGGCCCAAAAATCGAAAAACACTGCAAAATCAGCACAATCCCATTCCATCCATGGCCTCCATGATGTTTAAATTCAAGACAGCCCACAGAAAGACTAGGCCCATGCTAGACTCAAATACCCCTGGTGAAAAGGCCACAAGTACAGGCCCAAAAATCGAAAAACACTGCAAAATCAGCACAATCCCATTCAATCCATGGCCTCCATGATGTTTAAATTCAAGACAACCCACAGAAATACTAGGCCCATGCAAGACTCACTACCCCTGGGCATAAATAAAGGTTGAAAAGTAGGCAAAATGGTTGGAGGCCTAACAACAAAGCCTGCATTCAAAATGGCCACTTGCCTGCCAGCACATGGCCAGTGCCTGTAGCTGCACTCAAAATGGCCACCAGCCACATGGCATGTCCCTCCCCATGAACACCCCCAAAAATCGAAAAACACTGCAAAATCAGCACAATCCCATTCCATCCATGGCCTCCATGATGTTTAAATTCAAGACAGCCCACAGAAAGACTAGGCCCATGCTAGACTCAAATACCCCTGGTGAAAAGGCCACAAGTACAGGCCCAAAAATCGAAAAACACTGCAAAATCAGCACAATCCCATTCCATCCATGGCCTCCATGATGTTTAAATTCAAGACAGCCCACAGAAAGACTAGGCCCATGCTAGACTCAAATACCCCTGGTGAAAAGGCCACAAGTACAGGCCCAAAAATCGAAAAACACTGCAAAATCAGCACAATCCCATTCAATCCATGGCCTCCATGATGTTTAAATTCAAGACAACCCACAGAAATACTAGGCCCATGCAAGACTCACTACCCCTGGGCATAAATAAAGGTTGAAAAGTAGGCAAAATTGTTGGAGGCCTAACAACAAAGCCTGCATTCAAAATGGCCACTTGCCTGCCAGCACATGGCCAGTGCCTGTAGCTGCACTCAAAATGGCCACCAGCCACATGGCATGTCCCTCCCCATGAACACCCCCAAAAATCGAAAAACACTGCAAAATCAGCACAATCCCATTCCATCCATGGCCTCCATGATGTTTAAATTCAAGACAGCCCACAGAAAGACTAGGCCCATGCTAGACTCAAATACCCCTGGTGAAAAGGCCACAAGTACAGGCCCAAAAATCGAAAAACACTGCAAATTCAGCACAATCCCATTCCATCCATGGCCTCCATGATGTTTAAATTCAAGACAGCCCACAGAAAGACTAGGCCCATGCTAGACTCAAATACCCCTGGTGAAAAGGCCACAAGTACAGGCCCAAAAATCGAAAAACACTGCAAAATCAGCACAATCCCATTCAATCCATGGCCTCCATGATGTTTAAATTCAAGACAACCCACAGAAATACTAGGCCCATGCAAGACTCACTACCCCTGGGCATAAATAAAGGTTGAAAAGTAGGCAAAATGGTTGGAGGCCTAACAACAAAGCCTGCATTCAAAATGGCCACTTGCCTGCCAGCACATGGCCAGTGCCTGTAGCTGCACTCAAAATGGCCACCAGCCACATGGCATGTCCCTCCCCATGAACACCCCCAAAAATCGAAAAACACTGCAAAATCAGCACAATCCCATTCCATCCATGGCCTCCATGATGTTTAAATTCAAGACAGCCCACAGAAAGACTAGGCCCATGCTAGACTCAAATACCCCTGGTGAAAAGGCCACAAGTACAGGCCCAAAAATCGAAAAACACTGCAAAATCAGCACAATCCCATTCCATCCATGGCCTCCATGATGTTTAAATTCAAGACAGCCCACAGAAAGACTAGGCCCATGCTAGACTCAAATACCCCTGGTGTAAAGGCCACAAGTACAGGCCCAAAAATCGAAAAACACTGCAAAATCAGCACAATCCCATTCCATCCATGGCCTCCATGATGTTTAAATTCAAGACAGCCCACAGAAAGACTAGGCCCATGCACCACTCACTACCCCTGGTCAAGGCCCCAACAACAGGTCAAAAATCGAAAAACACAAAATTTTACACAAAAAAAAATCGAAAAACACAGAAAAATCAGCACAATCCCAATTCATCTATGGCCTCCATGATGTTTAAGTTCAAGACAACCCACAGAAAGAATCAGTCCACCCACCACTGAGTACCCCTGGGGAAAAGGCCCCAAAACAGCCCAAAAATCGAAAATCCCAAAATTTTAGTTGCAGCAACTGTAATGCCCCAAACAAACTTACTTGTAAAATTTCTAATCCAACAGTGATCCAAAGAAAGTCAAAAAGGCCTCAAATCCAAAGATCCAGCAGCATCCACAAAAAGTAATCCTTCCAGGTCCACATCCGAATGAAAAGTGACCAGGAGATGGACAAAGCACTGGGAGGAGCCTGCTGAACAGGAACAGGAAGTTGAAGACTATGGGGCACTTCCTTCCTCCCACCCCCCTGCCCCCCTCCCCAAAATGGACTCCTCGCTAAAAAAGTGCAGGCAAATGTCAAACTAAGGAGTTATTCACATAAAAATCATCATTTCTAGAAGGTTTATGCTGCTTGCTGGTGGATTTCTTGTGCAGAATTGCAAATTTATATTTTCGCTCGCCGCATCTCAAATCTCGCAATTGCGAAGTACCGCGAGACGTGATCTCGCCGTACTCGCGTTGACAAACTATCGCTGGCAAGCCGCGATGACGTAATCGCGCTCGCAAATTCCCGCGGGATCACACAGCAAGATCCAAAATGGCGCAGCACTCGCAAACTATCGAAAAAAACAACTCGGCAAACGATGATAAACGCCGCACGCCGCAAAAATTGTATCACCAACGCCGCGCGCCGCCAAAAAAATCCGCTGCGTGCGAATTTGCGGATTTTGCGGGAAATCCGCAAATCTCGCGGATTGCGGATTTCCCGAAAATCCGCAAAATCCGCGAGCGGAACGGATTTTCCGCCCACGCTTAGTCTAAAGGTCCCTATGGAAATTAACATGGGGAAAACATGTTTTGGGACCCCCCTTCCGGCCCCTGCTTGACAAATCCCCCCAAAACTTTCAGGGAAGGAGCGGAGCGGAGCTGGCCAAAATTCTGGAAAATTACACGCAGATTCATCAATCGGCGCCAAAGTTATTCAGAATAGAATGTTGAGCGCATATAGATATATAATTTGCTCAAATTCAATTTTCTCAACAACTACTGGAGGGATTTTCACTAAATGAAGAAAATGTGCTACTGCATACCTGTCCCTACCATTTTGCCAAGTTTGGTGTAATTCCGTTCAGCCGTTCGGGCTGTAGCCGTGTCTAAAGTTCCCATAGAAAATGCCATTTGAAAAATTTCAAATTCAATTTTCTCAAAAACTACTGGAGGGATTTACACCAAACATACAAAAGGCATTGCTGCATACCAGTCTCTACCATTTTGCCAAATCTGGTGTAATTCCGTTCAGCCGTTAGAGCTGTAGCCTTGTCAGAATGTTCCTATAGAAATTAACATGGGGAAAACACGTTTTGGGACCCCCCTTTTTCTCGGCCCCCGCTTGACGAATCCCCCCGAAACTCTCATGGAAGGAGCAGAGCGCAGCGAGGCAAATTTAAGGAAAATTACAGGCAGATCCCTCAATCGGCGCCAGAGTTATTCCCAATAGATTGTTCGGAATTTCCTATGGTAACTAGGTCCTAACTATATAAACCTACTGGTGACTGCCAGTAGGTAATATATATAGTAAATACACACACACACACACACACACACATATATATATATATATATATATATATATATATATATATATATATATATATATATATATGTATCTCCTTAAAACTCCACAACCCATACCCATCCTAAACTTATCCTTGTCACCCCAAAACCCACACCCTCCGTAAACCCTAAAACATCCTTTGCCACATCAAAACCCACACCCTCCGTAAACCTTAAAAAAATCCCTTCACCCCAAAACCCATTCCCACCCTAATATTACCCCTTCCACCCCAAAACCCTTACCCATCCTAAAACCTAAAATTACCTTCGCCAACCCAAAACTGGTGCCCACCCAAAACCCTAAAATTACCCTTTCAAACCCAAAACCTATGCTCCCAAAACCCTAAAATTACCCTTGCCACCCCAAAACCCAATGTCACCCTCAACCCTAAAATATCTTTGGTACCCAAACATCCATAACCACCCTGAACCCCTAAACCAAATCCCACCCTAAAATTCCCCTTGCCACCCCATAACCCATACCCACCTTAAACCCTAAAATTAGTCTTTGCACCCCAAAACCCACTCGAACCCTTAATCCTTAAATTACCCTTGCCACCCTAAAACACATACCCACCCTGAAATTACTCTTGCCGCCCCAAAACCCACCATAAAATTCCCTTTGCCCCCCAAAAACCCATACCCACCCTAACCCTAAAATTCCCCCTTGGCACCAAAAAAACCATACCCACTCTAAAAGTACCCTTGCAGCCCCAAACCATACCTACCATAAACCCTAAAATTACATGTGCCACCTCAAAACCCATAGGCACCCTAAACAACCCCGTAAAATAAATAACTATATATATATAATATTGAGCTTGGCAGTGGAAAGTGAAACTGAAGACCCAAGAGACATAAGAGACAGGAGAGTGCCAACCACAATTTCACTAGTGGAAGAACTGGATTTTTTTAGTGGAGGAGGGCAAACATTTTTTGCAGGTTTTCGTACAAAAATTACCCTTATACCTATAGGATACTAGTGCCTTTTTGGCAAAATTAAATACATTTGAGTGGCATAAAGACTGACTATTAATAACCATGGACATAGCCAAAAAAAGAAGAGGAAAAAAAGTGTTGGTATATAAGTAGTCAGGTGACTGACTCACGTGTCATGTGATCAAGGCACTTTGGTGCTGAAACGCGTAATGGCCGACAGAGTTCAACCCAAATAATGGAGAATCTGTGCACTCAATCGTGGTCTGTGCTCCAACTTTTTTTAAATGCAAAAGCCGGCTGGCAGTGGAGTTTTTCAAGATATATATATATATATATATATATATATATATATATATATATATATATATATATATATAAATATATATATATATATATATATATATATATATATATATATTACCTACTGGCGGTCGCCAGTAGGTAGTTATAGTTAGGATTTTTTTCAATGTTAAATCTCAAAATTCTATTTGGAATAACTTTGGCACCGGTTGACGAATCTGCCTGAAAATGGCCTCGTCGAGCTCGGGTCCTTCCTTGAAAGTTTGGGGGGGATACGTCAAGCGGGGGCCGAGATAAAAGGGGGGTCCCAAAACGCGTTTTCCCCATGTAAATTTCCATAGGGCGGTCGATTTCACTTTTAGCCCGAACGGCTGAATGGATTTCCAGCAAACTTGGCAAAATTGAAGGGACTGGTAGCCCGATGTGCCTTTGCTATGTCTCAAGATATGTGCTGCAGTGGATTTTGAGTAATTTAGGTTCAAAAAAATATATATATCTATAGGCGCTCTCCGGTGCGCGCACCGGAGTGCGCTCCAGGCGCGACACGCGACTTGCTCGCAGGAAGCTGATTGGCTCTTGGGTGTCTGTAAACATTCTAAACAGTCTGGAGCGGCCGCCATCTTGTGTCTCGGTAAAATCGAGACACAAGGGGTTTGAAAAAAAAAGGGGCAAATGACCATAAGGGGGAAGAGTAAACCCCCTCTGACCCCCTAGGTTTGATGTAGGGGCTAAAATAGGGTCCTGCAGGGCATTACATTTTTTATTTTTTTTTCGTTTTGCGCGGGGGAAGCGCATGGTACGCGCACCGGCGAAGCACGGGGAAAATCCAGGACCATATTTATGAAGGCCTTGCGCTGCTAGTTTTGCGCCTCCTGTGCGTCAATTTTTGTGACGCACCAGCGGTGTAAAAAAATGTGCATTGTTATGCAATATTTAAAAAGTGACGCATCTATCTAGATGCGTCACTTTTTAAATATAGTGCAACGAGGCACATTTTTTTACACTGCTGTTGTGATGCGTCACTTTTCTGTGCGCACTCCTTATGACATTCCAGATGTGTCATATTTAATGTATGACGAATCATGTTGCAAGGAGTTACAGATACATCAGTATTTCTGACATATCTGTAAACATAAAAGTGATGCGAGGCAGGTGCAAGATTTTGACGCAACAGCATCCTAAAAGTGACGCAGAGAAATCTTATAGATTTCAGTACGTCGTTATTACCAAGCTTTTTGCGGGGGAATGCCCCCTTTGCATACATTATACCTGACGCAGATATAATGTGGCGCAGAGTTTTAAAAAGTGACCCATGTACCTAGATGCGTCACTTTTTAAAAATAGCATCAGGTATAATGCATGCAGAGGGGGTGTTCTCCCGCAAAAAGCTTTGTAATAGCGACGCAGTGAAATCTTTGAGATTTCACTGCGTCACTTTTAGGATGCTGTTGCGTCAAAATCTTGTGCCTGCTTTACAGCAGGTGTTAGACTGACGCAAGCCCTTTCACATGGTGCTTTTTCCATGTGAAAGGACACATTACTGGAGTTGCGTCACTTTTGTGACGCACTCCAGCAATGCGTTACTTGGAATGTCATAAGGAGTGCGCACAGAAAAGTGACGCATCGCACCAGTGGTGTAAAAAAATGTGCCTTGTTGCGTTATATTTAAAAAGTGACGTATCTAGGTAGATGGGTCACTTTTTAAAATCAAGCGCCACATTATATCTGCGTGAGGTATAATGCATGCAGAGGGGGTGTTCCCCCGCAAAAAGCTTTGTAATAGCGACGCAGTGAAATGTTTGAGATTTCACTGCGTCACTTTTAGGATGCTGTTGCATCCTTTAAATATAGTGCAACGAGGCACATTTTATTACACTGCTGGTGTGATGCGTCACTTTTCTGTGCGCACTCCTTATGACATTCCAGATGTGTCATATTTAATGTATGACGAATCATGTTGCAAGGAGTTACAGATACGTCAGTATTTCTCACATATCTGTAAACATGAAAGTGACGCGAGGCAGGCGCAAGATTCTGACGCAACAGCATCCTAAAAGTGACGCAGAGAAATCTCATAGATTTCAGTACGTCGTTATTACCAAGCTTTTTGCGAGGGATTGCCCCCTCTGCATACATTATACCTGATGCAGATATAATGTGGCGCAGAGTTTTAAAAAGTGACCCATGTACCTAGATGCGTCACTTTTTAAAAATAGTGTCAGGTATAATGCATGCAGAGGGGGTGTTCCCCTGCAAAAAGCTTGGTAATAATGACGCAGTGCGTCTTTTTTAGGATGCTGTTGCGCCAAAATCTTGCGCCTGCTTCACAGCAAACCTTTCACATGGTGCTTTTTCCATGTGAAAGGACACATTACTGGAGTTGCGTCACTTTTGTGACGCACTCCAGCAATGCGTTACTTTTGTGTTTACAGATACGTCAGAAATACTGACATATCTGTAACTCCTTGCGAATTGATTAGTCATATATTAAATATGACATATCTGGAATGTCATAAGGAGTGCGTCCAGAAAAGTGACGCATCGCTGTTTTCACGTAGCGATGCGTCACTTTTCAGAAATGAGGCCTCCAGTTTATTCACTGTGTCATAACTTTCTTTTCTAACACTCACCTTCTTTCATTCCTCCTACTTCACTTCCTTTCACCTCTCATACCTTTCTGTTCTTTCTTACTCATTCTCCTTTCAATTATCAATGCACTATATTTCACTTACTCTTCATTTTTTTAAGAATATAGCTCTTTGATGAGAATTGGAGGTAGTTCTGAAAAGAACTTTTGGTTTTCTTCTTTTAACTGAACAGGAACAAAAACAGGGAATGGAAACTGCTCAACAGGAGCAAAAAGAAAACAAAAAAATTAGGGGTGGGAAGGGCAGCGATGGTTCTCCAATGCTCGAACCATGAGCAGGACTCTTTGCTCCCCATAGGTGAGGAGTTGATTGCAGTATCTGCATTTGACGACCCCATGGTTAAATGCAGGTTGTATGTTTGCCACCTGCTCCTGCGATTGCTCTCTCCCAGAAGAAGTTGCTCCTCCTGTTGATGTAGAGGCCCCATCTCTGGGAACCTCTTGTGCCAGAGCCCTGACACTTTCCCGGGCAAAATTCTGGGGGTGCCTCCTCTCCACATGGCGAATCAAGGTGAAGTTGCCAAAAGAATACTTTTTTGGGGGGTTACCCCGTGACAGGACCTGTTTGCAGATCCTGCACTCTACTTTTGGTGCATTCACCTTTTTCTGGTCTGCTGGAAACTTAAAAAATTTCCAGATGAAATGTTCTTTGACCTTCGGCTGAGGAGGCTCTTCATCAATGAAATCATTGGAGTCATCTTCACTGCTGGATGGTCTGGCAGCCATGATTAATCAAGAAATATGCAACAGCAAAAAAGGCAGGTCTTTCAGTCACAAATGTGAAAGAAGAAGTGAAGGAAATGGGTGGGGATTTCATTCATTGTAAAAAAAAAACTGTTAGCAACCAATGAAAAGTGTTATTTTAGGGTCACATGACCCGACGCGTTTACGCTGCGCGCTCCGGAGCACTTCCGGTGCGTTTACGCAGCGCGATCGTAGGCGCTTCCGGGGCGCAAACGTGGCGCGATCGTAGGCGCTTTTGCGTGCGTTTATGCGCCGCGAACGTAGGCGCTTCCGAGGGCACTTACGTTGCGCGCCGAAGTGACGTCATCAAACTTTTACAGAAATGCATAATCATTTTCCTCATTAAAAAAAACTAATTTTATTTGTATGGTACGAAATGTTTTGCATTATTATTAACTTTTCATTCATATTTTTTTTCACGAACGACAGTTGCGCTCTGGGTGCGCTTTCAGATGAGCTCACGGAAAAGCTTACCGGAGAGCTTAGCTGAAAGCTTCCCGGAGCGCGCACCCAGAGCGCAAAAGAAAAAAATTATATAAAAAAAACATGAATACTTTAAAAAAAACAGCAAATTCTAAAAAAAAAAAAAAGGTTAGAAACTCGATATACAAAGGAATTAGCATTTAAAAAACCTATGAAATTCACTGAAAAAACCATAGGTTTCACACCAGTTATAGTTAGGAATTAGCATTTAAAAAACCTATTAAATTCACTGAAAAAACCATAAGTTTCACACCAGTTATAGTTAGCTGGAAATTTTACTGATATAAAACCATTGAAATTCCCACGTTATAGTTAGATGGACTCACTATAACTTGCGCGTGCAATGCACTGCTGATGATGTCTTATTAAGCCAGTTAACCAATCAATTTTTAAAAACCATCCATTTAGACACTTATTTAAACATTTATTCTTCCATCAACTTTTACATATACATATATAAAATATATTTATTTTTCAGAAAGACACACATTCACTGGATGGTGTCATCAGTGATGTCATGAGTGATGTCACTGACCATGTCATGAGTGATGTAATATGTGATGTCATCAGCAGTGCATTGCACGCGCAAGTTATAGTGAGTCCATCTAACTATAACGTGGGAATTTCAATGGTTTTATATCAGTAAAATTTCCAGCTAACTATAACTGGTGTGAAACCTATGGTTTTTTCAGTGAATTTAATAGGTTTTTTAAATGCTAATTCCTAACTATAACTGGTGTGAAACCTATGGTTTTTTCAGTGAATATATATATATATATATATATATATATATATGTATATATATATATATATATATATGCACACCAACCTTCTTCACGAGAAAAGAAGAGACAGAAACCCCAGGAGGACCAGGTAGGAGACGCCTGTTTATTGGTAACTTAGCGAATGCATTTCGGCAGCTGTGCTGCCTTCCTCAGTGCCCAAAGCGTCCCGTAGATGAAGCACCACGCTGTGTGTGAATTCCTCTCAAATAAGCTTGTTGGTGCATGTCAGCTCCGCCCTTCCGTTGAAGTCCCCGCACCTGTGAGCAGTTCCAAGTGTGGCGCGGAACTGCAGGTCCCAGAATGCAGCAGGATCGATGTTTGGAACCACGGTGCAGGGGAATGACTGGAATATTGAAAGTCATTGCGGGCTGGCAGGAGAGGAGCGTGATGTCTTTAGGAAACAAAATGTCCGTCTTGCTTTGGAGTTTCCAACTGGTATATATATATATATATATATATATTCACAGAAAAAGGTTTCAGGGATGTTATAGTTAGCTGGACATTTCACTCCTACAAAACCATAGAAATTCCTCAGTTATAGTTAGTTCTGATAACTATAACTCGCGCACCCGCAATGCACTGCTGATGATGTCACATACGACATCATTCATGACATGGTCAGTGACATCACTGATGACATCACTGATGACATCTCAAATGACATCCCTGTTGACATCATCCAGTGAATGTGGTTTAGTTTGAAATTTAAATATGTATTATATATTACCTACTGGCGGTCGCCAGTAGGTATATATAGTTAGGATTTTTTCTCTATGGAACTTTTGAAAATTCTATCTCTAATAACTTTGGCGTTTGTGGACGGAATCGGCTGAAATTTTCAGGAAAATGGCACATTTTGTTTCTGAGCAGCCCCTGAAAATTTGGGGGGGGGGTTTCGTCAAGGGGGGGCCGAGAAAAAGGGGGGTCCCAAAATGCGTTTTTCCCATTCATTTTTCCATAGGGCGTTTGGCCTCACTTTTAGCTCGAACGGCTGAATGGATTTGCACGAAACTTGGCAAACTTGTAGGGACTGTTAGCCCGATGTGCCTTTGCTGGGTCTCAATATATGCGCTCCAGTGGATTTTGAGAAATTAACGTTTAAAAAAATGTATATATCTGTGACAGCGTCCCGGATAGCGCTCCAGATCGCGTACTTTTCGCGTAACGGAGCTTTGCGAAGCGAGGCTGATTGGCTCTCCGGTGTCTGTCAACATTCTAAACAGTCCGGTGCGGCAGCCATCTTGTCTCTCGGTAGGATCGAGAGAATTGAATTGAAAGAAAATTTATAATGCGCAAAACAATAACCCGAAGGTATCAAGGCGCCTAGCAAAAGATCAGAGAATGATCAGGAAAAAGACATGAAACCCTACACATATGCTTGCTGGAAGAGAAGGGTTTTTAAGGCAGTGTGGAAGTTCTGTAAGGACGGGAGAGATCTCAGATCTAGAGGAAGTTCATTCCACCTCTTAGGGGCAAGAGTGGAGAAGGCTCTGCCGCCCCATTTGGCTCTTCGTACACGGGGGGCTGCCAGAAGCAGTTTCCCAGAGGAGCGCAAGTTCCTTCGGGGGACATAGTGGGAGATGATGGATCCTATTCCAGTGTCGCTCTTTTTGGCGATGGCTCTGTAGGTCATACATAGGACTTTAAACCGGATACGATATTCTAGCGGCAGCCAGTGCAGCGTTTTCCTGGCTGCAGTGGCCGAAGAGCGTCTGGGAATATCCAGGACAAATCTGGCTATGGCGTTTTGGACTACCTGTAAGCGCTGCAGCTGTCCTTTATTAAGTCCAGCATACAGCGCATTACAATAGTCCAGACGCAAGCCGATAAGAGCAACAGCTATTTGTTTTCTTGCCTGGAGGGAAAGATATTTCCTGACCCTTCGTAGGGTGTGAATCAGGCCCCAACAGGTGGAAACGGTTCTGCTCACCTGGCTGCCTAAGTCAAGGGCAGGGTCTATTAGCACCCCGAGATTTTTAGCAGAAGATGTGGGGGAAGGGCATGTTCCAAGAGAGTCAGGCCACCAATTGGCTGACCAGATGTTTTCTTTCCCCCCAAACACCATCACCTCCGTCTTCTCCCCATTCAGTTTCAGAGAGTTCTGGATCATCCATTTACCAACCGCCTCCATGCAAGATCTAAACTTGGAGGCGATTAGTTCATCTGCATGGGGAAGAGAGACGAGGATTTGAGTGTCGTCTGCGTACGAGACTACCTCCATCCCGAATGATCTTATTAATTTGGCTAGTGGGGTAACATAGATATTAAAAAGGGTCGGGCTGAGTGCTGACCCTTGAGGAACCCCACATAGCACAGGACGGGATGGAGATAGGAACTCCCCAAGCTTGACTCTTTGTTCCCTCCCCGTGAGGAAGGAGGTCAAGAGATCCAGAGCTGCGTTCTTCACCCCCACCTCCCTCAGCCGCGATGTAAGTACTGAGGGGGAGAGGATGTCGAAAGCCGCAGTTAGATCTAGCAGGACCAGGAGAGAGGTCTGGCCCTCATCTACTGTCGTGCGGATCTTGTCAAGCACGATGGTGAGGGCTGACTCGGTGCTGAATTCTTTCCAGAATCCATGCTGGGAGGAGTCTAAGCATCCCGAGCTTTCCACAAAGGCGGCAAGATGCTTGTTAAGATGTGTCTCAAGCATCTTCGCAGGAGCAGGGAGCAGGGAGATAGGCCGGAAGTTTTTTAGGACCCCCGGATCCAGAGAGGCCTTTTTCAACAGGGGTTTTACTACCGCCTTCTTCCACTCTGCAGGGAAAATGCCATCTCTAAAGGCTAGATTCATTATCTCTAGCAGCGGTGGTAAGAGGGTCTCCCTACACTGCTTGATGACTTTCAGTGGGCAGGTATCCAAAGGGGAACCAGACTTAGTCTTGGCTAACAGTAGCTCAAGATCTTGCAAGGCCAGCGGGGGAAAAGCGTCCAGAGTGCATGGAGGGGAGATTTCTGTGATGATCGAACTCGTCTCTACCCTGGGTGTAGATGCACTGAGAACAGCGTTTTGTTCCTCGAGGGCTAGGTGGATATCCTGAATTTTAGAGTGGAAGAAGGAGGCGATCTTATCACAGAGATCCTGCGAAGGAATGACAGAGGAGGAGAAAAACGAAGGGGGAATTTAATGAAAGGGGGCAAGGTAGACTTCTCTTGACCCCCTAGGAATGATGTTGGGGTTATTAAAGGGTCCCGTGGGGCAAAAAAAAAATAATTGATTTTTCGGGTAGAAGCGCTTCTCGGTTCGCGAACCGGGTCGCAAACTGGTAGCGAAACGGGAATTTTGTCATTTTGTGTTTCGATTTAATTAAATTACAAGATGGAGGAAAAGCAATGTGAGTATTGGGTATAAGGGGGGATTGGAGACGTATCCTGACCCCCTATGTTTTCTGAGGGTGGTTGAGGAGGCTTATATATGTTGATACTTATCTTCCGGTGGTTGCGCATGAGCGTTTTTTTTTTTTTGCCGCTTGACTTCTGTTAACGTTCGATTCGAAGGAAATCAGGAAGTGTTGACCGCCATTTTGACACTGCGAGTAAATATATTGTTAAAAATAATTGTTATAAATTAATCCGTATTGATAAACATTGTCTGCGCCATCTTGCTTTTTTTCCAATGCCACACTTTTGTCGTGCACGGCAGCCATTTTAAATGCCTTGACCAGACCCACTCTCTGCACGCCGCCGATCCTCAGCATGGCTCCCCACCCTCGCAAGCATCTCCCCCACGCACTGGTCACCCCCGCTCTCTGTCTCATGCATGGGCCATAAACCTCCCCCCATCTGCGCTGCTCTTCCCTGAGAATCACACCCTGTGCCCGCCCGACACCACCCTTTCACCCTATTCACTACCGCACCCTCTGACACTCCTCTTCCTCTGTGTCCGATTGTCCAGGCCGGTCCCAGGCTATCACCTAGCCCTGCGGATGTAGTTTATGGCCCCAACTGTAAAGAATCACCCCTGTTCAAAGGAGTTACAGTAGATCAAGGCCCCCACCTCATGAGATCCGTCACACCACACGCGTTCCTACTATCTGATAACGATCCTGTATTGTGATTGGGGAGGGGATTCTCACTGTAAGGGTGTGTGGGACCGAGCCTGAAGCGGAAGATTCCAGGAATGCCTTTATGTACATCAAAGTCTTCACAATTATGTGTCACATTAAAAATATATAGCACTCCAACAAAGTAGTAGTATTATAACACTTTAATAACTTATAAATATGTTATGTTATGTTATGTTATATTTACTTTTGTATAGCGCACGGCTACTCAAAAAGAGTGTCCCGGCGCTTTAAGTAAGGAGAGCTAGAGCACGATAACATAACAGAATTAAAAGAAGACAGACGACAGAGAGGGCAACCTACAGAGCGCCTACTGGGTGAACAACCAGGTTTTGAGACCCTTTCTAAAAGCAAGTAGGCTAGTGGCTCCCCGAAGAGTGAGCGGCAGTGAGTTCCACAACTGTGGCACCAGTAGTCCAAAGGAGCGCCCTCCTAGGCGAGCTCTCTTTACTCGCGGGACAACCGCCAGGAGCAGGGATTCTGACCTCAGAGACCGAGCCGGATGGTAAAATGCAAGTCTCTTTTGGAGGTACTTTGCTCCCACCACATGGAGAGCCTTATAGGCCAAAGTCAAAGCCTTAAAGGCGATCCGTTTGCGGATTGGAAGCCAATGCAACGTCTGCAACAAGCCCGCTGCACTGGCACGTCTATTCAGACCAAAGATAGCCCTTGCGGCAGCATTCTGCACTACTTGAAGCCGCTGTAGCAGGTACTCTGGCAGGCCCAGGTAAAGAACGTTCGCGTAATCTAACCTAGAGCCGATCAGGGCCTGCACAGTCAGCTTCCTGTGCTCCTCAGACAAAAGGGGAAGAAACCTCCGCAGCATCCTAAGGAGGCCAAAGCAAGTGCCCGACACACCAAGGATCTGGGATTTCAACGTTAGCCCCTTGTCCAACGCTCCAACAAAGTAAACACGTAAAAAAAAAACTTTTTAAAGAACTATTTACATGACATTGCTTTAACCAGGATAGACAAAGAAATGACACAGTGATGTAAAAGTTTCTGAAAGAAATGCCAAGAACGTCCCATGTGAAAGTGAATTTTATCTGGCAATTTTTTTCTTTTCCTTCTCATGAAAAGAAAGTTAATGCCAGGTTCGTTACCTGCCTCATCTGCAAAAAAAAACCTCTTGAGAGGGACCGAAAAAAAATATAGCTATGGTAATCATACCATGCATCGGCACATGGAGAGGTGGCACCCTCTTAATTATTCTAAAGCACAACTTCGAGATTTGGTGGATAATCCCCGACCGGCAAAAACATCCACCAATGACTTAGCAATAAGTGAGTCAGAGGCAAGGGAAACGGTCCCAAATCTGTAAAAGAACTTTAGGCAAATGAGAATGACTTGTGTAGCATGTGGAAAATTAATTTCATGCGGAGAGATGAGTATTACTTTAATAAATAGATCATATGAAAATCATCAATGTCCAAAACGTCCTAGAAAGTAATTTTTGTCATTTTTGAGGAAGAGAGATAACCTACAGTGGTACGGGGTCGTTTTCGTTCGTACTAGGGGGGCCAGGTGACATTCGTTCAGGGTGGCTTAGGGGCATTTAAAACAACTTCCCTGATACAGGTAGCATATAAAGTAGAGGCTAAATACCAGGATCTTTATCGATACAAAAATGAAAAACACACAACAAACCTGGACCATTCATATTTTCAATGTTTCTGCGTACTATACTTTTTAACCCTTAACTAATTGAGCTGCTTCATTTCACCTGCTTTAAAAAAAAAAAAAAAAAAATCAGAAACAGTGGCCATTTATTCGAAACTTACCAATCTACGCGTTACAACTACGTTTGCTTTTTCAAAAACCTTTAATAAAAATGTTGGTGCCCAAATACGGGCCTACAACCCCGTGGGCCGGCCACAGAGCAGGCTGGAACTGTAAATGGGGGGGGGGGGGGGGTATTTATTTGTGGAAAACATAACAGAGAGTCAGTGGTCGTTGATTTCATAGTAAAAAGTGCGGCAAGTGCAACAAAATCATATCGATAATTCATTGCAAGCAAGTACCAAAAGTGTCGACAATTCGAACCTTCAATAATAAATACAGTAATAAATGATGCATTAGAACTTAATATCAATTCATTGTTCGAACGTGTAATCAGTGCCCGTCCCATGTCAATTCATTGTTCGAACGTATAATCAATACCCATCCTGGATCAATTCATTGTCCAAACATATAATCAGTCTTATCCCATATCAATTCATGTGCTAAAAACTGCATACATATCTCATGATATCAAGGCTGAGCAATCGGGGCGCAACAAGGAGTTGAGAGTTTCATTTGTACCGGCGCCATTTTGGGTGAGGTCAGGAAGGTCCAAGTATAGTTAAAATGTCTCCACCAACTCGCGGTTGGACCGGGACCTCTTTCGGCAGTCCAAAAGTTTTCGTTGAAGGGTAACAGAGGGGACTGCCGACATGAACCATCAGTCAAAGTGGGGTGGGAGGCAACAATCTCTCCTACCGGGTCATACTGGTGTCCCACCGGAACTGATCAAGTTGGTAGTCTTGCAGGATTTTGGTGATTTCAAGACTGAGGCCGGCGCCGGCATGAGCGCGCCGACGTCCCGCGGCTACATCGTGGTCGTTCCGTGGGTGATCATGGCAGTCATTCCCCATCGGGGGTCGGGGGCCCCCGTGGCTCTTATAGAATCTTCAAAGTTGAGGAGACGCAGGAAACTAGAAGCGTTGTTGCACCCCAACAGTGGACGAGACCCCCGCTGGGTGAGCGGAGCATCATTGCCTCGCAATAGTGGACGAGACCTTTTGTCGGGTGAGTGCAGCGCCGCTGCATCGCAAGAGTGGAGGTACCCTTTTGTTGGGTGAGTGGAGCGTTGGGGGTGCAGCCGAGGGGCCCCCACCTGTGGGGGTGGGAGAGGCTCATTCGCGCCGCCTCTCCCTCCCAGCGCACCCCACGCCGACACCTGGCGTTGATATCTGTGATGTCCGGACCAGGCGATAAGAGGGGGGGGGTCGGAGGCAGAGGCAAGACATCCCCCCCCCGTGGCCTGCAGGGCGCCGCTTCAGGCCCGAACGGGGAGCTCATATCAAGCACACGTGGGAAGCGGTTCAGCGAGCCCGTCTAGAAGAACATCCTCCGGCCTTGTTGACTGAAACTTCATGGACTCACGCCAGGAATTCAAGGCAGCGAGCACGTCGCCAAGTGTAGGAAAACCTTTACAGTATTCAGCAAACGTGCCGACACCTGGCGTTGATATCCGTGATGTCCGGACCAGGCGATAAGAGGGGGGGGGGTCGGAGGCAGAGGCAAGACATGCCCCCCCGTGGCCTGCAAGGCGGCAGAAGAAGGGAATCGGGAGACCAGTACATTTCGGGCCATCCACCCCACGGCTGATAGCGGTTAGCCGGGCCCCGCCCTGCACGTGTCGAGGCCTCATCTTCCGGATGGGCGTAACCGTGGCCCTGTTGCACTTCGGGAGTTTCCGGAATGGGGGTAGGTATCTGCTGATTTGTATCTATTTCATGTTACCGTTAATGGGCGTGGCGGGCGGTGGGACAGACATGCTTGGAGCAGTGGGGGGGGTGGCGGAGCCTAGCTACCTCGTGGCTGCCGTAACGTCAAGCTTGGCTTTTTTCACCACTTCCATGTTTCTTATTTCTAGCGAAGTCAAAAACTCATCAGTAGCCTACTGATTTTGTTCGATTTCTTTCCCTTCCTTTTCAAGTGTGTTTCATGCTAAAGTTTCTGTTTAACAGGATACAGTGATTACTTCGTATTTTACATATGTCTTCTTTATTAGGGGCACTCTCCGGTTGAGTCAGATGATGTACCTCTAATAAATGGTCCGGGTGGAACTAGTTTCTCAATCAGTGGGGAGTAGATGGGCATGACAGATTACAACGGGGGACAAAGGTCCGCATTACCCACCCTTCACTACTTGCAAAGACTAGACAGAATATTTCTATTCCACGTTGTTTGCAAACAGAGAATACCTCGAAAGAACTATTCCTTGAACAATAAATGTCCAGCCAATCAATCAATCAGTGGGGAGAAAAACAGGCATGACGGATTACAACGGGGGACAAAAGTCCGCATTACCTATCCTTCACTATCTGCAAAGGGAGACATAATATTCCTATTCTTCTCTGTTTGTAGACAGGGTCCGATTATTGCTCTTTGAGATATTCCCTGTGACAGGGAATATCTCAAAGAGCAATAATCGATAAAAAATTAGTAGGATTATAACACTTTAATAACTTATAAATATATACATCGCAACAAAAACAGTAAACACCTTAAAACATTTTTTATTAAAACAGAAGCAAAAATGACAACTAACAGTAGTGATATCCTGGGCGGGTGATGGAACTGGGATTGTTAATGGAAAAAGATCTACAGAGAAAGGTATTGGTGAATTATACTTCTCCGGAAATTTAAAACTCACAAATGTTTTATTTGTGTAATCGTTTCAGGTCAAACGGATTGTGGGACAATGTTCAGAATGGAAGAGTCACCAAAAGGCAAAAAGTTCCGCTTGACCCCGGGAGCCGGGCGTCTATGTCGGGTGCGATCTCAGGCCACACCAGGGCAACAAGACTTGGGGAGGGGGTCGGAGCCAAGCGTCTTCTCCGAGTCCGCGCCATCACACCGCCCCTCGGGGGCCTCCGTCAAGCGGTTTAGGGAGGTACCGTATCACATTGTTTTCAAATGCAGTCAGGTCCACAAACGGCCCCCACTTACTTTGAGAATAGTGAAGCTGCAGCAGGTGCAAATAAGCTTTAGACAGTGTTACAAGCGCTGCTCAGAACTCTGAACTATGGCACCCAACATCCAGGACTTATGCCATTTGTGCAAGGCAGTGACATCGAAGCAACTCAGGGACCAAAACCATGAACGTTCACTCATGTATGAAAATCTTACTATTGATGCTTGACTGAGGCCAAGGAGATCAGAGTGCATGAGTCTCATGCTCGATCGATTGAGCTAGCCGGATCGGGCAACTAAAAGTATAAAATAGTTATGTAAATAGTTATTTAATAAAATGTTTTACCCTGTTACTTTGCTGGTGTGTTGTATATACTTATAATATTTGCATAGGGTTTGTCGTTATTTTGGGTGGGGTGGGTGGCGGAGCCGAGCTGCCTTTCAGCCATCATCGTGTGGAGCTCAGTTCATCTAATTATTTTCGTATTTCTCATGAGGGGTTGTTCTTAATGTTTCTATACAAAAAGAGATCCCATTAGTGGCCTACTGATTTTGCTCGATTCCTTTTGTTTTTTTAAACGATTTTTCACTATCTGCAAAGACTAAACAGAGTATTGCGACTCTGTGCTTGTTTGTAAATAGAGAATGAACCAAAGAGAACCAATTCTAAAACAGTAAATGCTTGGATAACAATCAATCAAATGGAGAGAGAAGCAGGCACGACGGATTACAACGGGGGCAAAGGCCTGCGTTAACTACCCTTCACTATCTGCAAAGAGAGAGTACTGCTAAGAGAAAAGCGGGGGGGCAACGTTCAAAGCACAGCAGCGTACATAAACACAAAAATGTTTTTATCTATCACGTACTTGACATTTGACAGCTTTTGATATTTGCTATTAAAAAACCATTGAAATTCACTGAAAAAACCATAGGTTATAGACCATATATAGTTAGGAATTAGCATTTACAAAACCTAGAAAATTCACTGAAAAAACCATAGGTTATAGACCATATATAGTTAGGAATTAGCATTTACAAAACCTTAATTTACTCGCACAAAACCATAGAAATTCGAATATATAGTTAGTTGCAATAACTATATATCGCGCACCCGCAATCCACTGCTGATGGTGTCACATATTACATCATTCATGACATGGTCAGTGACATCACTGATGACATCACTGATGACATCACTGATGACATCTCAAATGACATCACTGATGACATCTCAAATGACATCACTGATGACATCACTGATGACATCATTCATGTGATAATACGATGAAGCTCTTCAGACTCTACTATAACCTTAGATCCACTCAGTGTAAACAGACACTCACAGACTGTCACTCATCCATGGAGTTACTCACACACCTAGTCAGTCATGCAAAGTATCAATCACACCTCCATTTTCTCAACTATACAGTTATACACACCTTACTAATTCAAACATATTCTAACACATATTTACTCTCTTATACAATCTCTCATACAAGTTCACAATGATTCATAAAGCCACTCTCACATTCACTGGCTCTTATGCTCAGTTATTTATATATGTCAACTCTCACATGGACTGTGTTTTACATATGTACTTACTTTGACATGTAGCACTGAGATATCCATTCACTCACGAATACACTCATGCACACAGTCAACCGCCCATGCAGCTGTTTCCACATGCACTTTTGAACCCATACATCTAGTGAATCAACTGCTCACACATCTTTGCACAGAGTCATACACCTCCCAGCCACTCATACACATACTCAGTCTCCCATACAAATACTTAGGCAACCAATGAATATCCCATATAGTTACTCATATAGCTACTGATTGACACATTCATCAGTTTACAGAACAACAGACATAATGATGCACAAATTAAGACAGTTTAGTCACTAACCCATGCACTCAGTGAGACACATTTAATCACTCTCTCATACAGTCAGTCATGCACCTACTAAATTCTTCATCCAGACACTTATACATCCACTCATTCTTCAATATGTAAAACATATTTAAACACACAGTCACTGGATGATGTCATCAGTGATGTCACTGACCATGTCATGAATGATGTAATATGTGACATCATCAGCAGTGGATTGCGGGTGCGCGATATATAGTTATTGCAACGAACTATATATTTGAATTTCTATGGTTTTGTGCGAGTAAATTAAGGTTTTGTAAATGCTAATTCCTAACTATATATGGTCTATAACCTATGGTTTTTTCAGTGAATATATATATATATATATATATATATATATATATATATATATATATATATATATATATATATATATTACCTACTGGCGGTCGCCAGTAGGTAGTTATAGTTAGGATTGTTTTCTATAGGAAATCCACAACATTCTATTGGGAATAACTTTGGCACCGGTTGAGGAATCTGCCTGTAAGTTTCCTTAAATTTGCCTCGCTGCGCTCCGCCCCTTCCCTGAAAGTTTGGGGTGGATTCCTTAAGCGGGGGCCGAGATAAAAGGGGGGTCCCAAAACGTGTTTTCTCCATGTTAATTTCCATAGGGCAGTTGGACTCACTTTTAGCCCGAACGGCTGAATGGATTTCCACAAAACTTGGCAAAATTGTAGGGACTGGTAGCTCGATGTGGCTTTGCTAACTCTCAAGATATGTGCTCCAGTGGATTTTGAGTAATTTAGGTTCCAAGAAATATATATATCTGGGCAGAGCCTAACCACACATCTGACCTGATTGGCTGTCAGCACTTCATCCAAGAAGTGTTGGCAGCCATCTTGGGACCAATATACATGATAGCACCTCATTAAAAAGCATTGTAGTTAATAGAGGGTTTTAGGACTTTCGTAATATTATAAATCATTTGTTGATGGTACCGTACTCATTTTAGGAATTATGGTGTGTTCTAAGGTGATTTTACCATGTGAAAAAGCCTTCTGCTGTGATATCATGAATCAAGTTTGAAAGAAAACTAATATTTCATGATTTTCCCACAGTGGTATGGAAGGGGATCTATAAGCTAAACTGAAAGCATATTTTCTGTAAATTCCCATTATTTTTCTCAGTCATGTGAGAATGAAGTCTGACATTCTCAGTAAAACATGTACATCCAACAAGGACAGAGACTGTCAGTTGATTCCTTTGTGCTCTACTGCAGCCTCCTAGAGTGTTCTAAAGAACAACTAGAGCGCTAACAGTCCTTCTTATTACAAAGGTATAGCACACCTGAAGCCATCGTGATGGGAATAAAGTGGTAACTCTTAAAAATTTAATTTAAAAAGGAACAAAATGAGGGGGTATATTATGCCATAGAAAGTATTATTAGTGCTGCAGAAAGAAAAATTAGGGCACATTTTGAGTGACTTCTCAAATCCTCTTCTATTTCATTACAAAATTCTGACATGCAGTCTCCCAAGATGGCCACCAGAGACAAAAGAGCCCAAATGTAGACCAAATATCACCCAGATGTAGCCCAAGTATAGCCCAATGACAGAATGTCCCAGAGTGTTCTAAAGAACAACTAGAGCGCTAACAGTCCTACTTGTCATGACCATGTCATGAGTGATGTAATATGTGATGTCATCAGCAGTGCATTGCAGGCGCGCAAGTTATAGTGAGTCCAACTAACTATAACGTGGGAATTTCAATGGTTTTATGTCAGTAAAATTTCCAGCTAATTATAACTGGTGCCAAACCTATGTTTTTTTCAGTGAATATATATATATATATATATATATATATATATATATATATATATATATATTTTTTTATATACCCTACGCCGTATTGGCTTGGAGTGCTCTCATTTGTAAACCCGTGATCTGGGGGTTTCAGCGTTGTGCAATATATATATATATATATATATTACCTACTGGCGGTCGCCAGTAGGTATATATAGGTAGGATTTTTTCCCTATGGGATTTTTGAAAATTCTATGCCTAATAACTTTGGCGTTTGTGGACGGAATTGGCTGAAATTTTCAGGAAAATGGCACATTTTGTTTCTGAGCAGCTCCTGGAAATTTGGGGGGGGGGTCGTCAAGGGGGGGCCGAGAAAAAAGGGGGGTCCCAAAACGCGTTTTTCCCATGTTAATTTCCATAGGGCGGTTGGACTCACTTTTAGCCCGAACGGCTGAATGGATTTTCACGAAACTTGGCAAAATTGTAGGGACTGTTAGCTCGATGTGCCTTTGCTAGGTCTCAATATATGTGCTTCAGTGGATTTTGAGAAATTAACGTTTAAATCAAGATATATATCTGTAACAGCGCTCCGGGCAGCGATCCGGTTAGCGAACTTTTCGCGTATCGGAACTTTGCGAAGCGAAGCTGATTGGCTCTTCGGTGTCTGTCAACATTCTAAACAGTCCGGAGCGGCCGCCATCTTGTCTCTCGGTAGGATCGAGAGACAAGAGGAGGCCAAAACAAAGGGGGAAATTACCATAAGGGGGCATAGTAGATCCTCGTTGACCCCCTAAGTTTTATGTGGAGGTTTTAAAAGGGCCTAGGAGGGTCCAAAAAAAAAATATATATATTTTTTTTTTGCGTGGTAAGCGCCAAGTTCGCGAACCGGAAAGCGTTCTGGGCAGCGTACTTTAAGGATAAAAGAATGATAGACTTTTCTAATACTGTATGTTAATTATTTGTTGTTTTTGTTCGTTTTTTTTATTTATTTTGATTTAAAAAAAATGTATTTATTATTTTCATAGTTCATTAAAACTTCCAGCATTATATCATCTGGTATCTCGTCAAACATGGATGTTTCTGTCTCTTGTAAGGTTTGAATAAAATGTTCATCAAAAGATTCATCCATAAAATCTTCATCCACATTTTCTTCAGTTAGAATGTCTTCGGATGTAATGTCGAAGGAAACATTAGTTTTTTCTTGCTCCCCTTCCATTTTTTTGCTGTAAATTGCATAAAAAAATAATTATATTAGAAGAGTTAGGGCACTGTTGGGTTTAAGTTCAGACATGTAGTTCTGTTTTTTTAACAGTGAAGTTAAAGTAAGTAAATTCATAATTATAGCAGAGAAGTGTAAGTCAATCAATAAATGTAACAGAGGAGGTTATCTGTATCTATAACTATAGCAGGGGGACAGTAAATAATTATCAATAAACGTTTTTACAAATTAATTTAAAGTGCCACTTACAAATTATCAAATAACTTTACAGGGAGGTGAAAAGGCTCTTGAAATGTAGTTCAGGAAGTAGCAGTGAAAATGGCTGTGTTTCCTTCTCTTCCTTTATATATATTCAGGTATATAACCAATCAAATGTCAGGTAATAAAAATTGTAAATGAAAGTAAAGTTTTCATTGGTTGTCAATTCCAATATTTTAGATGTGTTTTGTGAAGTAATTTACCTCAGGGTATTTAGATAGGTCTACAGGCTAAATGGCTAAATGAAATTTCAATCAAATTTGTGAGAATGAAAGGGATTGTTATGTAGTATGAGTAGGCTGTCCTGTTTTCAGTTTCTATTTTTGGTAAATTCTGGTGGGGTTTTTTCAGTGTTTTCAATATCTTAAAAAACAGTTGTTATCAGTGGTTACACATTTTCACGCCACTAAAAACAACAGAAAAAAGTGTTTTTCCGGTGTTTATGGAACGTTTTGCTTTAATCATTGCTTGCTTTCTGCACTGAAAGAACATGGTATATAGACAGTGTACGTATAGTGTATATGAGGTCCAAAGAGATTTTTGCAAATTAATCTTATTGTAGTACACCATACAATACATATTCAGTGAGTCTTTGGTCATGTGCGCTCGCGCTTTCCTTCCCATGTAAACTTCTGTGAATAGACCCTCTCAGCATTCATAGCCCCTTGGGCTGAGAACCGTCAGCTAAGGGGCACAGATGGGATGACTCTTTCTTTGATGCCACGTCAAACACGAAATGATAAATATTTGCGTTTTAGTTCCTGGGCATAAGAAAACAGTGCACCAGAATGGACTAAAAAGTCAATAGCATCCCTCATTAACTCTGAAGATTGTAAAGATGCTTTCAACATACCATCTAACAAGTGGCAAGGATCTCTTACAGGGAATCACTTCAGCTCGGGTATCAATTTTAACAGGTCATCACACAAATTTTTTATATACGTAGCTGAATCACTACAAATACAAACAATATCACTCCAATCTTTGTTGAACTTGGAAAGAACTTTTTTTGCAGAGCATAATAAGTGACACTGCGTTCCATGTTTTGTAAAAGTCTGGTGTCACGTTTTCACCACTATCCAAGATGCTTGGTGATATATATACTTGTCACTATGCCTTGGATTTAATGTTTAAAGCCTGAGGTGTTGGAAATTCACCTACTATCAATACTTACCCACTAGAAACTATGGTCTGATGTATTAAGGGTTTTTATCCATTCTCTGTGGGTAAATGTGATGACACATATTAGGAAAGATTTTTATGAAACTAGCCATTTTACCTATCAGTGAAAGAATCAAATGTAGCCAAAATATCAAATGTGAGTTTGATATGTCCTGATTCTCTACAGTTTATAAAAGAATTAAACTAAACCTAAAACGTGAAACTAAACCCTGCATCTTTAGACCAAAGGCCATAAAACTGAAAAAAGTAAAAGGAAGAAGAAACAATATTTTAGTGGCATCCCTAAAGAACAAAACTCAAGCAGAATAATGTTAGCCAGTCTTTCTTACTGATAGCTTGTATAACTAAGTTACATTTTATTGGCCCCTTCAGTAAGAACAAAATGACACTTAAACTTTCTTTTTCCTTTCTTTGAATGGCATTTAGTTTGTGGTTGTGCAGGTGTTTTTTCAGTGTTTATATGTTTCCACCGGTGAGGGCTATTTTTCTTTCAGTGGGGTTTTATCAGTTATTATAGGTTTAAACCTAAAACCCCACAGCCTAAGTATGAGCTAATCTATATTTGGTGAGAGTGTCTCTAGTCGTTTTTCTGCTAATTACTTTCCCACCTTTTTTTAGGACCGCTTTCTGGAAAGCGGCCCTGTTAGCGAACCTTAAGCGTCACGGGAGTCCACCATTTTGTGTTTCGGTCGCATTAAGATACAAGATGGAGGGCAAATAATGTTCAGAATGTGTAGAAGGGGGCACGGTAGACTTATCTTGACCCCCTAGGTTTTCTGAGGGTGGCTGAGGAGGCTTAAATGTGCGGAAATTTTTTTTTTTTTTTAAAAATTCCGCGAGGTTAGCTTTCGGTTAGCGAACCGGGGAGCGTATTTTGTGGAAAATTAGTGAAAAAAGTTAGAAAAAAATAATAATTGTGAGTGATTAGATGAAGGGTAGCTCTGAGAAGAGCTTTTGGGTTTATGGTACATTTAGGTACTTATAAGTAGGTACCAATGCACATTCTTAAATTCAGAATGAAAATTCTGTTGCCCTCATCTGAGAAGTGAACTCCATCTCCTCTGTAGATATCTTGCATGTAGTAACGCAAGTTATTGTTGTACAGGGAGCCCATTCCATGGTCTCTCATGAAAGCTGAAACAGATTTGTTTACATGCTTCCTCGACTTCTCAATTTGTGGACAAAATTGGTTGGACCACCTCCATTTCTGTCTTTGGCATATATTGGAATATACCAAGGCAGTTTGAGGAAAAAGTGCCATTAATTGCTCAAAGGTGTCCTTTAAAAGCATTTCCAGACCTACCCCTGTCAAAGTGCCCAAATCATTACCTCCACAGTGCACTATTAACAGGTCAGGTTTTGGCAAATGCATAAAGGTTTTCACCAATGGTATCAATTGGTGACATTTTAATCCTCTTTGGCCCAACCACTTAATTTCCACATCTTGTAAATTGAGGTTGTGTAAATTTCTGTTCTCAGCATACCTTTGAGTCCAGTGGATGTTTTACTATGTCCAACAATCCAGACCTTAAACATGGTGGGAGAAGGTTGTTCTGCAGTCAGATGAAGTGTGGTAATGAAAGGGCAGTTGAAACAGTAGGAGTTTGTAAAGAAAAAAAACTGTGGTTTTCCAATGCTAATGAATCATTAGCAGTGATTGGTGCATTTCCATTTCTGAAAACAGAAAGTTAGGGTGCATGGATGTGTTCTTTGAAAGAAAAAAAATATTTCAATTAAAATTATCAATAAACATCTAAAATATATTTTGGGTTTTAAAGTAGAATACATTTTACAGCTACAGATGTTAGCTTTTAAAAAACCAATGAAATTCACAGAAAAAACCATAGGTTATAGTCCATATATAGTTAGGAATTTGCATTTACAAAACCTTGAAAATTCAATGAAAAAACCATTGGTTATAGAACATATATAGTTAGGAATTTGCATTTACAAAACCTTATTTTACTCGCATAAAACCATTGAAATTCCATATATAGTTAGATGCGCTAACTATATATCGCGCACCCGCAATCCACTGCTGATGATGTCACATATTACATCATTCATGACATGGTCAGTGACATCACTGATGACATCACTGATGACATCTCAAATGACATCACTGATGACATCACTGGTGACATCTCAAATGACATCACTGATAACATCTCAAATGACATCACTGATGACATCACTGATGACATCTCAAATGACATCACTGATGACATCACTGATGATATCATTCATGTGACAATACAATGCATCTCCTCACACTTTAATATAACCTCTGTTACATCCAGTGTAAAATACAGAATATAATTTTTTAAACCATTGACACACCAATACTAGTTACTACATACACACTCACTGATTCCAATGTCTACACACAGATTCACTCATTCACCCATACAATCATTCATACATACAATCACTCATCTTTACAACACTATCATATGCACTCATACACCTATACAGACACTCACACTCTGCCATTCATCCATGGAGTTACTCACACACCTAGTCAGTCCTGTAAAGAATCAATCACACTTCCATTTTCTAATCAATACAGTTAAACATAGAGTACCTTACATTTTCAAACATATACTAACACATACTTACTCTCTTATACAATCATTGATACAAGAACACATTGATCTCCACAGAGTCATACATCTCCCAGCCAGCCACACACACACTCAGTCTCCCATACAAATACTTCGACAATCAATCAATAACCCATATAGTTACTCATATAGCTACTGATCAACACATGCAGCAGTTTACAGAACAACAGACATAATGATGCACAAATTAAGACAGTTTAGTCACTAACCCATGCACTTAGTGAGACACATTTGATCACTCACTCATACAGTCAGTCACGCACCTACTAAATCCTTCATCCAGACACTTCTACATCTACTCATTCTTCAATATGTAAAACATATTTAAACTTTACAGAAACACACAGTCACTGGATGATGTCCTCAGTGATGTCATCAGTGATGTCATTTGAGATGTCATCAGTGATGTCATCAGTGATGTCACTGACCATGTCATGAATGATGTAATATGTGACATCATCAGCAGTGGATTGCGGGTGCGCGATATATAGTTAGCGCATCTAACTATATATGGAATTTCAATGGTTTTATGCGAGTAAAATAAGGTTTTGTAAATGCAAATTTCTAACTATATATGTTCTATAACCAATGGTTTTTTCATTGAATATATATATATATATATATATATATATATATATATATATATATATATATATATATATTTATTTATTTTTTTTCTGTCTAAAAGGTTGCCCTTAGAGCATTCGCCACTCCGGCAGAAGTTACTGCACTCAAAGCCACAGGCGGGAAAGAAACAGCATGCCCCCAAGCCTTAGTTACTATGCCATACGCGTTTCGAGCTATGTGGTAAGCTCTTGTTCACTGGCTGGTTGAAATGACGAGAACAGGTGATTTTGGAACCAATAATTTATTCAAATGTTATGTCACGCCCCAGTGGGCGTTTCCACCAGGCATTCTGGATAAGGTAGTCCCTGTAAATGCCGTGACATGAATCAGGTTCTTGATAGCAAGTGCGCTGTCTCGAAAAACATCCTTTATTTTCAAACCCGGTTGGGTAAAGGCAACAGCGGCATCACCATGGACTTTCCCAATATCCACTGTAGTTCAGGCCCTCTGCCTTCCAGAAAACGCCCAAATGTTCGAGCAATCCGGACCCGCTGCACCGCGGTGGGGCCAATCCGCGACCAGGCATGGCCGCTTAATTTTCTGTCCAAAAGGTTGCCCTTAGAGGATTCGCCACTCCGGCAGAAGTTACTGCACTCAAAGCCACAGGCGGGAAAGAAACAGCATGCCCCCAAGCCTTAGTTACTATGCCATACGCGTTTCGAGCTATGTGGTAAGCTCTTGTTCACTGGCTGGTTGAAATGACGAGAACAGGTGATTTTGGAACCAATAATTTATTCAAATGTTATGTCACGCCCCAGTGGGCGTTTCCACCAGGCATTCTGGATAAGGTAGTCCCTGTAAATGCCGTGACATGAATCAGGTTCTTGATAGCAAGTGCGCTGTCTCGAAAAACATCCTTTATTTTCAAACCCGGTTGGGTAAAGGCAACAGCGGCATCACCATGGACTTTCCCAATATCCACTGTAGTTCAGGCCCTCTGCCTTCCAGAAAACGCCCAAATGTTCGAGCAATCCGGACCCGCTGCACCGCGGTGGGGCCAATCCGCGACCAGGCATGGCCGCTTAATTTTCTGTCCAAAAGGTTGCCCTTAGAGGATTCGCCACTCCGGCAGAAGTTACTGCACTCAAAGCCACAGGCGGGAAAGAAACAGCATGCCCCCAAGCCTTAGTTACTATGCCATACGCGTTTCGAGCTATGTGGTAAGCTCTTGTTCACTGGCTGGTTGAAATGACGAGAACAGGTGATTTTGGAACCAATAATTTATTCAAATGTTATGTCACGCCCCAGTGGGCGTTTCCACCACGCATTCTGGATAAGGTAGTCCCTGTAAATGCCGTGACATGAATCAGGTTCTTGATAGCAAGTGCGCTGTCTCGAAAAACATCCTTTATTTTCAAACCCGGTTGGGTAAAGGCAACAGCGGCATCACCATGGACTATCCCAATATCCACTGCAGTTCAGGCCCTCTGCCTTCCAGAAAACGCCCAAATGTTCGAGCAATCCGGACCCGCTGCACCGCGGTGGGGCCAATCCCCGACCAGGCACGGCCGCTTAATTTTCTGTCCAAAAGGTTGCCCTTAGAGGATTCGCCACTCCGGCAGAAGTTACTGCACTCAAAGCCACAGGTGGGAAAGAAACAGCATGCCCCCAAGCCTTAGTTACTATGCCATACGCGTTTCGAGCTATGTGGTAAGCTCTTGTTCACTGGCTGGTTGAAATGACGAGAACAGGTGATTTTGGAACCAATAATTTATTCAAATGTTATGTCACGCCCCAGTGGGCGTTTCCACCAGGCATTCTGGATAAGGTAGTCCCTGTAAATGCCGTGACATGAATCAGGTTCTTGATAGCAAGTGCGCTGTCTCAAAAAACATCCTTTATTTTCAAACCCGGTTGGGTAAAGGCAACAGCAGCATCACCATGGACTTTCCCAATATCCACTGTAGTTCAGGACCTCTGCCTTCCAGAAAACGCCCAAATGTTCGAGTAATCCGGACCCGCTGCACCGCGGTGGGGCCAATCCGCGACCAGGCACGGCCGCTTAATTTTCTGTCCAAAAGGTTGCCCTTAGAGGATTCGCCACTCCGGCAGAAGTTACTGCACTCAAAGCCACAGGCGGGAAAGAAACAGCATGCCCCCAAGCCTTAGTTACTATGCCATACGCGTTTCGAGCTATGTGGTAAGCTCTTGTTCACTGGCTGGTTGAAATGACGAGAACAGGTGATTTTGGAACCAATAATTCTTTCAAATGTTATGTCACGCCCCAGTGGGCGTTTCCACCAGGCATTCTGGATAAGGTAGTCCCTGTAAATGCCGTGACATGAATCAGGTTCTTGATAGAAAGTGCGCTGTCTCGAAAAACATCCTTTATTTTCAAACCGGGTTGGGTAAAGGCAACAGTGGCATCACCATGGACTTTCCCAATATCCACTGTAGTTCAGGCCCTCTGCCTTCCAGAAAACGCCCAAATGTTCGAGCAATCCGGACCTGCTGCACTGCGGTGGGGCCAATCCGCGACCAGGCACGGACGCTTAATTTTCTGTCCAAAAGGTTGCCCTTAGAGGATTCGCCACTCCGGCAGAAGTTACTACACTCAAAGCCACAGGCGGGAAAGAAACAGCATGCCCCCAAGCCTTAGTTACTATGCCATACGCGTTTCGAGCTATGTGGTAAGCTCTTGTTCACTAGCTGGTTGAAATGACGAGAACAGGTGATTTTGGAACCAATAATTTATTTAAATGTTATGTCACGCCCCAGTGGGCGTTTCCACCAGGCATTCTGGATAAGGTAGTCCCTGTAAATGCCGTGACATGAATCAGGTTCTTGATAGCAAGTGCGCTGTCTCGAAAAACATCCTTTATTTTCAAACCCGGTTGGGTAAAGGCAACAGCGGCATCACCATGGACTTTCCCAATATCCACTGTAGTTCAGGCCCTCTGCCTTCCAGAAAACGCCCAAATGTTCGAGCAATCCGGACCCGCTGCACCGCGGTGGGGCCAATCCGCGACCAGGCACGGCCGCTTAATTTTCTGTCCAAAAGGTTGCCCTTAGAGGATTCGCCACTCCGGCAGAAGTTACTGCACTCAAAGCCACAGGCGGGAAAGAAACAGCATGCCCCCAAGCCTTAGTTACTATTCCATACGTGTTTCGAGCTATGTGGTAAGCTCTTGTTCACTGGCTGGTTGAAATGACGAGAACAGGTGATTTTGGAACCAATAATTTATTCAAATGCTATGTCACGCCCCAGTGGGCGTTTCCACCAGGCATTCTGGATAAGGTAGTCCCTGTAAATGCCATGACATGAATCAGGTTCTTGATAGCAAGTGCGCTGTGGTTCTGGAATTCCGGATCCTGCTGTAATATGGTACCGAGGTCCAACACTCGTGTCACAAAATGCCATCGAACCATGACGAATTTGGTATCGGCAGACCGGTAATGATTAGGACATTATCCCTGTGCATTTGCATCACGATTGGGCAATGCTAACACCCTTAAATCGTGGTTTCCGTTCCGAACCCTCGGTCTCCATTTTGTGAACGGCATCCATCTTGTGCCTTGCCCTCATATAATGATTTACAAATCATTATATGCCCTCATATAAGTCAATTGATTAAGGTCAAGCTTGATCTGAAAGGACACGTCCACCTTAGCTGACTTCCCCATGACCTGGCCGAACTGACTCTACCGCCTCCAGCCAAACCTGTTTGGGCAGCCCCTCGCCCAGTGGCCGAATGAGATAGCATCAATACATAACATGCCATAAACCATTCACCACCTACAGACCATGTTTTCTGCACACATACACCTGTCCATGTTCCTTGTTTATGGCCAGTTTTATGACAAGGAGGCGCCCTGTTCTATTGGGGTTTTATCGATATCTGATTGTAATTCCGGGCTGGGCCATCTATCACAAACTGGACATCTAAAATATGGGTTGGCCGTCATGACTTCGCGTTTTGCTCTATTGTGTAAATATGTCTATGACCATATCATAAACTCAAGAATTCTTGCCTGAAGTGCAAAACTGTGTATAAAAGGAGAAGGCTGGTTCTGTAAAAACGAACAGTCTCCTGAGAACTTACGGCCCGTGCTGTCGTACTTCTAGGACACATGTTACTTGGTTGCAGCCAATAAAACTCGATCTTTGACTTCACCTAGAAGACTCTTGGTTTCTGTGGTCCGGAACAGGGAGAACTCAGAGGTCTTCGGGTGTGATCCCCTGGCACCACCGGGTTCCTAAAAACCCGGAACCTCAGTTGGCGCCCAACTCGGGGCGGTATCAAGCGGTGACGGTCCAAGCCAGATGTTCGTGAGGAGCTTCGTGTGAAAATTCCAGAGGACGGCCAGCCACTTCAGCGACCCCTGTATGTCGACGTGGTTCTGAAGGTCTTTGCTGCGAGGTTCCCCGCGTCCCGACGGCTACGAAGGACTGCTGCCCTGACTATCGCCCTGTTTTGGACCCTGTGATCCTTGGTAGAGCGAAACGATAGATGAGTCTTCTAGTGACGTCATCGATCTTCAATACTTCAGTTAAGTATAAGTGGAGCGTCTCCTAGTCCTTAGTTTGGTTCTTAGTCTTTGGTATCCTTGAGGTACACTTTGTTTGGAACTTGCAAGCGCCAAAACCGAGGGATTCGTGTATTCACGAAAATACCTTAGTTAGATAATCCCTTGAAGTTTGAAGCTAGACTAGTGAGCAAAGATGCCTGGTCTTAGCAGACTTGGAAACTTGTTTTGTCTTGGTTGTAGTAAGGACTCCCGATTAGAGGATTCGTGTCCGGTTCCTCCGATTGGAACTCCAACATATGAGTTATATATAAAGCACGGAGTGGGCCCTTTCACATATAATGAAGTATGGATAAAATACAGCCGCAAGGATGGTGTTTTAAAATGGCCCCAATATGGTAGTTTCGACTCAGAAGTTTTAGATAACCTTGAGGTCAAACTGTTTAAGAAGAAAGCCCGGCCGGCGATGTTTGACTCTTTTCGCTTATGGCGCAAAGAAGCCAAACAGAAAGAAATAAAATTAGCTAAGAAGAATAAAAGAGGTATGTCGATGGTGCAAGCCGCCATCGCATACAGGGATAATGAGGAAGGGCAGGAAAATGAACAAATGCTCAGAAGCAAGAAACTAGCAGTAGATAAATGTTACCCGATGTTGCCCCATGAGGGACAAGATTCAAAGGGAACATCCGAGAAAGATCCATTAATGTCCCATTTATTGAACTCACCACCCCCATATACATCAAGTATTGTTGGACCCCCGAAGCGTAATGTTATACTGCGCCTTGGCGCACGAAAAGCAGCTCTTGCACAAACACCAGCTCCCCTTCAGTTGGTTCCTACTTCTCCGGCGCAGCCTTCTCAAGGGCCGCCGCCTTTGCTACATACTCCGTCTACTTCTCCTACAACTTTGCCTACCGCTCCACCTGTTTATCCTGATACTACTTCTACTACTGCTTCGACTTCTTCTGCTGTTGCTTCGACTTCCTCTTTACATCAGCCTGTCTTTTCTGGCGCATCTGCCTCTCCACAAGCTTCTCCTTCCATTCGACAGAGAGTGGCAAGTACTGTCACTGGTCTGTTCTCACCTTTCTTTGGGTCGCCTAAAACGACCCCTAAAACAGGACATAGACAGTTGCGTAGTCAACTGCCTGATTATGAGGAAAGAGAAGTTCTGAATGAGTTAGCACGCAAATGGGTTACTGACAGTGTTAGATACGATGTTCAGTCTGTTATGGAAGTCTTCCGACAATGGGATGCACCCACTCAGAGATACGTATTCAAAGAGATGTGTGTATATCTTTGCGAAGATTTGGAAACAAATGATCCCAAACGCAAAATGCAGGAATTATTTCGTATGCGTTTCAAATTCTATGAAGGCATGATTGTAGGTGCCGATGTTGAAAACGCAATAGATCTGTTATTATCCGATAGGAGTAAGGGAAATGTGTCTAGATCACTGTATGAGGATGATATGTCAGGTAGGAAAAAGGCACGACAATACCCCATGAGAGAAGTTCCTCCAGTTTGGAGGGAAGGTGATGCGAATGCACAACCACCTGTTCCACCGCATTTCCAGCGCGTATGGGTACATGTCCCCTGGAAAAGATCTGAAGTACTAGCACTCAAGCAGACATTACCCGATCCACGTAAAAATCCTGCAGGGTATTATAAGGAGTTATCACAGACTGTCAGCTTTATTATAATGAATTTAGCAGATGTAGACATGCTGTTCGGGAACGTCGTTCCACAGCCTTTATGGAGTAAGATCCGCCATACAGATCATGATCAAGAACTAGGTGACTCTTGGGCTAATATTGCTGCTACGGATGCTAGACAAGTTGGTGGTTCTAAACCTGAGCCGTTAATAGCTGAGCTTCCTGGTAGAATTATCTCGTACATGAAGACGTTAATGCCTGAATTACGTATCAATTGGGATAAGTTATCTGCGTGCAAGCAGAAGAAAGATGAGAATATGTCTGACTTTTTCACGAGATTTGAAGAGACTTTCGTCGACCATAGTGGTCAGGATATGGCTACCGAGGGTGGCCAAAGATTGTTCGTAGACAAGTTCGTACATAATATGCTTCCCGAACTGTGTAATAAATTGAAAGATTCAGAGAGTGCTTGGGCTGTTTCCACGTCAGCACAGATTTTAGCCACAGCCCAGTACTACGAAAATAGGCGCAAGGACGAGCTAGATAAGGCAGACAAAAAGACTAAAGATTTAAAGACCAAAGCTCTTCTCCAGCAAGCCTATCCGCCTCGTACACCTAGTCAGCCAAATTATCAACGACCACAGCAGTATTCGAGAAACACGCAAGGAAACAAGTTTTCCCATCAGCGTTTACCATACGGCCCGAATCAGTGTGCCTATTGCAAAGAAGAGGGTCATTTCAAGAATAATTGTCCAGCTCTGGCACAACGTCTGAACGGTGCCTCTGGAGCTTCTGGTGCTCGAGGTAGAGGTGTTCAACAGGCTCCTAGGGTTAGGGGTCGTGGAAATTTTCCCCAGAATAACAGTTCTTTTTCCACCTCAAAATTCCATGAATAGCTTTGATCAACAGAATAAGACGTCTTCCAGGTCAGCTCAGTACTATACTGATGACTATTACGCCCAAAACGAGAACGAGGGTAATAATTGCTAGGACAGCCATGGACAAAGAGAGGGAGTTGTTTCAGTTCCAGTAGATCAAAATGGACCTTATGTCGAGGTGATTACATCAGGAGTGTCAGAGCCATTTCTGCTGGATACTGGTGCTACGAAAAGTTTGATTATGCACTCAAAACTTCCTGGCGCACCTTTGTCTGGCAAAATGAATGTTTCAGTAGGTTTCTCTGACGCCCCTAGAAACCCGATCTCTAGTCCTATGGCCATTTCTGTTGGCCCATGCGAATTAGAAGCACCCCTCATCCTTACAACAGGTTGTGGTGAAAACTTGTTAGGTTTGGATTTGTTAAAGAGATTATATGCGACTTTGCACTGTTCTCCTTCGGGAGTACAACTAACCCTTGGTAAGAAAGTGATTTCCCCAATGTATTTGTCAAAGGAAGATATTCCGACTGAATTGGCATCCCTCCCGGATATACTTTGGGCTACTGGTTCTAATGATGTGGGTTGTTTGGAGATAGCACCGTATGTCATAACGTTGAAAGCCGATGTTAGGTTGCCACGTATTCCCCAATACAAGATCTCTAGCAAATGTGAAAAAGCGTTGCTAGCAATCATTTACGATCTGATTGAGAAAAATGTCATTGAGGAAACAACAGGCAACGTTTGTAACAGTCCTATCTTGCCTGTCTTAAAGCGTACTGATCCTTCACAGCCTCCTGTATACAGATTCGTGATTGATCTTAGAGAGGTAAATAAGATCGTTGTACCGCAGTTTCCAGTCGTCCCCGACATTACTGCCTTATTGACAATGGTTCCAGCTTCAGCCACTTGGTTTTCGGTGATTGACCTGAAGAACGCCTTCTTCAGAGTCCCGATTGCCGAGGAGAGCAGAGACATTTTTGGCTTCAATTTAGGAGGATGAAGCTTCCGCTTCAAACGCGCTCCTCAGGGCTACTGTGAGAGTCCATCCATATTCAGTCAGGCTCTGAAAAACCAACTCGATACGATTGTTCTATCTGATGGTGCGACTCTGATTCAGTATGTAGACGATCTACTGATCGCTGCAGACACTGAAGAAATTTGCAAGCAAGCCACACTGTCGCTGTTGCGCCATTTATGTGACCTGAAGCATAAAGTCTCCCTTCCAAAATTACAATTTTGCCGACAAGAACTGACCTACCTAGGTCACATCTTATCGAAGGAGGGAAGGAGACTGACCCCAGAAAGAATACAGGTAATCGCAGGATTGAGTGCCCCAAGGACACAGAGAGAAGTTCGGGCTTTCTTGGGCATTACATCGTACTGTAGACAATGGATACCGAATTTCTCCCTATTGGCCAAACCTTTGCTGGCACTACTCTGCAAAGACACACCCAATCCTATGCCTTGGTCTGACGATTGTCAGACAAGTTTCCATGAGTTGCGCGAAGCATTGTGTTTGGCTCCTGTGTTGGGCAACCCCGACTACAGTAAGCCTTTTACGTTATATGTCCATGAGAAGGAAGGTTGCGCATTATCAGTCTTGACACAATACTTTGGAGATAAACAGCGCCCATGCGCGTATTTCTCCGCGACTCTAGATCCTGTAGCTAAGGCATTACCAAGTTGCTTGAGGGCCACTGCTGCAGCAGCTGTCTGTATTCGACAGTCCGCTGGGTTAGTCATGAATAATACTCTGATCGTCATGGTCCCACATGCAGTAGACATTTTACTGAACAGAACGAAAACGCAGCATTTAACTAGCGCCCGACTGTCCAGCTATGAGCTGACACTATTAGCGAGCCACATACACATAAAGAGGTGCGATACACTTAACCCTGCCACGTTATTACCTATTCCAGCAGAGACAGATGAGGTTGAAAAACACGATTGCTGCTTTAGGACAGAAGAAGAAACAAAAGGGAGAGTAGACTTGCAGGACACCCCCCTTCCTGAATGTAATGATACTCTATGGGTTGATGGCTCATGCTTCAAGTTGCCAAATGGTGATACAACTGCAGCATATGCTGTAACAACATTGCACACTATTGTAGAGACCGCACGCATCCCCCAGAATTCCGCGCAAGCAGCCGAGCTAATAGCGCTCACAAGAGCATGTGTGTTGGCAAAAGGAAAGCGAGTGAATGTGTATACTGATAGTCAATACGCCTTTGGCGTAGCCCATAGTTTCGGACGATTGTGGCGTGAACGTGGGTTCCTGACGTCACATGGTGCAAAAATCCAACATGGTCAGCTAGTTAACGAGCTCCTCGAGTCACTGACCTTGCCGCTACAAGTTGTGATTGTAAAGTGAGTGCACATAGAAAGATTCAAGATGATGTTGGTCGTGGGAATGCATTTGCCGACGAGGTCGCGAAAGAGACTGCAAGGAACATAATGAGTCGAATGTATGTTGTAGGTCCTGCTAGATGGATCCCCGATGTGGGTATGTGTGAGGACACTATAGAAAGTGTGAAGTCCATACAAGCTGATGCCACCAGAAAAGAGGTGAATGAATGGAGAGATAGCAAGGGAAGATTGGATGCGAATGGTTGTTGGGTCGAATTGTCAGAGCACCAACGATGGCTGTTACCCGACGCATATGTGCTCGCAGTGGTGACAATGGCCCATGGAATGGCGCACATCAATGTAAAAGGAATCTGTAAACTGTTGGCCCCAGTATGGCAGAATAGTGGTATCCCGAAATGCGCAGAGAATTTGGTCAGGAACTGTATGGTGTGCTTGAAGTACAATCCCGGTAGGGGAACACCAACTCCAGCAGGTCATTTTGCGCCTCCAACGTACCCGTTCGAGGTTTTGCAGCTCGATTTCATCCACATGGAGAGGTGCAACAACCTGAAATACGTCCTTGTTGTCGTTTGCGCCTTCTCCAGGTGGGTGGAAGCGTACCCCCTCAAGGACAACACTGCCTTGTCAACTGCCAAAGCCCTTGTCAAAGAATTCTTCCCTAGGTTTGGGATGCCTAGAATGGTCTGGAGGGATAATGGAAGTGAATTCGTGGGACGGGTGATGAAGAGAGTGTGCGAATGTCTAGGCATCCACCAGAAATTCCACGCTGCAAACCACCCCCAATCAGCAGGTCTAGTAGAGGGCTATAACGGCACCCTAAAACTCAAACTAGCCAAGATCCAAGCCAGCACAGGTCTTAAATGGCCTGACGCCTTGCCTTTAGCACTCCTATCTACCAGAATGATTGTCCATTCTAGACTGGGACTTAGCCCACACAAGATCGTGTTCGGGCGCCCAGCAAATATATGGGGGGTACCGAGGCCCAGAAAGCTCAGTGAGATAGAGCACCCTGTACTTCTTGATTATTTACACGAATTGACAACTAAACTGCATATTTTACATCAACAGGTCCACAGCTCCTCTCCACCGGCGTCTGATGATCCAGGCCACGCCATCGAACCTGGCTCCTGGGTCCTAGTCCGGAACTTCAGACGAACCAAGAACGAGGAGCCTCGTTGGACCGGACCTTTCCAGGTCCTGCTATCTACCCGTTCTGCAGTACGTGTCCACGGGAAAAAACATTGGGTGCACGGTGCACATTGTAGACGGGTCCCACTGCCCCTTCCATATGACCGGTGGGCCCAGAACGGAATCGCTGACTCTGAGACTGAAACTGTCCCTCACTTTACACTCTTCAGCGATGCACAACTGAAAGGAACTGGTACAGAAAAGGAGAGTGATCGTATTTTGCAAAGATTTGTGCCACCGTCAATGCAGTTGGACACTACAGCACCTGAAACATTGTTCAAAGACCACACCGTACCTGGGAAGCAACAATATAATCTGAGGTCGAGAAAAAGCGACTAATAAAAAGTACACTTATGTAACTCTCTTTCCCCTAAGAACTATTTTTGATTTTACAGCTCTCTCGCCCAGGGAACTTGCTCATTTTTGATTTTCGAACCGCCATCCGGTTCTGCTGCTAGGGCCGCGGTTGAAGTCTGAGGAGTGCAGCTGGGGACGCCTAGGTCAACGGTTCCGGTCGGTCTGAGGGAATTACCCCGGACTGGACAGAGCGCACTTCTTAGCAAAAATTCAGAGTTCCTTCTCCTGGATTCACTATTTATCAAATCTTTAATTAGTCATGGGGTCTTCCCTAGAGAAGCAAGGGGGTTTGTAGTGTTACAGTAGTTACCAAATTTACACTTCAATGAAAATGGTGCCCACAAGTATCAGCAAAAACATAAAACAATAGTGTTGTTGTATAAAAATATTGATCAATTATTTATTTAAAAAACATAATGCAAACAATTTATAATAAGTCACAACATTTACAAAATTACAAATTTATTCTAGGTTTTTACAAACGCAAAAAACATTCATCATTTTAAAACAATTATTATTAAAACATCATACTGTCAATTATACAATGGTTTTTGTTAAAAATTACTGTCCCAGTAATTTTTAACAAAACCATTGTATAATTGACAGTATGACGGCCAATACCCACCCTCCACCCAACGGGTCCAGTTGCACACCACCCTTGTGGTCACGTGCCCCCCTCTCCCCAGTCCTGAGGAAGACCCCACGGCAAGATTAAAACCCACATCTGCGAACGAGGGTCGAAACGTCGACAACACTTTGTTTTTTGCTGTCAACTCCACACCCTATTGGTTTCATTAGCTGTACATTTGGAGTATGACTTGTGTGAAATAATTTATATGAACCTATTGGTCTTTGTCTGGGTACATTGATATGTAACTCCATTGAATTTGCTTTATTCGCCGATTTTACTGTCACTGCAATACCCTTCTACCTTCACCCATTACCTACACGTATCACAAACCCCCCCCTTCCTTTCCCAACCTTTGGGGCACTATAAAATAGTCACTGATCAATGTATGTTTAGTGTGACGTATATAAATGATACTAGCACATTGTGAATAAAACAATGTTGCTCTATGATTGGTCTCTTTGATTGTTTATACTTTCCTTGTTATTATATTTTTTTCATGCTTACTGGGACCCCCTCCCATACTACAATTGACAACCCAGGTCCCCGTAACTCTCTCTGGGTACAACCCCCCTATTTATAGCTTGCCCTCATATAAGTCAATTGATTAAGGCCGAGCTTGATCTGAAAGGACACGTCCACCTTAGCTGACTTCCCCATGACCTGGCCGAACTGACTCTACCGCCTCCAGCCAAACCTGTTTGGGCAGCCCCTCGCCCAGTGGCCGAATGAGATAGCATCAATACATAACATGCCATAAACCATTCACCACCTACAGACCATGTTTTCTGCACACATACACCTGTCCATGTTCCTTGTTTATGGCCAGTTTAATGACAAGGAGGTGCCCTGTTCTATTGGGGTTTCATCGATATCTGATTGTAATTCCGGGCTGGGCTGGGTCATCTATCACAAACTGGACATCTAAAATATGGGTTGGCCGTCATGACTTCGCGTTTTGCTCTATTGTGTAAATATGTCTATGACCATATCATAAACTCAAGAATCCTTGCCTGAAGTGTAAAACTGTGTATAAAAGGAGAAGGCTGATTCTGTAAAAACGAACAGTCTCCTGAGAACTTACGGCCCGTGCTGTCGTACTTCTAGGACACATGTTACTTGGTTGCAGCCAATAAAACTCGATCTTTGACTTCACCTAGATGACTCTTGGTTTCTGTGGTCCGGAACAGGGAGAACTCAGAGGTCTTCGGGTGTGATCCCCTGGCACCACCGGGTTCCTAAAAACCCGGAACCTCAGCGCTGTCTCGAAAAACATCCTTTATTTTCAAACCCGGTTGGGTAAAGGCAACAGCGGCATCACCATGGACTTTCCCAATATCCACTGTAGTTCAGGCCCTCTGCCTTCCAGAAAACGCCCAAATGTTCGAGCAATCCGGACCCGCTGCACCGCGGTCGGGCCAATCCGCGACCAGGCACGGCCGCTTAATTTTCTGTCCAAAAGGTTGCCCTTAGAGGATTCGCCACTCCGGCAGAAGTTACTGCACTCAAAGCCACATGGTATAGTAACTAAGGCTTGGGGGCATGCTGTTTCTTTCCCGCCTGTGGCTTTGAGTGCAGTAACTTCTGCCGGAGTGGCGAATCCTCTAAGGGCAACCTTTTGGACTGGAAAAAAAAAAAAATATATATATATATATATATATATATATATATACTAGCAGCCATCCCCAGCGTTGCCCGGGGCAGAAGGGGTCTGGGGGCAGCATTTCAGGCTTGCGTGCACTCCCGCCCCGGCCCCCGCCAGCCACCACATTGTCTGTGTCCCGGACAATGTCGTGGCGGGCGGGGGCCGGGGCGGGAGTGCACGCAAGCCTGAAATGCTGCCCCCAGACCCTGAGCCTTACCGCAGTTGTTCCGGGCCAACCTCCCGCACCGGCTCCCTCCCGTCCCGTGTCCCAGAGCCTTACCTGAGCCGCCGCTCCTCCCCGAGCTCCTCACTTCACCTCCGCTCCTCCTCGCAAGCCTGAAATGCTGCCCCCAGACCCTGAGGCTTATCGCAGTTGTTCCGGGCCAACCTCCCACACCGGCTCCCTCCCGTACTGTATCCCAGAGCCTTACCTGAGCCGCCGCTCCTCCCCGAGCTCCTCACTTCACCGCCGCTCCTCCTCGTCATCACGTACATTGCGGCCAGCGCTACGTCTTGGCCGTAAGCGTCGCGGCCTGCGCTACTTTCAGGGCACTACTTTTTTTTTAAGTTATATTTTTACATTTACGTTTTTTTTATTTTCTATAGCCTATGTCCATCTGCACACCCTGAGGATTACAACAATGTATTGGGTGTGTGGATTGGCGCTGTGGTTCCCGAGTTTACCTGCCAAAAGTTTTGTGTTCTCTCTTTATAATAGTAGTATAGATATATATATATATGTATATATATATATATATATATATATATATATATATATATATATATATATATATATATATATATATATATATATATATATATATATATATATATATTACCTACTGGCGGTCGCCAGTAGGTAGTTATAGTTAGGATTTTTTTCAATGTTAAATCTCAAAATTCTATTTGGAATAACTTTGGTACCGGTTGACGAATCTGCCTAAAAATGTCCTGAAAATGGCCTCGTCGAGCTCCGGTCCTTCCTTGAAAGTTTGGGGGGGATACGTCAAGCGGGGGCCGAGATAAAAGGGGGGTCCCAAAACGCGTTTTCCCCATGTAAATTTCCATAGGGCGGTTGATTTCACTGTTAGCCCGAACGGCTGAATGGATTTCCAGCAAACTTGGCAAAATTGAAGGGACTGGTAGCCCGATGTGCCTTTGCTATGTCTCAAGATATGTGCTGCAGTGGATTTTGAGTAATTTAGGTTCAAAAAAATATATATATCTATAGGCGCTCTCCGGTGCGCGCACCGGAGTGCGCTCCAGGCACGACACGCGACTTGCGCGCAGGAAGCTGATTGGCTCTTGGGTGTCTGTAAACATTCTAAACAGTCTGGAGCGGCCGCCATCTTGTGTCTCGGTAAAATCGAGACACACGGAGTTTGAACAAAAAAGGGGCAAATGACCATAAGGGGGAAGAGTAGACCCCCTCTGACCCCCTAGGTTTGATGTGGGGGCTAAAATAGGGTCCTGCGGGGCATTAAATTTTTTTTTTTCCGTTTTGCGCGGGGGAAGCGCATGGTACGCGCACCGACGAAGCACGGGGAAAATCCAGGACCATATTTATGAAGGCCTTGCGCTGCCAGTTTTGCGCCGCCTGTGCGTCACTTTTTAAATATAGTGCAACGAGGCACATTTTTTTACACTGCTGGTGCGATGCGTCACTTTTCTGTGCGCACTCCTTATGACATTCCAGATGTGTCATATTTAATGTATGACGAATCATGTTGCAAGGAGTTACAGATACATCAGTATTTCTGACATATCTGTAAACATAAAAGTGACGCGAGGCAGGCGCAAGATTTTGACGCAACAGCATCCTAAAAGTGACGCAGAGAAATCTCATAGATTTCAGTACGTCGTTATTACCAAGCTTTTTGCGGGGGAATGCCCCCTCTGCATACATTTTACCTGACGCAGATATAATGTGGCGCAGAGTTTTAAAAAGTGACCCATGTACCTAGATGCGTCACTTTTTAAAAATAGCGTCAGGTATAATGCATGCAGAGGGGGTGTTCTCCCGCAAAAAGCTTTGTAATAGCGACGCAGTGAAATCTTTGAGATTTCACTGCGTCACTTTTAGGATGCTGTTGCGTCAAAATCTTGCGCCTGCTTTACAGCAGGTGTTAGACTGACGCAAGACCTTTCACATGGTGCTTTTTCCATGTGAAAGGACACATTACTGGAGTTGCGTCACTTTTGTGACGCACTCCAGCAATGCGTTACTTGGAATGTCATAAGGAGTGCGCACAGAAAAGTGACGCATCGCACCAGTGGTGTAAAAAAATGTGCCTCGTTGCGTTATATTTAAAAAGTGACGTATCTAGGTAGATGGGTCACTTTTTAAAATCAAGCGCCACATTATATCTGCGTGAGGTATAATGCATGCAGAGGGGGTGTTCCCCCGCAAAAAGCTTTGTAATAGCGACGCAGTGAAATCTTTGAGATTTCACTGCGTCACTTTTAGGATGCTGTTGCGTCCTTTAAATATAGTGCAACGAGGCACATTTTATTACACTGCTGGTGCGATGCGTCACTTTTCTGTGCGCACTCCTTATGACATTCCAGATGTGTCATATTTAATGTATGACGAATCATGTTGCAAGGAGTTACAGAAACGTCAGTATTTCTGACATATCTGTAAACATGAAAGTGACGCGAGGCAGGCGCAAGATTTTGACGCAACAGCATCCTAAAAGTGACGCAGAGAAATCTCATAGATTTCAGTACGTCGTTATTACCAAGCTTTTTGCGAGGGATTGCCCCCTCTGCATACATTATACCTGATGCAGATATAATGTGGCGCAGAGTTTTAAAAAGTGACCCATGTACCTAGATGCGTCACTTTTTAAAAATAGCGTCAGGTATAATGCATGCAGAGGGGGTGTTCCCCTGCAAAAAGCTTGGTAATAATGACGCAGTGCGTCACTTTTAGGATGCTGTTGCGTCAAAATCTTGCGCCTGCTTCACAGCAAACCTTTCACATGGTGCTTTTTCCATGTGAAAGGACACATTACTGGAGTTGCGTCACTTTTGTGACGCACTCCAGCAATGCGTTACTTTTGTGTTTACAGATACGTCAGAAATACTGACATATCTGTAACTCCTTGCGAATTGATTAGTCATATATTAAATATGACATATCTGGAATGTCATAAGGAGTGCGTCCAGAAAAGTGACGCATCGCTGTTTTCACGTAGCGATGCGTCACTTTTCAGAAATGAGGCCTCCAGTTTATTCACTGTGTCATAACTTTCTTTTCTAACACTCACCTTCTTTCATTCCTCCTACTTCACTTCCTTTCACCTCTCATACCTTTCTGTTCTTTCTTACTCATTCTCCTTTCAATTATCAATGCACTATATTTCACTTACTCTTCTTTTTTTAAGAATATAGCTCTTTGATGAGAATTGGAGGTAGTTCCGAAAAGAACTTTTGGTTTTCTTCTTTTAACTGAACAGGAACAAAAACAGGGAATGGAAACTGCTCAACAGGAGCAAAAAGAAAACAAAAAAATTAGGGGTGGGAAGGGCAGCGATGGTTCTCCAATGCTCGAACCATGAGCAGGACACTTTGCTCCCCATAGGTGAGGAGTTGATTGCAGTATCTGCATTTGACGACCCCATGGTTAAATGCAGGTTGTATGTTTGGCACCTGCTCCTGCGATTGCTCTCTCCCAGAAGAAGTTGCTCCTCCGGTTGATGTAGAGGCCTCATCTCTGGGAACCTCTTGTGCCAGAGCCCTGACACTTTCCCGGGCAAAATTCTGGGGGTGCCTCCTCTCCACATGTCGAATCATGGTAAAGTTCCCAAAAGAGTACTTTTTTGGGGGGTTACCCCGTGACAGGACCTGTTTGCAGATCCTGCACTCCACTTTTGGTGCATTCACCTTTTTCTGGTCTGCTGGAAACTTAAAAAATTTCCAAATGAAATGCTCTTTCACCTTTGGTTGAGGAGGCTCTTCATCGATGAATTCAGGCTCATCTTCACTGCTGGATGGTCTGGCAGCCATGATTAACCAAGAAATATGCAAGAGCAAAAAGGCAGGTCTTTCAGTCACAAAAGTGAAAGAAGAAGTGAAGGAAATGGGTGGGGATTTCATTCATTGTAAAAAAAAACTGTTAGCAACCAATGAAAAGTGTTATTTTAGGGTCACATGACCCGACGCGTTTACGCTGCGCGCTCCGGAGCACTTCCGGTGCGTTTACGCAGCGCGATCGTAGGCGCTTCCGGGGCGCAAACGTGGCGCGATCGTAGGCGCTTTTGCGTGCGTTTACGCGCCGCGAACGTAGGCGCTTCCGAGGGCACTTACGTTGCGCGCCGAAGTGACGTCATCAAACTTTTACAGAAATGCATAATCATTTTCGTTATTAAAAAAAACTAATTTTATTTGTATTGTACGAAATGTTTTGCATTATTATTAACTTTTCATTCATATTTTTTTTCACGAACGACAGTAGCGCTCTGGGTGCGCTTTCAGATGAGCTCACGGAAAAGCTTACCGGAGAGCTTAGATGAAAGCTTCCCGGAGCGCGCACCCAGAGCGCAAAAGAAAAAAATTATATAAAAAAAATGAATACTTTAAAAAAAACAGCAAATTGTAAAAAAAAAAAAAAAAAAAAAGGTTAGAAACTCGATATACAAAGGAATTAGCATTTTAAAAACCTATGAAATTCAATGAAAAAACCATAGGTTTCACACCAGTTATAGTTAGGAATTAGCATTTAAAAAACCTATCAAATTCACCGAAAAAACCATAGGTTTAACACCAGTTATAGTTAGCTGGAAATTTTACTGATATAAAACCATTGAAATTCCCACGTTATAGTTAGATGGACTCACTATAACTTGCGCGTGCAATGCACTGCTGATGATGTCACATATTACATCACTCATGACATGGTCAGTGACATCACTCATGACATCACTGATGACATCATCCTTGAGACAGAGTGACAGACCTCCTTTCAGTGTAATGTAACCCATGAAACACATATTCAAAAATAGAAATTAACATTTTCAAAAAAATGGAGATACACATAAAAGTTACAACAACCAATTCAATAATTCCACCATCTATATACACATCCACTCATTCACCAACAGTTCTATATAGTCATTCATACATATACTCACTCATCATATGTAGTGATACACCTATACATCCTGTTACACACCAACAGTCATCCAAAAGTTACTCTCACACATACTCACACATGCAAGTAAACTATTGAACATCCATTTATTTGCATATACATCTAAACACACACTACCACCTTACTTCTAAGGAAACTTACACATACTTACTCTCTTAAACAATCACTTATAGAAACACATACTTATTTAAACAGGAACTCTTACAATCTCTTACTCTCACATATACTCACTTATATACATCAATATTCACATATACTAGATTAAAACATATGTAGTTACTGATAAAGACACTAGTGAGACAGTCATTCACGCAGTAACACACACATATACACACTCATCCACCCATACAGTCCTGCACATATGCTGTCTTCAAAACACATACAAAGAGAGAGTCAGTCATTGATGCATCTATGTGCTAAGTCATACCCCCACCAAACCATACAAACACTCATACTGATACTAAAAAAACATCTAATAACCCATATACCTACACATGTAGCTACTCACCAACCCATGCAGCCACTTATAAACAAAGTGAAACACTAATACATATATTTAAATATTTAAACATTACTCACTAATATATGTATTCACTAACATACACTTAATAAGCCAGTTAACCAATCAATTTTTTTTAAAAAACCATCCATTTAGACACTTATTTAAACATTTATTCTTCCATCAACTTTTACATATACATATATAAAATATATTTATTTTTCAGAAAGACACACATTCACTGGATGGAGTCATCAGTGATGTCATGAGTGATGTCACTGACCATGTCATGAGTGATGTAATATGTGACGTCATCAGCAGTGCATTGCAAGCGCAAGTTATAGTGAGTCCATCTAACTATAACGTGGGAATTTCAATGGTTTTATATCAGTAAAATTTCCGGCTAACTATAACTGGTGTTAAACCTATGGTTTTTTCAGTGAATATATATATATATATATATATATATATATATATATATATATATATATATATATATATATATATATATATATATATATATATATATACACCAATCTGTATTGAAGATTGAGTCGATATATACCTGTCTGGATGGAGAATTTAGTAGCTGTCTGACTGTCTGTTTAAGTGAGTAATTAAAAGTGTCTCACTTAATACATGGATTAGTAACTAAACTATGTGAATGTGTGCAACACTGTCTCTGTTGTTGTATAACATGCTGCATAAGTTGGTCACTAACTACATGAGTGTGTATATTAGTTATTGATTAGTTGGGTGATTATTTGTATGGGACACTGAGTTTATGTGTGGTTGGATGGGGTGTGTGTAACTCTGCATAGATGTGTGAATGGTTGATTGACTAGGTGTATAGGTTTAAGAGTGCATGTGGAAACAGTTCGTTGGGTGACTGAGTGTATTTATTTGTGTGTTTATGAGTTAATATATGTTTTAGTTGTACATCTTCAACAAAGCAAAAAAATAAATGGCATTGTATGTGAGAGTTGGTGTATATAAATAAGTATATGTAAGAGTCAGTGATTGTGAGTTTAACTATATGAATGAGTGTATAATTGTAATGGGGATTTTTTAACATATTAACTATGAGTTACTAAGGGCCCCATTAGGATGACGGGTGGAAAACCACCCCGACCGCCATGAAGGCGGGAAACAACCGCCTGCCGGGACCATGGATAAACCTGCGGTGAAATTAGGAACAACCGCAAAATAAAACCCAACTGAGGCGGTAGCTGGCTAACTAAAATCGCCCAACACAGGCGGTGACGTCCAAAAACCGACCGCGGCGGTCGGAAATGCAGCGGAAAAGCTGCAACCCGCCGCAAGCATAGCAGAGACTCCGCACAGGAAATTAGTATATCCTCGATGGTCCCGCGGTAGGATCCGCTGTTTCCGACCGCTGCGGTTGCATACAGGAGTGAATGCAAGAGACAGCGGAAGAGCTGCAGCATAGCTACCGAAGCGAACGATACATGAAAAACATAGCGGTCTGAAGCAAAAACACCACCGCAATGCCAGAAATTGCACAAACCAAAGTAGCCATGCCCCCCAAATACACAAAACACAACCAAATGAAAAGGAATAATGCCAAACAGAAACATACAATTCCCAGGGCAACACCAACAACACACCTGACAGCAAAATCCCATGTGGACACACCCACATAGCTGTGCATAAAACCAGCCCCTTCACTGACCACAATCCTTTGTAACACTCCAGAAGAAAATAGCATCCACCAGATCTGACAGGAGAGGCAAGAGAACACAGCACACCCACCACCACCATCACACCAGCGCCAACAATCCCCCAGCACATAACACACATCACACAAAAACACCACACCCACCACCCACACCCCTGTACCCACAAACACTTCAAACACAACACCCCATGGCATCACAGAAAATGCCCAAATTCACAGAGAGTGAGTTGACAGTCATGATAAATGAGAGAGTCAGAGTGGAACCACAAATGTTTGGTAGCCTGGTCCAACAGACACTATTAGCCACAAGGACTCAAATGTGGGAAAGGATAGTACAAAGGGTCAATGCAGTAGGGTCCACCCCGCGATCCAAGAAGGAGATCATGAAGCGGTGGCATGATCTCAAGAGTGTTGTCAAGGAGGGGAGGAGCAAGAACCGGGAGCTGGCTGAGAGGACTGGCGGTGACCCTCCCATCCCACAGAAAACATTCACACCATGGGAGGAGAAGGTGCTTGCCATATTGCATCCTGAGAGTCTCACATGAGTATCCGGGGGAGTGGAGGCTGGTAAGTACAAACAAATGTCAACCAACACACTGATATGTACTGTTTTACACATCCAAAAACACATACCACACTAGACAAATCACATCCATCTGCACCACACACCCACTAAAACCACAGATCCAACAGACACCCACTCCCATGTACCCTAAACGTAGCTAGCAATATAACCATGGGAGCATGAGCACAGTCCGCCTGCACTACTACTCCCACCATCCCCCCTGTCCCACACCCCAGCAAGATGGAGCTCTCCCCACACCACCCAGGAGCAACTGGAAGCCATTGCCTTCTTCACCTTCACCTTACAGGTAGGTAGCCATCTTCTCTGGGAGGTCTTTATGTGGGAGGGAGGCCTGCACCACTACTCCCACCATGCCCCCTGTCCCACACCCCAGCAAGATGGAGCCCTCCCCACACCACCCAGGAGCACCTGGAAGCCATTGCATTCTTCACCTTCACCTTACAGGTAGGTAGCCATCTTGATTGGGAAGCCTGAATGTGTAAGAAAGAGGCCTGTACTCCAACTCTCACCATGCCCCCTGTCCCACACGCCAGCAGCATGGAGCACTCCCTCCCTCCCACAAGCACTGTGAAGCCATTGCATTGTACACCAAACAAACTAACAGGTAGGCAGCCATCTTCTCTGGGAGGCCTGTATGTGGGAGGGAGGCCTGCACCACTACTCTCACCATGCCCCCTGTCCCATACCCCAGCAAGATGGAGCCCTCCCCACACCACCCAGGAGCACCTGGAAGCCATTGCATTCTTCACCCTTACCTTACAGGTAGGTAGCCATCTTGCTTGGGAGGCTTAAATGTGGGAGGGAGGCCTGTACTCCAACTCCCACTATGCCCCCTGTCCCACACTCCAGTAGCATGGAGTACTCCCCATACCACCCAAGAGCACCTGGAAGCCATTGCATTCTCCACCTTCACCTTACAGATAGGTAGCCATCTTGCTTGGGAGGCCTGTATGTGGGAGGGAGGCCTGCACTACTGCTCCCACCATGCCCCATGTCCCACACCCCGGTAAGGTGGAGCACTCCCTCCCTCCCTCCCACAAGCCTTGTGAAGCCATTGCATTGTACACCAAACAAACTTACAGGTAGGTAGCCATCTTCCCTGGGCTAACTGTTTGTGGGTGGGAGACCTGCATCACTACACACAGCAAGAATTGCATGCAATGCATCGATACCTGACATATATGAGTAATTTACGTACCTCTGCATCATGTAATGAGGCACAGTATTGCACTGACAAAAAATAGTGATGAACTCCCAATTGTGTAGTGTACAGAAAGTGGATGACACACAGCTAATAGAATTCTTGCACAGTGCACAACACTGACCCTTCCCCATCTAATCCACAGGTGACCAAGAATTTCACTGCTGAGGATGACAACAACGACCAGGAGAGCCAGTCTCCACCCCCGGTACATGGACTCTCGGATGTAGACTCCCAGGATTCTCTGGACGATGAGCTTCAGGCCGGGCTATCTGGTATGCCAGGGAGCACCAGGTCCCAGGCCCCCATCCTCCCCACCACCACGTCTGCTGCAACAACAACTGCACAGCAGACCCCTGCAGTTACAGCCTGTGCCTCCACCGCCGCCGCCACCACCACTACCACCGCCACCACCACCACCACCACCACCAGTGTTACCTGCAGCACCCTTCCTGTCCCAGGGGATGACCAGCCCACACCAACCGCTGTGGATGACAGGGAGAGTGTGTGTGGACTGTGGACCTACTGTGGTGAGGCAACAGGTCCGTGGCAGCAGGGCAGGTGGGAGAGCCAGGGTCACCCCAGACCTCAGGAGGTAGGGACACCATCCCTGGACTACTTCACCAGAGTCATCGGGCCTACGAATAAGTCCAGGGACAAAGTGGCCGGTCTGAAGAACTATTACGCGAGCTCATCCTGCTGATGAGGTCCATCAACACCCACATGGGACAAATGGTAGACCTCATGGGCCAGCAAGTGGCGTTACTGAGCGACAGGCCTGCGTCCTAAACAACACCTCCGCCCCCCTCTGTTGTGCTGCAGGATGACAGTGTACCATCCTCCCCTCCGGCCACAGAGAGGGGTGAGTCCTCAGACGCTGCTGGCCATGCAGCAGGGCCCCCCACCCAACTGATCAAGGGGGCGTCCAAAGAAGAGCCTGGGAGTCTTTGGAGGCAAAGCACCAGCCAAACGCCAGTCACTGAGCCAACCCTGATGGCAACCCTCTTCCCCCCTGCATTGACTGTTTGGACTGTCCTTCCCCACATTGCCTTCTGAATGGCACCTGTCTGTTGAACTGGGTAATCACATCAATGTGGTGTCTACTCTTACATCTCATTTACCATGACTGTCAACTCACTACTACATCAGCACCTTCATGTAAATCTGCCCGCACCCCTACCATGTCTACTATGTAATTAAAATACCTTACACACTTCAATTGGTGCAGCTTCGTCCTTAGTTCAATATTTACAGTGTTCAAAATGTCCTTAATGTATCCAAAAGGTGTATAGTATGTAGGCATGGATATTTTCAAGGCACCTAGGGAGACACAACAGAACAACAGTCACTGGTGTGAGTGTGGCATCACAGTCAGTACACTTGACCAACCATCTACATGAGTCAACAGGCAGACAACACAATGTGCAACAAGTGTCAACAAACTGAGTCCCGTATATGTTCACAGATGACATGTCACTGCCACATTTCCACACACAAATGACTTTACATGTGATTGTCTGTACCATCCGCACATAGCCCTTCACGACCACAGCATACATAGTACAAGTTGTACCTCGTCACCCACCTTCAAGTGAAGTGATGAGCTTTTGATGCATGTCAACTCCTTCCTCCTCTCCACTGTCCTCATCACTGGACTCAGGTCCTTGGGCAGGCGGGGGCCTTGGGTCCTCATCATCATCCAGGAGCAGGGGAATCCCCTTGTGAATGGCCATGTTGTGGAGCATACAGCATGCCATAACAATCTTACAGACCTTCCCAGGCGAGTATGACAGTGCACCTCCAGTCGTGTCAAGGCAGCGGAATCTTGACTTGAGCAGGCCAAAAGTCTGCTCAATGACACGACGGGTCCTGCCATGGGCCTCATTGTACCTCATATCAGCTGGGGTCCTAGGATTACGTAGTGGGCTCAGCAGCCATAAACGGCTGGGATTTGCAGAGTCACCTAGGAATGACAAACACACATTGCAATGTTGCACAGGCAGAGGGCGGCAGTTTACACGCACAGCATGCCATTATTAGGCATACTCACCCACAATCCAAGCACGCTCGGGAAGCAGATTTGCTATCATCCGGGGCACAATGCTGTTCCTCAGAATGTACGAGTCATGGGCCGAGCCATGGAATCTGGCACACACATTCGAAATGGTCATGTCTGCCAAGCACACCACCTGCACATTGATCGAGTGATAATGTTAACAATTGCGAAAAATTTGCTCACTCGCATGTGGTGGCACGAGACTGACATGTGTGCAATCAATGGCACCAACAACATGGGGGATGTTCCCAAGCGGATAGAAGTCTCTCTTCACAACAGCCAATTCTGCTCCCCTGGGGAAATGTATGTATCTGTCCTTATTGATCATCATGGCTGCAAGAACATCCCTCAGCACCAGGCTGAACATGGGTTGAGACATCACTGCAGCGCTGGCCACGGTCTCCTGGAAGGAACCAGTTGCAAAAAATTGGAGGGCTGCCAACACTTTGTACGTTGGTGTGAAAGCTGTTGAGGAGTGGCGACAAAGCTGCTGGTGGGGCTCCAACAGATCACAAAGGGTCTTCAGGGTGGGTCTGTCGAGGCGGAATTTGCGAATGATCGCAACATCCTCCATGTCCTCCAGCAGTGTCAAGTGATTTAGGAGATTATGCCTCCTCCTAGTTGAGGATGTCACGGAAAAACAAAGACTGCCCTGAAAAATGTGTGACACACGAGGTTACATAGGTGGACGTTTGAGCCACACAGAGGGCACACCTCTCCATTTACCATACACAAGAGCCTAAAACAACACATAGGTCAATGTGAATGCACACATACTAAACGCCACATTTCACATATGCACGCCTTGCAGTGTACCATCCAGCCAATGTGTGTAAAATGAACATGACTGTCTCATTTTCATCTGCTGCACCTGTCACACCTCAATGCATCATGTAAACTGGCACACATCCACAACACAATGATCGTAGTAGTCCGCGAACTGTCAATTGTGTGTATGAGCAGATATAAAAGCACAAGTAAGTAACAACATCATACATTGAGATAAGCCTTGTCACGGTCGTCACTGACCGACAACACATTGACTAGTGCACACATTGTTGAGTCCACTTCAACGCTGTCACGCATCATTAACTATCAAATGCACAATTGACATGGCAGGGACTACAGACTAATGTACGTCACACATACCCAACCATGGCACGTGCGGGCACCTGTGGATTCAATGGAATAATGGCATTGTGTGCACGATGATGTGCCCTTCACCATGTTGCCACTATGTACGTGTTCAAGTGTTCCTGATGGACATTGCCATTGCATGCCACCCTACTCATGGTAGCTTCTGCCTGGCCACGGCAGTGTATCACTAGCACCACCCCTTACACAACTGCTGTGGTCATTGGCTTGGAGACATGGGAAGATGGCGGTGGGCATGCTCTGCCACCCTACTCGCGGTAGCTACCGCCTGGCCCCGGCGGTGTGTCATCAGCACCACCCCTTACACAACTGCGGTGGTCATTGGCATGGAGACATGGGAAGATGACGGTGGGCATGCTCCGCCACCCTACTCGCGGTAGCTACAGCCTGGCCCCGGCGGTGTGTCACCAGCACCGCCCCTTACACAACTGCGGTGGTCATTGGCATGGAGATATGAGAAGATGGCGGTGAGCATGCTCTGCCACCACACTTGCGGTAGCTACCACCTGGGCCCGGCGGTGCATCACCACCATGGAGCATTGCCTACAGCCAATGGGAGCGATGATCGAGGTGGCATGATACATTTTTGAAAATCACAGAAGGCGTGCTCCGCCACTGCGGAGGCGATCATTGGATGCTTTTGAAGGATGCACCATCGGGATAGCGCACCCCGGGCCCCTGCGATTCATCACCGCCATGGAGCATTGCCTACAGCCAGTGGGAGCGAGGATTGTGGTGGCATGATGTAGTTTTGAAAATCGCGGAAGGCGTGCTCCGCCACCACGAGGCGGTCATTGGATGCTTTTGAACGATGCACCATCGCGGTAGCGCACCCTGTGCCCTTGCGGTGCATCACCGCCATGGAGCATTGCCTACAGCCTATGGGACCACTATAGGTGTGGCAGGGTATACTCAGACATGAGTCCCTTTCTCACTGCACCATCAGGATTCAAGCAAGCCGGGCCGAAGACGGCTGAAATGCCAGAAACCGGTCCCCGGTAGCTTGTCTCCTTTCTGGTGAAGAATTTGCTTGGTAGTTTAGTCTGCCCTGTTCCCATGATGCACTGGGCCAGGGACAGACTGATTTGCATATAGCCAGGTTCTGAGCTGGGATGGTGCAGTGAGATAAATAACGGTGATGGATCAAGCCCTGATCTTTGGACTGGGTAAGAGTGGTCTGCTTAATTCAGACACTCTGTTCATCACCACCCCCTTTTCTGAATCGTACAGCCAATGGGAGCAATGATTGCGGTGACATGATGCAGTTTTGAAAATCGCGGAAGGCGTGTTCCGCCACCACGGAGGTGGTCATTGGATGCTTTTGAACGATGCACCATCGCGGTAGCGCACCGTGGGCCCCTGCGGTGCATCACCGCCATGGATCATTGCCTACAGCCAATAGGAGCGATGATTGCGGTGGCATGATGCAGTTTTGAAAATCACAGAAGGCGTGCTCCGCCACCGCGGAGGCGGATATTGGATGCTTTTGAAAGAGGCAGACCGGGACAACCAATTGTTAGAGCCTGGCGCCTAAGAAACGACCCCAGGGGGCTATAAATGTGTGGGAGTGAGCCTCACATTTCCACTGCTCACAGGGCCTGCTGCCTGGGACCCTCTCCTGTTGCTGTCTACAGAGCCTGCTGCCTGGGACCCTTTCCTGCTGCTGCCTACAAAGCCTGCTGCTTGGGACCCCTCACCACCCACTTCCACCACAGGTGTTACATGTCCACAGGGATGGCAAGGACAGAGAAGATCCGTGCCAGTCCATTCACAGGCGAGGAGCTGGAGGTCCTGTTGGACGAGGTGCTCGCACAGTACCCAAGGCTGTATGGTGCCCCCAATGTTGTGGTAAGCCATCGTAAAGGGAGGTGTAGGGCAGGGGGGCAGACATGTAGTTGTACTGCTGCAGTATATGCCTGAGGTTGTGGGGTTGTGTCATCCACTGACAAACATGCTGTCTCCAGGGCGAAGGAGTGTGTGTGTGTCCCAATGTCACAGTTTTCACTGCCTGCAGTTGTATGTCTGAGTGGAGTGCGTTACATTGTCAGCCATACAGAGCCACAGGATGTTGGACATGCAGGTGCCAGGACAATAATTGCTGGCTGATTGCGTCTGTGTGCCCCTGTTGTCCGACTCATTGTGAACCCAGAGGCTATGCCCAGTGCGCGCACACCAAGACGAGATCACATCACTGCACTTACTATGCCCTTGTTCATTCACAATGAAATAGAAATATGCCCCATCTCAGCCCTGTATAATTGCACACAACCACACTTATGTACATGGATATTTTGTTGGTGAGTCCATGTACCCCGATGCCACACACATAACATACACATATGTACATAGGAAATGCTCATTGAATGCTGCCCAGTCATGAACACGGTCATCCTAAGCACAGACACAGGTCGATATGTGATGTATGTAGTGGCCAGACATGCATAGGACTGGGGATGTGTGCAAGCCACAGAAGAGGTTCAGTACAGTTATCCTGCATGTGTGTGAGATTATCAGGGACCCTGTATACCCTCATAAATACATGCAATCACATCTGCTTGGCCCATGCAGAGTGCCCCTGTGAGGTGTACCCCAGTTTGGGATGGAGGGAGATTACATTTGGTAATGAACCTGTGTCTTACAACTGTACAGATAGATGTTGGTACATGACACTGTGTCACTGATCATTTCCCCTTGTTTTCTCCCATGCCTGCAGCTCAAGGTACACCAGCGTAAAGCCGTGTGGAGGGCCATTGCAGCTAAGGTGCAAGCCCTGGGGTTATCTAACCGATGACGCACCCACTGCCACAAGAGGAGGGACGACATCAGCCGGCTGGCAAAGAACTTGGCAGAGATGACCTTGGGGCTGCTACCACGCACTGGACGTTTGGCACGGCGTAGCATGACACCACTGATGGGCCGCATCTTGGCTGTGACTCATCCTGAGCTGGATGCATGTCTGAAGGAGCATCAACAACAAGGAACGGGTGGTTATTTGGGGAGGGTGACTTTGGTTGGGAGCAGATGCATGTGTACAGGGCCTGTGGCAGCGGTGGCCCATATGATGTTCATGGGGTGGAGCTGTGCTGTGTCATGTGAGTGGCTGCTGGGAAGGGTGCCAGTGTCATGCATTGGCACAAACTGGCCTTACAAAGGTGATCCTACCTGCTCTGCATTCCCATAGCCAGATGTGTTAGTATACCACAGGCCCGGAAGTAGCCTTCCTGACCGAGACGTGGTGGAACGACTCCTCTGCACCAGACATCGCCGTAGCCATCCCAGATGGATACAAGATCACCCGCAGGGACCGCGCCAACGGCATTGGAGGAGGGATAGCCATTGTCCACAAGTCCACCCTCAAGGTCACCCCGGGCCCACTTCAGCACCTCCATCGCCAGCACCCATGCACTCGCCTCCACGGACTACATCCTCCTTGGGGACCTGAACTTTCACCTCGAGAACAAGAACGACGCCAACTCCTCCACGCTGATCGACAACCTCGCCAACCTCGGTCTCAGACAACTCGTCACCGCGACCACCCACGCCGCCGGCCACACGCTGGACGCCATCTTCTCCACAAGCACCCACTTCACCTTCGACCACACAGCCGAACCCCACTGGACCGACCACCGCTGCATTCACTTCACCTTCAAAAAACCAACCACGCACCATCGCACCCAACAGCTGTCTCGCCGCTGCTGGAGCAAAGTCACCAAAGATCAGCTGATCACCACCCTCTCCAAGAACCCACCCACTGACCCCACCAACCCAGACGCCACAGCCCGCAACCTCAGACAGTGGATCAACGACTGTGCCAACAACCTCGTCCCACTGAAGAAACCCTCCAACAACCACGCCAGCAAGAGAGCCACCTGGTTCACCGACGAGCTCCTGGCCTCCAAGCGCACACGCCAGAAACTGGAGAAGAAATGGCTCCAAGAACGTACACCGGACAACCACGCAGCCCTCAAGGAGGCCACCCGCAGACCCCACCACCTCATCAGATCAGCCAAGAGATCCTCCTCCAAAGACCGCCTGGATAACAACGCACACGACAGCAAAGAGCTCTTCCGCATTGTAAAAGAACTCTCCAACCCGAGCGCCAACACCAACGACATCGCGCCCTCACAGGAACTGTGCGACTCACTGGCCATCTTCTTCCACCGCAAGATCGCCGACATCCACGAAAGCTTCAACACCACGATCGACCTGACCACGACAGACTCCACCCCTCTCCCGAACACCAACAGCACCAACCACCTGACCTCCTGGTCCAACGTCAGCGACGTCAAGACACGCAAGGTCATGGACTCCATCCACTCAGGATCACCGACAGACCCGTGCCCACACCACATATTTAACAAGGCAGACGCAGCCATCGCACCCCAACTACGGAAAATCATCAACATCTCCTTCGAAACAGCGACATTCCCGGAAAGCTGGAAGCAGGCTGAAATCAACGCCCTCCTCAAAAAGCCAAAGGCGGACCCCAAGGACCTCAAGAACTTCCGGCCCATCTCCCTGCTCCCGTTCCCGGCGAAGGTCATCGAGGAAATCGTCAACATGCAACTGTCCCGCCACCTCGAAGACAACAACATCCTGGACCCGTCCCAATCCGGTTTCAGAAGAAACCACAGCACCGAGACAGCCCTCCTCGCCGCCACAGACGAAATCAGGCGCCAATTAGACAACAGCAAAACATCTGCCCTCATCCTCCTGGACCTCTCGGCCGCCTTCGACATGGTCTGCCATTGCACTCTAAAAACACGCCTCCAAGAAGCTGGTATCCAAGAGAGGGCCCTCGACCACATCCTTCCTCTCCGACAGATCCCAGAGCGTCCGCCTCCCACCTTTCCGATCCAAAGCCACCGACATCATCTGCGGCGTCCCCCAGGGCTCCTTCCTCAGCCCGACGCTGTTCAAGATCTACATGGCCCCCCTCGCACAAGTGGCCCGCCACCACAACCTCAACATCATCTCCTACGCTGACGACACTCAGCTCATCCTCTCCCTCCCCAAGGACCCACGCACCGCCAAAAACAACATCCACGATGGAATGAAGGCCATCGCTGACTGGATGAGGAGCAGCCGTCTGAAACTGAACTCGGACAAGACGGAGGTCCTCATCCTCGAACCCAACCCCTCAGCCTGGGACGATTCCTGCTGGCCAACCACTCTGGGGACAGCACCGACACCCACCGACCATGCACGCAATCTTGGATTCATCTTTGACTCCTCCCTCTCCATGTCCAAACAGGTCAACACCGTCTCCTCCTCCTGCTACAACACCCTCCGCATGCTCTGCAGGATCTACAAGTGGATCCCGACCGAAACAAAAAGAACGGTGACACAGGCCCTCGTCAGCAGCAGGCTGGACTATGGCAACGCACTCTATGCCGGAATCCCAGCCAAACACCTACGACGACTACAGCGCATCCAAAATGCCTCCGCCCGACTGATCATCAACGTCCCCCGCTGCAGCCACATCACCCCCCACCTGAGAAACCTACACTGGCTCCCCGTCGACAAGAGGATCACCTTCAAACTCCTCACCCACGCATACAAAGCACTCCACAACGCCGGACCAGCCTACCTGAACAGCAGACTCAGCTTCCACACCCTCGCCGCCAGCTCCGCTCCGCCAGCCTCGGCCTCGGCCGTCCCCCGCTTCCAACGAACAACCTCAGGTGGCAGATCCTTCTCGTACCTCGCCGCCAAGGCCTGGAACACCCTTCCTACCCACCTATGGCAGACCGAAGACCTACTCGCCTTCAGAAGGCTCCTCAAGACCTGGCTCTTTGAACAGTAGCGAAGCTTGCACCCCCCCCCCCCCCCCACCCCCCCTCCTCAGCTCCTTGAGACCCTCACGGGTAAATAGCGCGCTCTACAAATAGATTGATTGATTGAGTATCTACATGGTCATTCAGCATTAGGATAGTGTGGGCAATCTATTAGGGAGTGAACAGCAGTGTCCACTATCTGAGTGGGAATTCATTTATGCCTACTTTGCATGCACCATGATCATTGAGGCCCACACATCTGACAACAATGTGCCCCAGATTACCACATGGTGTTTGTTATGGGCTTCTTGCCATTGTGGACTGTCAGGTCCTAATAGGTGTGTGTGTTGTCCCCTCCTGTTCCCTCAAGGTCTGTCAGTGGTAATATGTGGTGTCCCCACATCATGTCCCTAGGTGTGGGCAGAGCAAGTTGTGTGTCTGCTACACTTCATCCACTGGTAGTGCTGTGTGGCCTTAACATGGCTCAGTCATGGCAGATATTCAGGGTAACAGGCACTGTTGTGGTTTATGTAGTGTGTTGCTGCAATTTGATTGCAGGGTGTGGCAGTCACCATGTTGATTTGGGCATCTCTTGAACTACATTGATTGAATTACTTTGTCCTGCAGATGACACTAACACAACCCTGCATCTCTCTCTCATGCAGAATCGCCAGTGGGCACGGAGGAACAGGAGCCGGAAACCAGTGGTGGCGAGAGTAGCACTACAGCTGCACCGGAGCCCAGTGACACAGAGCTCACCAGCGCATCTGAGAGTGACCGTAGTATGCAGGAGGAATCCCTGCCTGAGACACAGAGTACAACATCATCTGATGCCAGTGGTGATGCATCCATGTTGGAAGGCACAGGGAATGGGGACTCTGCATCATATTCTACCACAAAGTGGCCAGTGCCCACCCTCCCATTCACTTCCTCTGGTGCTGCCCAGGTCCCTGTCAGTAAGAGGGGACGAGTTAGATTCACACCTGGCACCGCTAAGCTTGCACCTGTCCCCCCTGCGGCCCTCAGTGCTGAGTCTGTAGAGCTCTTGCGCCAGCTTTGTGTGGGCCAGACAGCCCTGCTCAATGCCTTCAGTGACCATGACCATGACAAAACAGTAGGCCAGGTGGTTGCCTACATGGAGGGCCTACACTCTGACGTTGGTGGGCTACACCGTACAATCCAGGCTTTGTCATCCACAGTGAAGTCTGCCCTTCAACAGGCACATACTCCCATTCCTGCTCCAGTGCTTTTCTCCACCCCCAGTCAGTTGTCACATCAGATGATAGTGACCACGGTTCCCATGCGTCACAGTCACGATACAGCACAAGAAGCACCCAGCAGAAGCAACCCAAGCGGGCCTGCCTGCAGACACCATCCCCACCAAAGAGCAGAGCCACCCCAGAATGCAAAGACAAGAGCCCATCAGGGAAGAGCAAGGCAGAAAAAGCAATGAAGCAGACATCAGGCTCACATGCCTCTGAGGCATCCACAGCAAAGGACTTTCCTATCCCTGAAACTTCATGCAGAGCTAGGCGAGCAGTGTCTATGTCCACTGAGGAGGTGTTGTATGGCAAGGGTACACCTAGGAAGGGCTCAGGGCCACATTCCCCCACCACATCAACTCCAATTCCAAGCCCAGTGAAGCAGGTGAAGGAGGACACTGTAGGGGCTACCCCTGTCAAACAGGCAAAGGAGGGCACTGAAAGGGGACACCTGGCAAACAGGGGAAGGTGGTCCAGAGGCGTAGCCAGACAAAGCGTTCCGCAGGATCCAGCACGTCACCAGAGGGAGTGCCAGTCTCTGCACCTGATGCAGCTCTGTTGGTGTGTGTGCCTGTTGTGTCCACACCAGTTCCTATTAACCCCAGTACAGGGAAGCCATTTCGAATTCCCAAAAAGTGGAAAGGCACCCCTCAAACCTCTCCCACCCACACTGTGTCACAGGTCTGCAGGACTCCAACTCTACATGCCACTACACCACTTGGTCCAAACAGCCCTCCAGCTTGCCAAGCCACTGATAGCCCTACTTCACCTGGGCCTCTATCTCCCCAGTCAAGTGTCCCTGCTGTCCCCGACACACAGCCAGCTTCAAGTCCGCCTGACAGCCAAGAGTGAGTGGTAGTCCCCCTCATAAACTTGTCTCTCATACAGGTGTGCTAGTCCTGCCCATAGTTTACCACCTGGGTGTGTTGTTGGTCATGGTATGATACAGTCAAACACACTCACTGTGCAGCTTCTCATGTCCTGACTCTGCACTTTGCCATGCCCACTGGCCTTGTCATTCACTGCTGTTCTGGCCTTGCCTGTGCAGCTTCTCATGTCCTGACTCTGCACTTTGCCATGCCCTCTGGACGTGTCATTCACTGCTGTTCTGGCCTTGCCTGTGCAGCTTCTCGTGTCCTGACTCTGCAGTTTGCCATGTCCACTGATCTTCCTGTTGTGGCCTTGCCTGTGCAGCTTCTCATGTCCTGACTCTGCAGTTTGCCATGCCCTCTGGCCTTGTCATTCACTGCTGTTCTGGCCTTGCCTGTGCAGCTTCTAATGTCCTGACTCTGTACATTCAACACATCTACGTTCGAGTCGCCATTCCTGACATCCCGCCGCCGGACATACGGAGCCCTGCCGACTATCTTCGGGCAGGGAAATCTTTTAATACAACTGCCTCGCACCTACAACCCATGAACCTTGGAAAACCTTCCATAATTTTGCAGTAAGACTTCACAGTCTTAGGCAGAAAAGCTAGCCTTTATCCACGTCCATAAATGAAGAGAACATACCACGCTTACATCTCCAGTCATCAAACCTGAGAGAAAGACAAGCCTTGTATCGCATTTGTAACAAAAACTAGGAGGTTATCTGATATACAGATCCTCAATATAAAAGATCAATTACTACCGGAAGACTTCATCAACCAAGTCTACATAATCAACCACACCCTTGCTAAAAGTCTCCGGTTGGCGGGAATTAAACCGATAGCTTTCACCTAATCAGCTCCTGTAACATCAAATCACCAGAAGGAGAACTTGAGCAAGAAATTGAAACGTTACCAACCTTAGTTTTATTGTCATTGCTGCTCAGTTTACGTGGCTGCTCCAGAAGAAGGCGCTGGTCGCTGAAACGCGCGTAGAGACTCATTGTGCCACTTATTTGCCAATCTTTTTAACCTGTGTTCATATAAAGTGCTTTGAATGTATATTTTTTATTGACAATGTATTATGTAAGGTTCTAATTTTGTCATTTTGTCGTTTTTAATTGTATTGTGTCATTGATTTCCCTAATTTTTAAAATCAACAATAAAATACGTATTTTTGTAGTAAGTTGTAGCCAACTGTCCTTCTATATTGTTGTATGTCCTAAACATTAGTTGCCTAGGTTGTTTTTTGTCAAAAGCCTTGTTTTCCCTGACCTAGGAACCGTTGTATCTATACTTTCAGGGGGTCCTTGTTAAATACAAGTCATCCTGACTCTGTACTTTGCCATGCCCACTGGCCTTGTCATTCACTGCTGTTCTGGCCTTGCCTGTGCCGCTTCTCATGTCCTGACTCTGCACTTTGCCATGCCCACTGGACCTGTTGCTCTGCTGTGTTGTACTCTCACCTGTGCCCTGGACACTGGCCCCGTTGCTCTGCTGTGTTGTACTCTCCCCACTGCAGCCTCTCAGGTACTTGCTGTGCCACCTGCCCTGGACACTGGCCCCATTGCTCTGCTGTGCTGGAGTCTCCCCTGTGCCGTGGACACTGGCCCTGTTGCTCTGCTGTGTTGTACTCTCACCAGTGCCCTGAACACTGGCCCTGTTGCTCTGCTATGTTGGAGTCTACCCTGTGTAGCCTCTCATGTACTTGCTGTGCCACCTGCCCTGGACACTGGCCCTGGTGCTCTGCTGTGTTGGAGTCTCCCCTGTGCCCTGGACACTGGCCCTGTTGCTCTACTTTGTTGATGTCTCCCCTGTGCCCTGGACACTGGCCCTGTTGCTCTGCTGTGCTGTACTCTCACCTGTGCCCTGGACACTGGTCCTGTTGCTCTGCTGTGTTGTACTCTCACCTGTGCCATGGACACTGGCTCTGTTGCTCTGCTGTGTTGGAGTCTCCCCTGTGTCCTGGACACTGGCCTTGTTGCTCTGCTGTGTTGGAATCTCCCCTGTGCAGCCTCTCAGGTACTTACTGTGCCACCTGCCCTGGACATTGGCCCTGTTGCTCTGCTGTGTTGGCGTCTCCGCTGTGCCATGGACACTGGCCCTGTTGCTCTGCTGTGTTGTACTCTCACCTGTGCCCTGGACACTGGCTCTGTTGCTCTGCTGTGTTGGAATCTCCCCTGTGCAGACTCTTAGGTACTTGCTGTGCCACCTGCCCTGTACCCTGGCCCTGTTGCTCTGCTGTGTTGGAGTCTCTCCTGTGCAGCCTCTCAGGTACTTGCTGTGCCACCCGCCCTGGACACTGGCCCTGTTGCTCTGCTGTGTTGGAGTCTCCCCTGTGCCGTGGACACTGGCCCTGTTGCTCTGCTGTATTGTACTCTCACCTATGCCCTGGACACTGGCCCTGTTGCTCTGCTGTGTTGTACTCTCACCTGTGCCCTGGACTCTGGCTCAGTTGCTCTGCTGTGTTGTACTCTCACCTGCGCCTTGGACACTGGCCCTGTTGCTCTGCTGTGTTGGAGTCTCCCCTGTGCAGCCTCTCAGGTATTTGCTGTGCCACCTGCCCAAGACACTGGCCCTGTTGCTCTGCTGTGTTGGAGTCTCCCCTGTGCAGTAGACACTGGCCCTGTGGCTCTGCTGTGTTGGAGTCTCCCCTGTGTAGCCTCTCATGTACTTGCTGTGCCACCTGCCATGGACACTGGCCCTGTTGCTCTGCTGTGTTGGAGTCTCCCCTGTGCAGCCTCTCATGTACTTGCTGTGCCACCTGCCATGGACAATGGCCTTCCTGTTTGGAGTTTGCCTGTGCAGATTATCTTGCATATGATCAGCATTTTGTGCCTTCCTCTTATCTATTGTTGTTCTATTGTCACATCTATGCAATATGTGAATAAAGACAGTTACTCCTGGAGTCTGTTTTATAAGTGTCCTTGCTGATTAAAGTTCCTTTGCTGTGTGCATTTAGTTCACAACAACAATAAAATGAGGTGGTGTTGTGATATATGTATGTCAGAAGTATAGTCTCTAGATATATACTACTGTTCCCACTAACTATCTTCTGCCAGAATAGTGAGAAAGAAGGCACTTTTTCTTGTGAGAATCCACAAGCGGATACGACTATTGTTCTTGTTTCTTCCTAATGCCAAAGGGAGAACTTGATATAGTTGTTGTTAATACCCAGATGATGACACTGGGCACACACTTATGTGCAATGATGGGATACCAAAAATTCTAGAGTGGCTACGGTTTACCTTTTTCTTTACTTCTCTTGATTATAGTCATCTGCATTATTGTGCCTTCTTTCTCACTATTCTGACAGGAGATAGTGGGAACAGTAATATATATCTAGAGACTATACTTCTGACATACATAGATCACGAGACCACCTAATTTTATTGTTGTTGTGATTATAAGAAACAGGGGATTTAAATTTGGTGGGTCTATAAATATCCTTCCCTTTGGCCCTCCTTGTGTAGTATGTGTGCATTTGGTTGCCTGTGCCCCATGCTCTATGTGTCACTTAAACATTGCCAAGCACTTTGGCCGCATCACATTTTTAAACAGGGGTGACAGGATCTTCAGTCCATTCAGACACTGATACTAGTGTTATCTGTGATGGCTATTTTACCTGTCATGCAGTTCTCTTTTTAGTGGTTTGCTATTGTTGGCTACATTGTTCGCGTCAGGTTGGGGGACACTGCCAGCACAGGGTGTGATGCTATGCACAGGTTTGCATGCAGGCTGGGCAATGTCATGATGTATGTGTGTTATTCCTTTATGTGTGCCCAGCTCCAGCTATGTATGTGTATGGTCATCATGTGTTGCCCCTTAGTCCGGGTCCCATGGTCTACACAAGATGTGTGCTCTTGGGTAGTCAAGAGGTGTGCAGTGTGAAGGGTGTGACTTTGTAGGGGGTGTGGATGTGTGTGTGCCCCTGGATTGTGAAAGACACACATGTTTCACCCAGTATCTGTGTGCCTGTTGTTTGGATTGTTCTGCCCTGTGTACATGGCTGTATGCACATGTGTGAGTTGTCTGTTGGACACTGTGCAGTGTGTTGGTGTGTCTATGCTGTTCTGTATCACTCCTCCGTGTTGTTTTAGTCACTTATGTGTGTGCAAAGTGTGTGACTTGCACATCAGTGTTGTGTTTGTTTGATCATCCATGTGTCTTGAGTGTGTTTGTGTAGACTGTGTAGCCCTGCTGCTCCACACTGCCATTGTGGTTGTGTTTCTCATGCATTGCAGGCACATGGTGCCTTTTATCCTCCTGTATGGCATGGTGTGTGGTGTAATGCTATCCCTATGTGTGCCACTTATACCTACCCATTGTGGGTCTGCACTCCCTCTATTTGTGCATGGTACACCCCTTACATGTCTACTACTGACATGCAAGTCAGTTCACTTTGATGTCAGCTGTCCCCTTGGTTTACATGTGAGTGTGCCTCCCCATCACTTCATTTGTGACACTGTGCTTTGTGGTGCAGTTCTTGGGCCAAGAGTGAGGTTCCACTCGGACATTGCCCCAATGGTTTATGCGTGGTGTTCTTGTGCTATTATTCAGTGAGGATTGCTCATGTGCACTTCAGCTGTGTGTGCTGCCCAGTGCTCTGGTCAAGATGATTCTGCTCTTGTATCCCAGAGTGGTGCATCTGTTGTTGTTGTGTTGGATGTATGTGTATTGGCTGTGGTATTGCTTCACTTCCTGGGTGTGCTGTTGTGTTTGTGCTGTGCTGATTTGTGTTGTGGTGTTGATGTTGTGTCAGTCATGTCTGTGTGTGACTTCTGCTTGGTGTGTACACACTGCTTGTTGTGCATATAGTGCTGTGTGTATGTGGCCTTGGCATTGCCTGATGTGCATCCCCTGATGTCCTGTAGTGTTTGTTCATTTTTGATTTCATGTACATTTGTGGTTGGTTTTACGTGGCAGTTTTGTTCTGTGATGGTGCACTTCTTGTGTGATTTGTGGTATGTTGTGTGTGTTTTGTTCCTGAGTGATGGGGTTGTGCACTCCTGTTGTGTCTGTGCTCCCATTGCATTTCCACAGTTTAGCTGACAGGGTAGGTCTGTTTCTGAATGATGGTGTTCTGTGTGTGTTTCTGTAGTGTTTGTGTGTTGCTTTTGGGCAGGCATCTGTTCAGGCATCCCTGCGTGTGTAATATGTTTGTGGCTACACCCAGGGTGTGTGTTTGTTTGTGTGTGTATGTACTGGCAAGTATTGGCAGCCTTCAGTATGTGTGGCACTGGTGTTGTGTATTCCTTGTCAGCTACTCCTGCAGTGGCTGTCTCCCTGGTTGTTTGTTGTGTGGTGCAGGGTGAGGATTGTGCGTGCTTGTTGCTGTGCTTATTGCTTGTTGCTTGTTGCTTGTTGCTGTGCATGGGGGTGCACAGGATGGGCACCTGGCCTGTGAATTGATGGAGTGTGTTGATGTGTGGTTGGGGGTGGTGTGTCCCTGTGGTCTTTGTGTCCTGCCCATGCCTAGGACTGGCCCAGCCTTCTGCATTGTGTGCATGTGTTGACCGTTGCGGTGACGTGACCAGGACCGGGACGTTGCTGCAAGTTAACGGTCGATGTGTGTCCAGGATGCAGTGGGGTGACTTGGTGGCAGGTGGGTCATGTGTGGGTACCCTTGTGGATGTGTTGTTGCCCCCAGCAGTGTGTCTGTTGAGGAATTGGACCCTGTGTCAGCCCGTATGTGTTTTGTATATGTGTAGTTGCGTACCTGCAGTGTCATCCGCGGTGGCCCATTAGATGATAGTGCTGCAGCAGGTACAGCACCGGATAAACATGTAGAGCTGGGTCCATGGCGGTCGTGACTGGATGGTGTGGACCGGGTCTCTGCTATCGCGCTCCGCTGTCGAGTTTCCGCCGTCTCTGGTTGGGCGGTGTCTCCGCTACGGTGGGTCAGCCTGTTTGGGCCATCCTAATTTGTGGAGTGGGGCGGACGTCATTCCGTACAGCGGAGAGTCTCCATTGGCTCCCACCGCCGCAGTAGCGGGTGCACTTTGATGGAAGTGCGCATCGATCCGCGGCAGTCGGGATTTGACCTAGGTTTTGCTATACTAATATGGCAAACGTGTTTCCCGCAGCTCGCAGGCGGAAAAAAGCGTTTTTTTCCGCCCCACCAGCACCGCGGTGGTGCCACCGCCCATCATCCTAATGGACCCCTATGTGTTTGAATAAATGAGGTGTTGTGTGTGTAACTGTGTAAGTGAATAAATGTAAGTGTGATTAATTTTTTTTCATGAGTGAGTAGGATAACTCCATAACCGACTAAGATGACTGCTGATGTGTCAATGTCTTTACATGTGTATAAGTGCATTTGATAGTGTTCTATTAATTAGTGACTGCATGTATAAGTGATTCTGTTGTTGAATGGGTAGTTTTGTGTGTAGACTTAGGAATCAGTGAGTGGGTATGTAGTAACTGGTATTGGTGTGTCAATGATTTCAAATACGGTACTATGTATTTTACAGTGAGTGATGAAAGGTTATACTAGTGTATGATGAGGTGTATCAGATTGTCACGTGGATGATGTCATCAGTGATGTCACTGACCATGTCATGAGTGATGTAATATGTGACATCTTCAGCAGTGCATTACGGGTACGCGAGTTATAGTTAGCAGAACTAACTATGACGGAGGAATTTCTATGGTTTTGTACGAGCGAAAGGTCCAGCTAAGTATAACACCCCTGAAACCTATGTTTTTTTCAGTGAATTTCAAAGCTTTTTTAAATGCTAATTTCTAACTATAACGTCCCTGAAACCGATGTTTTTTCCAGTGAATTTCAAAGGTTATTAAATGCTAATTTTTAAGTGTAATAGTAGTTATACCTATTTTTTTGTACTAATTTTCTACAGTTTAACTGTTTATTTATAAATATTTTATTTATTAAATAACCACATATTTTTCTGAAAAGTGCAAAAAAAAGAATTTTTTAAATTCAAACAAATATTGTTTAATTTTTTTGTTTAATTTTTTAATATATTTATATTATTTTCCCCAAAAAATTCAGAGTTGCGCACCCAAAGCGTACACATCACGTTGGGTGCGCGAATTCTAGCCGCCATTTTAGAAAAGTTGTGAAGGATCCGCGCATGGTGTGCGACAGCTGTGTGTTTTTCAGTTACATCATATACATTTAATATTACGTGATGTGCGCGATGGGTATGCGACCAGTCCGGGACTCCTGCTCCCGTGCATTCGCGACACATGCGCATTACGGTATGCGGCGCTTGCGCGGATGGCCGGTCCCGGGTGAAGTCATACACGTGCTGAGGCGAGTGATTCCCGCAAAATGTATTCATGTTCTAAAATGATATCTATGTGTCTTTAATATACATATTAGAGCAGAAGATTATCTAAGATATTCATAAAAATAATGTGTGTACTTATAATAAACATATTTTTAAATATATTTTCGCGAAGTCGCATCGGGTGCGTGCTTCGTGAGCGCAGAGTGCGCGAATCCCATGTGACCGCAAAAAAAAGATTTTATTGGTTCATAACATTTCCCACTGTAACTATTGAAGGACCCCACTCATTTTAATCATTCTTGTTGGAGCATCTTTAGAGGAACCTCTTTTCCCACAAGAACCCTTTTTGCTTGTTTTTTTGGTGTTTTTCCAAAAATATCAAACAAAATTGAACCTGGACAGCAGCAGCAGGAGGAAATATCTTCTGATAAAGAATTCTTGAAGGAGGCACCACGTCCACAGAGGCTGGATTCTGTCGTGTGGAAACTCTTCACGTTTCCACCTTTGAGAGAAGAAAGTAAATGCGAGAAAGATGACGTGCAAAATTTGTGACAGAGTCCTGTCAAGAGGCAGTGAAAAAAAATACTCTTGTGGCACTGCTTCTATGTACAAGCATCTCCGGACCACACATCCTCTCAATCTTGCTCGGGAGGAAATGAGGCGAACTGCTTTGAACCCCTCACCTGCTGTGGCTAGTACGTCTGGAGCATCCTCAGGAACACCTGCAATGGACATTAGGCCAGAATTCGCCTTTCTCAAGCAACACTGCGTGAAGTGTAAGAAACTTATTTGCTTCAGTGAGCAGTCGGTGGATGCAGTTTGTGCTGCGCAACGCAACCATCATTGTTAATTTTTTGTTGTTGTTGTTTTTGGATTGATAAGTAATTCCAAAAGTTTCCTGTTTTATTTGTTCTTTTTTTTCATTTTTTGAAAAAACACCAAAAAAAGTACAATTAAAAAAAAATACAAAAGAAAAAAGAAGAAAAAAAAGTTCTTATCACAACTACCTTATCTGGTTAAAGAACTATAATTGCAAGGTAATGTGTGAAAGTTTGGTTGAATATATGTATTCAGCATGATTGACTGAATTAATGCATGAGTAGTGTATGGTGAATTTACAGGTGAAGATTTATGAGGAAGTACTGCAGCTCTTTAGCTGCACTCCACTGTGGCACTTCCGAAGCACAGGGATGTGACATGTACATGAATATGTTGCAACTCTGTGCTTCCCTCTGCACTGTTGCACAAACTGAAGCCATGCTGTGACACAGGCACCCTTGCACCATGGTGCAAGGATGTCTGTATCGTGCGGAGATTACACCTTCCTGCACAAAAACAATCAGTAAAGGCATTTTCCTCTTTCAATGTATGCTGTGGAATGCAGCATGCATCAAAAGAGGAAAAAATGAGGAGAAATGAAAACAATTCTCCTCGTTGTGCCTTGCTACACCAACTCTAGGATGGTGCAGCATTCACACACATCTCCAGATTTACGATTTCTCATAAATCTGGAGATGTGTCTTGTGCTATGGGTGTTGCGTGGGAATACCCACAGCAATACCTAAGGCACGCCCCTTCAACGCAAAGTTCTGTGTATGAAGGGGTCGTATTTACAAGGAGAGGAAAAACCATGCAGGGTGGCTATTCCTCTCCTTGTAAATATGAAGGAGTGCCTGGTTCCTTCACTACGTTACAAAAAGTGACGTGCTGGTGGCGCAGGGTGCTTGTAAATCTGCCGCATAAGTGCTTAGGTATTGGCAAACTGATACAATAAGAACATAGTACTGGATGGGTGATTAAAGAATTGCTTGAGACTGACAGGAGGTAACCTACACAGCAAGGGTACTACTTCAGTATTTAATGGAGGGACAAATAGTATGTATCTGCTTAGAGATTTGTAGGGATTATGCACAGAATATTTTATGTGTTCTTGTGTTGGTGCTAGGTCATTTCATAAGAATACCACTAGTAACTGGAATGATGACAGTGCTGCAAACAGAGTGAACACTTAATTTATATGGGCTTACGTATTGGTGGAGTGATAGGATAAGTAGATAGCGGTAGATAAGTGATTAAAGAAGTGCATGGGACAGACTGGACAATTCCTACACTGCATGAGTACTAACTGGGTATTTAGAAGAGTGTATCAATAGTATGTAGCTAGTTAGAGGTCTGCTTGGATACTGCACAAAATATTATAGCTGTACTTGTTTTAGTAGCTAGGCCATTCCATAAGTTCATGACTAGTAACTAGAATAATTACAGTATTACAAACAGAGTTTATAGTGAATTTATAAGTGCTTAGGTATTGGTGGAGTAATAGGATAAGAAAATAGTGCTGGATGGGTGATTGGAGAAGTGCATGGGACAGACAGGAGGATTCCTGCACTGCATAGGTACTAACTGGGTATTTAGAAGAGCGTTTCAATAGTTTGTAGCTGGTTAGAGGTGTGCATGCATAGTGTAGAAAATATTGTACTTGCACTTGTGTTAGTGACTACGCCACTCCTTAAGTATATGACTAATAACTGGAGTAATTTCAGTGTTGCAAAGAAAGCGGGTGCTGAATTTATAAGTGCTTAGGTATTCGTGGAGTGATAGGATACGTAGATAGTGCTGGATGGGTGAATGGGGAAGTGCATGGGACAGACAGAAGGATTCCTAGCCTGCATAGGCACTAACTGGGTATTTAGAAGAGCATGTCAATAGTATGTAGCTGGTTAGAGGTCTGCATGCATAGTGCAGAGGCTATTGTAGCTGTACTAGTATTGGTGTGTCTATGGTTTCGAGAATCGCAGTCTGTATTTTAGGGTGTGAGGAGGTGCATCAGATGATCACGTGGATGATGTCATCAGTGATGTCATTTGAGATGTCATCAGTAATGTCACTGACCAGGTCATGAGTGATGTAATATGTGACGTCATCAGCAGTGCATTGCGGGGGTGAGAGTTATAGTTAGCACAACTAACTATACCGGCTGAATTTCTTTTATTGTCCAACTAACTATGACGTCCATGAAACCTGTGGCTTTTTCAGTGAATTTCTGAGGTTTTTTAAATGCTAATTTCTAACTATAATGTCCCTTTTCAGTGAATTTTATACATATGTATTTAATCTCCTCTCACTCTTACAAGGAAGGAATCAGCACTCAGGTTGTAGTTTGGAAGTATTTAATCTACAAAGAACGTGATCCACCCGTTTCGGCTCTGCCGAACCTTGATAACGACACGAGACGTCATTGTAGAATCCTTATTTAAATGTACAAATGCCCAAAGTTGCCAACATTAACAAAGGACTACATATTACTTTAATCCAAAAAGCTGGCGGCCATATTGGCCTGGTTACGTAGTGAAAATTCAGGAATTGATACAATAAAGAAAAGAAAAGAAAACAAGTGTTAATATGCACACAATGTCATTTCAGCATATCTTGCCCCGTGACCGCCATACCTGTATGTTCGTCAACGTGACTTATTCATAATAAACATACTTAAGATTGCACACATCAACATAGACAATGGATTACACATTACTGTCAAGTGAAAGGCTATCGGCCATATTAATCTGGACACGTTGCGTATTATAATGGTTCTTACACGAAAAAAAAGGGGTGTTAATATACACACACTATCCCTAAATAAAGTTCTAGCGATTAAAGTTCCATTCACAGCTCATTTGAGATATCATGAGTGATGAAACTGACCATGTCATGAATGATGTAATGTCTGAGGTCATTATTAGTACATTGTGGGGGCGTAAGTTATAGTTAGCTCGGGTAACTATAACTGCTGAATTTCACTGGTTGTGTATGGGTGAGATCTGAATCTAACTACACCGTCCCTGTAATCTTTGTGTTTTTTTAACACATTTCTAGTTTTTTTTTTAACTTTAAGTAAGATGCATATCAAAATGGATGGTGGGGGGCTGCAAGCAGGGCCTGGCATTGTGCTGCCCCCACCCAAGCTTTCTGCTTCTGCCGTCCCTCCTCCTAGCCATCCATTATCCAAGTCCATGTCCCTGCTACCTTATTACAGCCCTGTGTAGCCGTTGTTCTGCCACTGGCCTTCCCCCCTTCTCTGAACAGTTAGCTTGCTGCCACATCCACCTCCTCCCTATACTCTGTTGTCTGAATCCATGGACTAGCCTCCTCCCTCCTGCCATGCATGGTCTGATGTGCTGCCACTGCCCTCTATTTAGCATGATGTACCAGTCCACTCCTCCTGCCCTCCATTGCCCAATTCTATGCCCCATCATTGACCTCCTGCTTAGCCTCTGTGCTTAGCTTGCTGCCCCTATTCTCCTTCCCCCTGCCCTCCGATGTCTGTGTACATGCCCCTGCTCCTTCCTTTTTGCCCATAAGTTCCATGGACCTGCCACTCCTATCTACTCTGAGTGTTCTGTTGAGCTGCCATTCCCCTTCCACCTGCCTAGCATTGTCAGATGATTGTAACCTGTCCCTGCCACCTCCACCCTGCCTGTCCACATTCCATGCCCCTATCCCCTTCTTCCTGTCCCCATGGTCCATTTTACTGCCACACCCTTCTGCCCTACCTAGTCTGTTGTGCCGCAACCGCTCCTCCTACCTGCCCCGCGTGGTCTGTTGTGAGGCCCCTTCCCGTGAACTCTCTTGTCTGTGTCTAGGTCCTGACCCTCCCTTCTATCCTCCATGGTCCTTTCTGCCTGCCCCTGCACCCTCCTTCTTCTCCATCATAGCCATAGTGCTGCCACTAACCCTCCCGCTTGCCATGCATGGCCTTCTGTGCTGCCACAGCCCCTCCCATCTCCCCTGTGTGGTCAGCTAGCTACCCCTGACCCCCTCCCACCTTCCCTACATGATCTGTGTGTATACCATTATAGTCTCACTGTTGCTCTCCATGGTGTGTCTTGCTTCTAGTGCCCATCCTGCCTGACCTCCATGGTCATCTTGCTGCTACTGCCCTGCCCCCAGCCCTCTGTTTCCATCTGCAGACCCCTATTCCCTCCCTCTTGGCTTGTCTGTTCCATTGTAATGCCCCTGATCTGTCCCTCCTGCCCTTTATGGTCCGTTATGCTGAAGCTTTCTCTTCTGTCTGTCCATTATGGTCAGCTAGCTACCATTGTCTCTTTCCCCTCTGTTCACTGTTGTCCATGTGCAGGGTCCTGTCCCCTACCTATTGCTTTCTATGGATGGTTGTGCTGCACTCCCATCGTGCATGCCATGTGTGGTGTATTGTGCTTCTGCAAACCCTGATGCCCTGCCCTGTATGGTCAGTTTGGAGCACCTCTCCCTGTCCCTCCTGTCCTCTGTTATCCAAGTTCATGTCCCTACCCCAAATCCTCCTGCCTTCCATGATCTAATGTACCATACTTGCTAACATTTTGAACTTGGTAAGAGGGAGATTTTGAAAATAAACTGGGGTATTGGTTTTTCCCTTTGACTTACAATTAAAAAGAGGGGTTTGTAGACAGAAGACAGATCAAATAAAGCCCATTTGGGCTTAAAAACATTGGATGTTTCCTGGCTGAATCAGGTCTGTTGGTATGTATGCTTGTACTACCACTGCCTCTTCCTTCTGCCCACAATGGTCTATTATATTGCCACAGCCTCTCTTGCCAGCCCTGTATTGTTGGTGTGTTGCCCCAGCCCCCTTTCCACTGCCCTCCACAGTCTGTTGTGCTGCCACTGCCCTTCCTGCCTGCCCAGTGTGGTCAAATTGTTGCCGCTGCACCCTCCTACCTGCCTCCAATTTTCAGAGTCCGTGCCCCTGGCCTCTGCCTCTCAACAGTATCCTAATGAACAACTAGATTGCTAACATTCTATATTTATTACAAAAGTGTGGAACGCCGGACGTCATCTTGATGTAATCAAAACAGTAATATCTAGAGCATTTCCTTTAGAAATTACATATATGAGAGGGTCTTATTTGCATCAAAATTATGGTTAGTGCTCTAAAAAACTAAAATGAGGACATTTTTGTCTGAGTTTTCAAATAGCGACCAAGCACTTTTAAATTATTTGTTATCTTTATGTTTTTCTATCCAGTTTACCACTTGATTAAATGTTGCACTTAGGGGAGATGAGGGAGATGATGTGGTGTTACTTCCAGAGATGCAGACTTTGCAACTGGGGAACCAGATTGGAGTTTCTGCTTCAGCTCGACATTCTGTGATTCTGGTCAAATCACTTAATCTCTCCATGTCTAAAACCAAAATGAATTTTTTCTTGTGTGATGTAACCAATGCTCATGTAAAGCACTCCAATGCCCGACAAGTCTTCCCTATATAAAACTGCAAAAATACAAAAAATAAAAAGTGTTTTGCACACTGACACACGGTAGCGAGGGGGCAAGATGGCCGCTGAAACGCTGTAGGAGTAAGTCGCACTCAGACCCCTCTCCGACCTACGCATAAACTCAGGCCTCAGATGGAGCTATGAGAGCAGTATGCAACCCATGTTCTGGAGTCAGCAAGCAGGAGACACTTATTTAAGATTATTCTACGGCGGTGGAATTGTTGGCTTCACACGCATTCTTGTGAAGGAAATCATTATATACCAAGTTCCTCAAAGCACTTATGGCAGAGATGGCGACTCGCGGCAAAGATAAACAGCAGCAACAACAGCCCATACCTGGTGGGGTAAACAAAGAGATACTCCAGAAAGAAGCGGGAAGAACGGGTACTATTCCGAAAACAAAAGTGCCATCCACTAGCAAAAGAACAACCCCTACAGTTTCTATGATAACTAAAGCACAAATGCGCAAGCTGGAGAAAGCCAGCGAGAAAGAGAAAGGGATCGGCCAAGGCAAAGACACACGAGGCGTCAACATCACTCCAGCGGCGTGGGACATTTCGGAAAAGAAGAAAAACGATACCATTTATCGGCAGCCATCGGTGTCAGAAGTATTCAGTGTGAAAGTCCCCCCAGAGGTGTCAGGAACTGCTACGGCAACCCCGCTAAACACGGCAATCATGCCGCCCGTCGGATCAGGTCAGAGCGTCCTCGAGGACGCAAGCGGAGGTGTTGCCAAGCAACCGGGAATCACGGAGCTCACGCTTCCTGCGGAACTCCGTGCAGCGGCTCAGGCAGACAGCGTTGAACGCGAGCTGATGCAGGGGAGGCAGGACGAAGGCTGGGACACAGCAAAAGAGGTGAGAGAGGCTGATGGCGGGGCAGGGATGTCGAATACAGGACAAATGTTAGAGGCCCTTATAGAGGTGGAGGCAGAAATGCGAGAGGAACAGGCTCAAGCTCAAAAAAAAGATAACGCTGCACTGGGAGAGGACACTGCGAGTCCTAGATTGCATAACAACGTGTCAGAGGTGGATCTTACAGAAGGGGCTGAGGGGGATAGGTTCTTCTCTGTCCCTGAAGAATCTGAATCAACGCTGGCAAGCAGTGATGAGGAAAGGGACTCTTCGGACTCATGCTCGAGCTCTGGTGATAGTGGTAGCTCCAGGGGGAGAGGCACGCAAAAAAGGCGCAAAATGACATCCAGAAAGGCAGGCTCCCCCCTGAGCTCACATAAGGGTACACAAAAGAAACTTTTATGGGACTACTCCGCTACCTCCAATATGTATAAAGAAGATGGGCAAGAGCCTCAAAATGATGGAGGGAAACTAGATATAATGGTTGCCACAATAAAACAGATGCAAATGGAGGCTAGGGCTGAAAGTCGGAGGGCCAGGCATGATACTAAAAAAATCCAAGCGTCAATCAGGAAAATAAATAAAAAGTTTGAGGAAGTGGAGGAGAGAGTTATCGGAGTCGAAGAGCGAACTGGCAGATTAGAGGATGAGGTAACTGACTGGCAAGCATCTAGAGAAGAACAGACTAAGATGGTGGAGGACTTACAATGGAAGGTGGAGGACTTGGAGAATCGCCAGAGACGCAATAATGCCAGGCTTCTCGGAATTGAGGAAGGGATGGAGGGGCAAGACCCCAGAGGCTTTGTCATCAAGTTGCTAAAGGGAGCCTTCCCGGAGGTGCCATGGAACTGGGAACAAGAAGTGCAGAGAGCCCATAGATTCCCGCTTTTTGCAAGGAAAACTCACAAAGAGGGTTCAGGGGCTCTTCCAAGGGCCATGTTAGTATTTTTTGGCAACTTCCTGGCAAGGCAAGAACTAATGGAAAAAGCCAGGCCTGATTCTAGAAAGACGGTTGAAGGAATAACATTCTTTGCCAGACCTGACTTTTGTCATGTAACAGTGGAAAGGCGATGGAGGCTCAGGCAATTGATTACTGCATTTCAGACCCAAGGGGCAGAGGCTTATCTAATGTTTCCAGCAAAGTTAAAGGTTATCTCTGCGGGTCGAACAAGAATGTTTTTTTCTGAGATAAAAGCAGGGGAATTTCTGGCAGAGTTAAAAGAGCAAGGGGGAGCCAGAAGGAAATAGGTAGAAAAAGGGGGCAGAAGGTACATAAAAAATATATAATGAAAGTATAATTGATGGATAACTTATTGAGCCTGACAGTTAAGAACATCATTAGGCAAGAGGGGAGGAGAGGGGAGCGACGCTACAATGTTCACTGGACACGCATAGGTCAGGAGTGACCTATTTGCCTGTCACGGGGGTGGGGCAGCAACTGGGGTGGGGGGGGATAAAGGGGGGGAGGTGGAAGGGACAAAGACATTGGTGAAGGTTGGTGGTGTAACACAGTACAGATTTGTAAAGTATACAAGGAAGCAGAAAGAAAATGTACAGTTAAAGTCAAAATAGTAGCTGAAGAGTTGCTAAGAGCAAAACTGAAGTTATGGCAGTTAGGATAATTACGATCAATATCTGTGGTTTAAATAATAGGGAGAAAAGACAGAAGCTTTCTGCATTGTTGCGCTATTGGAGAATTGATATAATCTGCTTACAGGAAACACATGTAGCAGTTAAAGACAAATCTATTTTGGATCAAATGGGATTTGAGGTTCTTGCTTATACGGGACAAGAGGGGAGAAATAAGGGGGTAGCAGTTCTGGCTAGAAAAGGTGTCGTAAAAATTAAAAAGAAAAAGGAGGATCATGAAGGGAGATGGTTAATGTTAGACATAGAAACTGTCGCAGGAAGATGTACACTGTCCTCATTGTATGGTTCAAATGAGGATGAGCCTGAATTATTTGAATTCATTGACAATGAATTAGCATTGTGGCCAGAGCCTGTGATTTGTTGTGGGGATTTTAATATTAATGGCTTGAACGGCCTAACAGACATGAAGGGGGGCAGATACCAAGGGAGGAAAAAGAAGGTGCTCAAAGCGGTACAAAACCTTCTTCAACATAATGCGTTGGTGGACACGTGGGCGGAATTCAACCCTTTAGGTACAGGTAGCACTTTCTATTCAGCTCCACATCAAACAATAGCCAGATTGGATTATTTTTTTATCTCTAGTTCACTTGTTAGCAGAGCTAAAATAGAATGTCTCCCTAAAATAATGTCAGACCACAACCCGCTGGTCCTAAGCTTATCAGTGCCCCAAAAGACAGAAAGGATAAACTCGACATGGACATTTGAGAGAGGGCTGTTGAAGGAGGAGGAGTATATTATAAGAATGCAAGAATGGATAACTCAATTTTGGGACATGAATAGGTATTCAGCTTCAGCAGACATGGTGTGGGACAGCTTTAAAGCAGGAGTGAGGGGAGAGACACTAAGTTACACTCTGGGAAGACGCAAAAAGGAAAAGGAGAAGGTGGAAGAGGAGATCAGAACTCTGATGGATTTGGAAAAAATGCTAGTAGATGCAATAGGCAGGCAAGATCCCATTGAACAGATACTGGTGGCTATGGAAGTACAGAAGGCAGAAACGGGGGCTACTCTGGCACAGAAAACAGCAAGGAATTATTTAGCAAAAAAAGAGAAATGCTATGAATTCAATGAGAGGGTCGGCCACTTACTCGCAGTTAGAACTAGACAAACGCTAGCAGCAGGAGAGATAAAAGAAATTAAGGATTGTACTGGGGCAATTGTCAATAAAGTGGAGGAGGTACAGGAGGTATTCAGAAGGTTTTATGAGGTGTTATATGAACAAGATATTAACAACGGAAACATAGAGGCAGAAAGTTTGGAATATCTCATGCAAGGACCACAGGATGGGTTGAGTATAGAAGAAAGGGACAAGCTAGATGCACAACTAACAGTTCAGGAGATAAGAGATGCGATATTTAGTTTACCATCCGGTAAAGCAACTGGACAAGACCAGATTCCCGTAGAATTTTATAAAACCTTTTGGGATGTGCTAGCTAAGGATATTTGGGCAATTTGCTGTTTGGCACAGGGGGGCAGAATAGTTCCTCAGTCTTGGGCGGGTGCGGATATAATAGTGATCTTGAAAAAAGGACAAGCCCCCAACAGAACCAGGCTCCTATAGGCCGATCACATTGCTTAATGCCGATGCAAAAATATTTTCCAAAGCACTGGCTAATAGATTGAGTAAGGTAATAGAAAGAGTAGTTTCTCCTACACAACATGGCTTCATACCCGGCAAAGGAACTACCCAACACACTAGACAGCTGATCACTATTATAGACGCAGCAGAGGCCTCAGGAGATCCTGTCACGGCTATCTTCTTGGATGCCGAAAAGGCTTTTGACAGGGTCTCCTGGGCATACTTATGGAAGGCTATGGAGTGGGCTGGTATAGGTAGAGGATACATAACCGCAATCCAGGCACTTTATAAACATCCCAGTGCTAGGATACGTATTAATAGATCCTATTCCAATGCGGTACAGATTAGACGGGGGACTAGGCAGGGATGCCCAGCTTCACCTCTACTGTTTGCGATATATTTGGATCCCTTTTTAAGAAGACTTACACAAAATATGGGGATTACTTCAGTTACACTGCATGAGAAAGAGTACAAATTATTTGCCTATGCAGATGATGTGGCTGTTATAACACCAACACCAGAGGAATCACTGATTGAAATATAACAGGAGGCAATGAAATTCGGCGAGGTGTCCGGGTACCTAATAAACAGAGGAAAGACACAAGTAGTACAGAACAGATACACTACATTTGCAGATATAAGAGTAGTTCCAGATACAAGGTATTTGGGAGTTAGGGTGACTGCAGAGTTAGAGAAACTAGTGGAGATAAATATGGAACCCTTGCTAGGAAAGGTTAAAAGTAACATGGAGAGGGTTAATAACTTACACTTGACTCTTATGGGCCGAATTAATTTTATTAAAATGGTTACCTTTCCAAAATTTTTATATCTGTTCAGAGCAATTCCACTATACTTTGAAGGCATATGGTTCAACAGAATAGAATCAACAGTAAATAAATTAATTTGGGCACAGGGGAAGACACGTAGGGCATACCGTTTTGTGACATTATCACGAGAGAGGGGAGGCTGGGGGGCACCTGATTTTAAAACTTACTACTGGGCGACAGCTCTACAATACTCTAAAGGGATATTAGGTGGAAGTGCTCAACAGGATGAGAGAGTATGCCCAGCGAATGTTTATGAAGCACTCTTGGGGAAGGCGGCAGAGAATGCCTTAGTAACAACTGTGGACTATGCCTACTTCAAACACACAAGATTTAAGACCCTGAGCGCAATATATAAAGTTTGGAGGGCAATAAAGAAAAAATTGGGGCTGGGAAGATATAACAGATATCGGAGGCTCTATATGAATAATGATCTTCCATCAGAAATTTTTAGGGACACAGTCATGAAAGAGTGGGATGAAAACGGGATTAAGAAATTGGGAGAGTTATTGGATATAGGAGGAGGGTTCTTAATGTTCCAAGATATACAGTATAGGTATAAAATAGCTGGGAATAGCTTCTTTAAATACTTACAAGTGAGGAGTTACTTTCACACAAAACTGGGGGGAGCAGGAGGAATGACAAGTTGTAGGATAATGGATTATCTGGGAAGTAGTTTATTGTGCTCAATTAGGCAGTTGTATGCAGAGCTACAGGTATACAAAACAGACGACAGAGAGAGATATAGTAACAAATGGGTCGAACAAGTGAGAGCTCGCCCTGAAGCCCTGCAAAACTCATTAGACCTTGGCCGAACCATCTTGTGTTCAGCCACACTACAAACCCAACATTATAAAACAGTCTATTCATTATATCACACACCTGCTAGAATTGCCCAATGGGGGGGAACCACTGGAATAACCTGCCCACGCTGCAATTCAACAGGTGCTAACATCACTCACATGTTTGCACAATGCCCGCAACTGTATACTTTAAAATTGGCAATAGAGGAGTTTCTGGAAAAATCGTTGGGATTAAAAACTAAACTAACTGATGAATTGATAATATTGGGTATACGTATAGGAGAAAATATTATGCATCCAGAATTTCTATTTATGGTTACAGCAGTATTTAGGATAATTGTTGCAAAAGCTTGGAAAGAGAAATCAGCACCGTCATTCCAGATCTGGATGGCAAGATTACTTTCCACATAGAATTTAGAGAGAGCCATATATGACAGAAAAGGCAGAAAGGCAAGAGCCGTGGGGGGTAGGATATGGCTTCCCATTGACCAATGGAAGAGTGGAAAGAGTTAAAAGTATGTTTCTTTGCTTCTTTTTTTATTATTTGTGAAATTTGTACGGGCTACAATAATGTAATGTATGATGCATTCTATCCATTTTTTGCTCATTCTAAATTTTACTCTGCTATTTGTATTTGTATAATTTTCTAAAAAACAAATCTGTACATGGCTAAAAAAATCTTTGTAATGGTAAAAATGTACTGGTTGTAACAGAAAAATTGCTGGGGGGGGGAAATCGAATAAAGATATTTAAAAAAAAAAAAAGTGTTTTGCACACTTCTGTCATTGGGCTACATCTGGGTGATATTTGTGCTACATTTGGGCTCTTTTGTCTCTGGTGGCCATCTTGGAAGAAAGATTTGTTATGAAGTTTCCTAATTTCCTCATTTACTACAGTCTCCTCAGTAGGAAATGCTTTCAGTTTTTTACTTTGATTCCATCAAGAAGGTATTCAGGTATGTCACACATTTGCCATAAATTCTGAATGTTAGCACTTAGATCACTATAGTAAAGCTACTGCTCACCACGAAAGTCTGCTGCTGGTATTAAAAGTGCATGTTTCAGTCTGCATTTCAGAATTTTTTAAGGAAATATAAGAGGATTTGAGAAGTCACTCAAAATGTGCCCTAATTTCTTTCTTCAGCACTAATCATAATTTCTATGGCAAAATGACCCCCCCCCCCATTGTGTTCCTTTTTAAATAATCGTTTAAGTGTTACCAGTTTATTCCAATCAAGATGGCTTCAGGTGTGCTATACTTTTGTCATAAGTAAGACAGTGAGCTCTAGTTGTTCTTAAGAACACTCTTGGACATTCTGTCATTGAGCTATACGTGGGCTACATCTGGATGATATTTGTGCTACATTTGGGCTCTTTTGTCTCTGGTGGCCATCTTGGGAGACTTATTTGTTCTGAAGTTTCCTAATTTCCTGATTTACTGCAGTCTCCTCAGTAGGAAATACTTCTTTACTTTGATTCCATCAAGAAGTCATTCAGATGTGTCACACATTTGGCATAAATTCTGAATGTTAGCACTCTAATTGCTTATATCACTGTAGTACAGCTACTGCTCACCAGGGAAGTCTGCTGCTGGTATTCAAAGTGCATGTTTCAGTCTGCATGTCAGAATTTTTTTATGAAATAGAAGAGGATTTGAGAATTTTTTCAATTTTATTTTTATTATGTTTTGGCTCTCAAAGAGGGCCACATAAGATATACAGAATTTAACACAAAACAATTACAACGCAACAGTTACATTGCTCCAAAAAGCAGCAAGAAAAAGAAAAAAAGAAAAAGAAAGTAAAAAATATATCCTTAAAACATCCTAAGGTACATACGGAACTGACAAAAAACTACATAAATCGGACGGTCAAGATACATCTCCAGAGACATATTAATAAATAGCTAAAAACCCTTTAAAAAAGTTAAAAATATGGAAGCAGAACATTTCATTGGGAGGGCAATAAAGTGCAAACAGGAAATCGTTCAAAGTGACAATGCCAAGATCCAGACAAATAACTTTTATCCATCTAGAGCGCAATTTACGGAGCGCGGGGCAAATCAGCAACACATGCATACAGTCCTGGATATTTACTTTACAAAGATTACACAAAGGAGAGGAGCCATACCATTTAGATAATAGTCGGTTTAACGGTAATAAATCATAACGTAAAAGAAACCAAAATCTGCGAATACCATGTGGTAGGTTCCATCTTACATAGGGTTGAGGGAGTTTCCACAGATAGGAATCAAGGAGATGATCTACCTTCCTTTTTTCACAAATTACTTTTTTATCCGTCTGGAAACACAAGTCCCATGAAGCTACTTTTAAAACAAATTTTAACTGTAAAGAAGAATACAAAAACAAGGCAGTTTCATCTAGTTTTAAGAGGATTACAGCTTTTCTAAAATTACGCACTAGTTGAGAAAACTCATTAAAATTACCCAATAATTCACTTTTGAGGATAGCTCTCATTGTCCCTACCTCAGCTCTTGCAAGGCAGGCCACCCATCTAACAAGGGCCGATAGTCCCTGTACCCAGCTACTCCTGAGGCCGAAATCAAGCCTACAGGCAGCTAAAGGGCACGCGGTGTTTAGGGAAGAGAGAGATCTTAGAAGTTTACCCTCTATCTTATGGCAAAAGTCCCACTTTTTCACATCAATAAGTTCAATACCATACAATATTGTTGCGGGGATTTTAGATCTGTACACTTCCAATAAAATCGGAAAGTGCCGTTTCCCTGTTGCAAGGTATAGAGAGTTTAAACCTTTGCCATGGGCAATAGCTTTGCGAGTACAATGCTCTATATGGAGTTTCTCACTCAAGATAGCCATAATAATTTTCCCCAAAAAAGTATAGGACTTTACCACCTCAAGTTTTTGACCCCCTATAGACCAACCAAAATCAACAGAGCGGCACCTCTTCTTACCAGCTATACACATAACTTTACTTTTAGTAATGTTAATCTTCATATGATGTGCCACAGCAAACATATGAAGCGCATTTAGCCGATTTGCAAGTCCTTTAGGGGATAAATCAAAAATAAGAACATCATCAGCGTACATCAGGCAAGATATAGGGGACCCCCCGAGCACCGGGGCAATGCCCTCACTAGAAGAAAGGGCAGCGGGTAGGTCAACCGTGTACAGGGAAAACAAAAGGGGGGCCAACAAACAGCCTTGCTTAAGGCCATTCAAAGAAGGAATTATATCCGATAAACCCCTTTCGCCCCCCATCAACACCCTACACCAGGTCTCTGTATGTAGAGCCCGCACCAGCTCCAATAGGAAGGATGGAAGACCAAGCACTGCCAATTTTCTCCACAGTGTTCCGCGGTCCACTTTATCGAACGCTGTGGAGAAATCGATAAAGGCAGCATACACCACCCCACCTCTCACCTGAACATACTTATCAGTAACCACATGAAGGGCAGTAAGGTTGTCTAACGTACCGTGGTCCCTACGAAAGCCAGTCTGTTCTAGCGGCAGGATATTATTCTCCTCTACCCAACCGGAGAGGGCTTGTAGTAGACATTTCGCAAACACTTTTCCGATGAAGTCGAGGAGAGCAATCAGACGATAATTACTGGGGCTGTCCCTAACTCCCTTCTTAAAAATAGGGACCAGGATACTACCCCTCCACGAAGCAGGGACCATTTTCATCATAAAACATGCTTTAAACAGGGGAAACAAAATTTTACTCCACCTTACAGGATCAGATTTCAGGACCGTCATAGGGAGTTCATCGGGTCCCATTGCCCCGGAGACCCGCATGCTTTTTATCGCTATCTCAATTTCCTTCTCGACGGGGTAGTTAGTAAGACCCAGGGGAGTGGCACTAATGGCGATATCATTGCCTAAATTAGCACTGGTGTCAATATCATCACTTAAAATCCCATTCCCTGCATAGAGTTCCCGAATATAGGATATCCAGTCCTCTTCCGCTATAGGGATAGGGGAGGGGCCTAGTCTAGACCCACACCCCTTACCAATTATTGTCCAAAAATCTCTAGTCCTACCATGGACCACCGATTCCCTCAAATTAATCCATACATTGTCCTCCCTTACTTTTTTTAATTTTAACTGGATTCTGCTTCTCTTTCTTTTTAACCTTGATATTTCTTTTCCACGATCCATAACTCTATCAAGATATTGTTTGCGAACCAGTTTGTTTATTTCCTTATTCAGGCTACGCAATATACTCGGGACCGCTACCCTATTTCTAGGTCGAAAATTTTTTCTGGCATAAGAGGTAATTTTACGTACAAATTCTTCAAAATATGCTATTTCATTCCCATGCCACTCATTTAAAATTAATAGGGTCTCGTCTATAAAGTCCTGTACCCCATTAATGGCGATGGGATTCCAATAGCACCTTCCCGAGGAGGCGTGGAAAGCGACATCACTACCCTTAAGAGACCAAGGTACAATTGTCAAAGGCTTTAAGGAGATAGTAACAAGCAATATACTATGGTCGCTCAAAGGAGTAAATATTATCTTGAGGTCCCGAACAAGAGGAAACAAACCGTAGTCTGCAATAACATAGTCCAAGATAGAGGACCCAAACGGAGACTTGTGAGTAAATTTTGCAGGCACGTCAGACGGAAATCTCCCATTTAATATAAGTCCATCGACGGCCTCTAATTCATTTAGCAGAATCTTCCCTCTTTTATTTGTCACTAATTTATCAGGGAAGAGTGCCTGCGGAACAAAAAACGCCTCTTCTTTAGGTTTATTCCTAAATATATTCAGGCTAAAATTAGAAATTTTACAATTCAGGTCTCCTACCAACAAAATGTCCGGAGGGGATGGGACATTTTTGATTAGGTCAATGTATCGAAATACCTGCTTTAAAAGCGCGTTAAAACACTCTTCCGGAGGAATATAAACATTCACGATTACAATAGGGCTTTTTATCCCATTATTAAATAAATTGTCGATGGTTATGGCATGGAACAATTTACTAGGATCCATGTAATGGCTGAATTTCCATTGTAATTTATTAGATAATAGGCAAGCAATCCCTCCCCTGGCATGGCCTTTCTTAGAGGGGACGGCGGGTACTTCCAGAACATAGTAATCCTTAGAGACCTTCAGCGTATCAATACACCACGTTTCCTGTAGGCAGATCACATTTGCTCCTAGAGAAAAAAGCAACTCAAACTTCTCTGGGCTACTGTGAATCCCTGCAGCATTCCAGGAGATAATATTTAGTGGGGTGTTAAAGATGCCGAAACAATCTTGGATCATCTTTTGATTTAGTGGATAAGGCACTTTGCAGCCAGTTCCACTGATTATTGTCCTCTACCAAAGAGGAGTTCAGAGTCAGCGGAAGTGGCTTCACTTGTGAAACCAAGCGTTTTCCCTTAGCTACCCAAATCTTCAGGTCCCTAAGAGGAGAGGCTACCCCATTTTGTTCCTCCCTTCTGAGTACCTCCCCAAACGCGGAGTTTTTATTTCCGAGGTTAAAGATCGGGAGGATATCAATGCCTATACGTTGGAAATTCTCCGCTTGCTGAAGTATCAGATTTACAATAATAGGGGAATAGAATTTCACCCTTATACTCGTTACATGGACTTCACCAAACAGGGAGACTAATTCAATATCCCTAGTTTGAATAAGATGTAGACTATCAATCTCACTAAAACGCTTAAGAAGCCAAGCTCTGTTTAAGTGCAAGTCAACGTCGAATAAAGGTAAAAAGTCTAACACAAGGGTTTCAAGTGGAGCATTTAAAGTTGTTAAAGGACGATCCGGAAAATGGCAATCTCCATTCCCTGAAGCTACACGGAACGGAGAGGCCAAAGGGTTAAGGGACCCAGATGGATTTTGTATAGCAACTTCTCGATTTTGTATAACAACTTCAGTCATTGATGGTTGAGGAAGACTGATAGGAGGGCCCCCGCTTTGAGAGCTGGATTCCAAAGACGTTGGGGGACACAAATCACTTTCTACCTTAAAAAAGGTGCTAATGGGTAAATTCCGTTCAATATCACTATCTGCCTTTCCAGAGATGGAAGATGGCTCCAGATCAATCACTTCATTCTCCAGTGCAGAGACTGAATTTTGAAAAATTATCCGACGCTGCCTTTTCTTCCTATATTTGCGAGTTGGTTTCCTTTTATTCCCCTTGTTGCTTCTAAATTTCACATTTTTTGCCTTAGCCTCATCTTTAACCTTGGGAGAATCTTTTTTATTTTCCGACATGAAGATGGGAAAAAGGTCTTGAACCACTTTAGGGTCAGAAATGGATTTATTTTCCTCCAATATCACAAGAACTGAGTCATTTATACAGTTCGGCACTGCAGTTAGGGGGATAGCCGCAGTATGTGGTATCAAAACCGATGTCCCAGCTTTCGTGTCAAGCTCCACTGAAGCCACGTTTATTTCCCCCCCAGACCGACCATGTTTGGTCATGAGGGGAGCATTCCTCGAATCCGGTGACTTTTGTAGCAGTGTCTTCAGTATTTGGGTAACGGATTCCAAAATACAATCCGAATTGCCAACAAATTTCCCTAAGAGAGATAAAATCGAGGCTAGTAATTGTTCCAAAGCAACCATGGATTCAGAAATAGGTTTTTCACATGCTTCCATTGGACGGGCGATGCCAGAAAGATTAAGGCCCGGGGTCCTGGAAGCAACTAACAAATCAGACATATCCTGATCATTCAATGAGGGGGTACTACTATACAACATTAGACCAGATGGGGTAGCACCCCCAAGGGATTTATTAAGGGCCGGGGACTCCCTATTCGCTATATCTACATACCGGCCACAAAGTTCATGATCAATAAGTAATACGGATAAATCACCATCCAACATATCCTTCAACGTGGTTAGAGACATAGATGGAGGATTCGTCGATTCCCTCTCATGTATTAAAGAAGAGAGTTTGCTTTCCCCATTCTCTTCAAGGAAAACAGGGGAAGAAGACTCCACTGGCACAGGTAATTGTGGTGCAAGCTGAGACGAGGAAATCTGCAGGCATGTACTAGGTTGCATAGGAACCTCCTGGGGCGAGGCGCAGGAGGCTTTTTTAGAGGGTAAATTAGCGTTCTTAGGGGAGGGCAAAGCCCAGAGCTCATACAAATGGCATTGACCCTTAAGGGGGGGATTATTTACCGATTTGTTTCTCGTGCGAATAATTTCCTTATTTGCACTAGGCATACCACCCACTTCCCTTCCAGAACGAAGTTTCTTAGACATATTTTCGATAAAATGACCACAAATTTATGTTGTAACGGTGAATAACCTCCGAATGAGTGAATAAAAGTAGTGCAGCGTACCACAATAATAATGATGATAATAATAATAGTCCTGGAGATGCGTCAAAGGCAGCCCGAAAATAAATTCCGAGGAAGCTAACAGTCAATATAGATGAATGGTTTCTTCCGCAGACAGTCAGGCGTATTTCCAGTGGGTAAAAGGATCAATCACTTTTAGAACAATAATACAAACGATGAAAATAACCGGGCCCAGCCCAGCCTACCTCGGCCACAGAGGGCCCGCCCTTTGCCCGGGCTTAGCCCGGCGTCCCGCAAGCGTCCCGCTTGACGTGGAGGGCGTGTCCTAAATAGGAGGAGCAAGGGGCGGGAAGAGACACCAGGTGCGCTCCAGTCTTCACGCGCTGAAGCCTGGGTCTCGCAGTCCCAGCCCCTGTCTAACAGCCACAGGTCAAAGCAATACAAGTGCCACTGTTACTCCTTTTTCCTCCGTAGGCAACAGAAAGCACAGCACAGTCACGGCAGGCAAGAACAGCTGCGAGCGGCTCCCGCGGAGCGGGGGCCGCGAGCTGTAAATACTCGAGGCAGGAGATCAGGGCGGAGCGAGCAGCCAGCAAACAGGGCGGAGCAGGGGCGGGAAGAGACACCAGGTGCGCTCCGGTCTTCACGCGTTGAAGCCTGGGTCTCGCAGTCCCAGCCCCTGTCTAACAGCCACAGGTCAAAGCAATACAAGTGCCACTGTTACTCCTTTTTCCTCCGTAGGCAACAGAAAGCACAGCACAGTCACGGCAGGCAAGAACAGCTGCGAGCGGCTCCCGCGGAGCGGGGGCCGCGAGCTGTAAATACTCGAGGCAGGAGATCAGGGCGGAGCGAGCAGCCAGCTAACAGGGCGGAGCAGGGGCGGGAAGAGACACCAGGTGCGCTCCGGTCTTCACGCGCTGAAGCCTGGGTCTCGCAGTCCCAGCCCCTGTCTAACAGCCACAGGTCAAAGCAATACAAGTGCCACTGTTACTCCTTTTTCCTCCGTAGGCAACAGAAAGCACAGCACAGTCACGGCAGGCAAGTCAAAATGTGCCCCAATTTGTCTTTCTGCAGCACTAATCATAATTTCTGTGGCAAAATGATCCCCTCATTTTGTTCCTTTGTAAATTAAATGTTTTAAGTGTCTCCAGTTTATTCCAATCAAGATGGCTTCAGGTGTGCCATACTTTTGTCATAAGTAAGACTGATAGCGCTCTAGTTGTTCTTTAGAACACTCTGGGACATTCAGTCATAGGGCTATACTTGTGCTATATCTGGGTGATATTTGTGCTACATTTGGGCTTTTTGTCTCTCGTGGCCATCTTGGAAAACTTATTTGTTATGAAGTTTCCTAATTTCCTCATTTACTACAGTCTCCTCAGTAGGAAATACTTTTTTACTTTGATTCCATCAAGAAGTCATTCAGATGTGTCACGCATTTGGCATAAATTCTGAAGTTAGCACTCTAGTTGCTTATTATATCACTGTAGTAAAGCTACTGCTCACCAGGGAAGTCTGCTGCTGGTATTGAAAGGGCATGTTTCAGTCTGCATGTCAGAATTTTCTAATGAGATAGAAGAGGATTTGAGAAGTCACTCAAAACGTACACTAATTTTTCTTTCTGCAGCACTAATCATACTTCCTATGGCAAAATGAACCCCCTCATTGTGTTCCTTTTTAAATTAAATGTTTTAAGAGTTACCACTTTATTCCAATCAAGATGGCTTCAGGTGTGCAATAAGTTTGTCATAAGTGGGACGGTTAGCGCTCTAGTTGTTCTTTAGGACACCCTGGGAAGCTGCAGTAGAACACAAAGGAATCAACTGACGGTCTCTGCCCTTGTTGGATGTACATGCTTTACTGAAAATGTCAGACTTCATTCTCACATGACTGAGAAAGATAATGTGAATTTACAGAAAATATGTTCTCAGTTTAGCTTATAGATCACCTTCCAAACCTCTGTGAGAAAAGCATGAGAAAATAGTTCTCTCAAACGTGATTCATGATATCCCAGCAGAAGGCTTTTTCACATGGTAAAATCACCTTAGAACACACCACAATTCCTAAAATGAGTATGGTACCATCAACAAATGATTAATAATGTAACTAAAGTCTTAAAACCTTCTATTAACGGCAATGCTTTTTAATGAGGTGTTATCATGTATATTGGTCCCAAGATGGCTGCCAAAACTTCTTGGATTAAGTGCTGACAGCCAATCAGATCTCACGATGAGATGTGTGGTTAGGCTCCGCCCAGATAAATATAAATATTTCTTTTTCCATTAATATTTAAAAAACTACTGAACTGATTTACACCATTTAACAAAAAGGGCTCTTTCTGAACCAAGGGCTATCTTTTTGCTAAATTTGATGTAATTCCGTTCAGTAGTTCGGGCTGTAGCCGTGTCTAAAGTTTCCTATGGAAAATTGCATGGATAAAACAAGTTTTGGGACTCCCCTTTTTTTCTCGGCCCCTGCTTGCCGAATCACCCCGAAACTTTCAAGATAGGAGCAGACCAAAACAGGCCATAAGTTTTGAAAATTTCTCATAGATTCGTCAATCGGCGCCAAAGTTATTGGGAATAGAATGTTGCAATTTTCCTATGGTAACTAGGTTCTAACTATAACTACCTACTGGCAACCGCCAGTAGGTAATATATTAGAAGCAGCGGGCACAGCGCTTCCACAAGCATTGACTCACTGGAGATTTTATTTGTAACAGGTCGGCATCAGCGGCACCCACTTGGGTTGTATTGAAAAATGTTTGGACTACATCTACCACATTGCTTTGCGGCATGCGCCAAGGAAGGCAGGAGAGCCTGCTGGGAAGGGCAGGACTCCGTGTAAATAAATGCAGGCGTTTCAAACTAAGCTGTTGCTGTCTTACCGGTTTTGTGCTCTGGAAAAAGGATTTACCTCCGAAACGCGTCAAGCAAGTTGCAGTGTTTGTTTAAAGAGCAAGAGCCTGCCGCTGACCCCACTGTATGAGATTACGCTATCGCGAGGGCTCTCTCACTTAAGGGCACCATGTCACATTATATATATATATATATATATATATATATATATAAATACACACAATTCTCCTTAATTTTCGAAGAAAACAAAACAGCACTCGAGGAGTTTTCATTCACACAAGTTTTTATTGTACGGGGGTTTACACAGACGCGTTTCGGCATGCTGCCTTCTTCAGTGTGGATTACACATATACAAAAACCGGCATGTTGATAAAGCATTTTCTGAATCATGGAAAGTGACAGAGGACTGACCCCACTATGGTCACTGTAGGCGCCATCTTAGAATTGTTTAAATACACCGTCACAGTATATACAAGGTGCCAATAATAATATTATCTATATATATATCCTACTGGCGGTCGCCAGTAGGTAGTCATAGTTAGGACCTAGTTTCTATCAAAAAGGTGATTTTTAGTTGCATATCTTTGGCGCCGATTAATGAACCTTCATGAAATTTTCCCCAAACGTTTGTCCGTACTTCAGCTGCGGTCCGAAAAGTTTTGGGGTGGATTCCAGCGCTTCGTAAATATTTAGCCCCCGGGTGGGCCAAATCCCAGGGGGCAATCTTATTGTAATGCGGGGCCCCTCAGCCCTGAGAACCACCACCCCTGGGGCTTTTTAAACATATTTACAGGGGCTCACAGCCCCCCAGCCCCAGGGACTGCCACCCCCCCCCGGACTTTTGAATTAATGGGTGGGAAGGCTCAAAGGCCCCCCTCCCAAGCCCCGGGGACCGCCACCTACCGGGGCTTATCTAAATTTTTTTCTGGGGGCTCATGGCCCCTCCGCAGCCCCGGGGACCGCCACCCCCTGGGGCTTGTTTAAAAAACAAAAAAAACTAACCTGGGAGGGTGGGGGGGCTCACCGCCACCTCCCGAGGCACTAAGTTTGCAATTTGGGGGGGAACGTTACGTTACGGACCCAGGGACTACCACCTCCCCGGGGCTTTGCTAATGTTGGGAGGAGGGCCACGCGGCCCCCCTCCTGGAGCCCTGTCATGGCCCTGGGGACCTCCAACCCCCAAAGGCCGGCTCCTGCAGTGTCCTGGGGTGCCCACCCCCGGGACACTGCAGTTTGTTATGGCAGGGCGGGAGCCTCGCGGCTCCTGCCCTGCCATAGCAAACTCTGCTTTGGTATTTGGAAGAGAGAGCAGGAAACCTGCTCTCTCTTCCAAATACCAAAGCAGATTGCTTTTCCACACAGGGAGCTGCATCTTAGCAGCTCCGCGTGTGGAAAAGCAATGCCGGCTCCTGCAGGAGGCGGGGAGCCGGCGGGTCCTTGGGGGGATTGGGGACCCCACCATGGTCCCCAACGGAGAGGGCTAGCCCCAGGGGATGGGGTCCCCGGCCATATTAGTGGCACGGGAGTGGGGCCACACGGCCCCACTCCCCAATTATAAATACTACATTTTTTTTTTTTTTTAAAAGAAAGGCCGGTCCCGGGGGATGGGGTCCCCAGGGCCATAAATGGCCTGAGATGGGGGGGGGGGGGGGGCACACAGCCCCCCTCCAATAATTAAAATATAAAAAAAATGGCCATGCCCCAGGGGATGGGGTCCCCGGGGGCCAAATATGGCCTCGGGAGGGGGGGCCACACGGCCCCCTTCCAAGTTTAAAAAATAAATAAAATAGGTGTCAGGCCCTGGGGGATGGTGTCCCCAGGGCCAATAAATTAGGAAAAGAAGGGGGGCCACACAGCCCCCTTTCTTAAAAATAAAAAAATAAAGCCCGGCCCCTCCCCACAGCACTCTGCAAACGCACCCCCTGGCGTGTTTGGAGATGTGGAACGAATTCCCCTTGAATACTGGGGTCCCTGCGGGCCAACAGGTGTTCAGAGGACATGCCCCTTTTTACACCTCTCTGCAACGCAGCTCTGTGGCGCTTAACCCCTTCGCTGCTCATGACGAGCTCAGCTCGTCATGAGTCACACTGGAGCTGTGCTTATGACGAGCTGAGCTCGTTATGAACAATGGGAAATCTGGAGTAACAGCACAGGAGAAAAATCTCCCTAGCAGCCAAGGTGTTAATAGACGTACCTAGGGGCTAGTTGCACCCAAGGATTCAAGGGGAATTAATCCCCCAATTTAAAACGCGCCACAGGTTGCATTTGCACAGTGGTGAAGGGAGAGGGCGGGGCTTGAGGTGACGTGTGCAAACAAGTTGGGGAATTAATTCCTCTTCAGTCCTGAGGGTCCCTGGGGGCCAAGTAGTCCACCAGGTACCTCCAGTAAGCGCCACAGAGCTGCGATGCAGAGTGTTGTAAAAAGAGGCATGGCCTTTGAACACCTCTCTGCAACGCAGCTCTCTGACACGTACTGGAGGTACCTGGTGGGCTAGTTGGCCCCCAGGAAGCCATCAGGAATGAAGAGGAATTTATTCCCCAACTTAAAACGTGCCACAGGGGGTGTTTGCAGACATGTCATCTCAGGCCCCGCCCCCTTCCTTCACCATTGTGCAAATGCGCCCCCTGGTGAGTTGTAAGTTGGGGAATTAATTCCCCTTAAATACTGAGGGTCCCTGAGGGCCAAAAAGCCCACCAGGCACCTTGTCAAAAACTGTGCTACCACAAGCACGGGAGCAGAATGTCGCAAGTTGAAATTTGTTCTTACCTGCCTGGCCTCGCATACCCCCACCTCTGCCATCACACCTGCACTCTAATTGTGGCAAATCACCGCGTTTTGCGGGTCCTTCGCCCCTGACTCGTGGCAGCCATCTTGGGTGAGTGGGTCCCAGCGCGCCAGCAAGTCCTCTCTCCATCTTGTTAGGAGAGTGCTTAGGTAGGCAAGGTTTAGCAGCGCGCCCTATTCCAGCGTAAGCGCTATCCATGCAGCGCTTGTTTTGTGGCAGCTCCTGATTTTAACTACCCGTTTTTGTATTTGATTTAAAACTTTGTTTTTACAGTTATTCCCTGTTCTTACCTGCCTGGCCTCGCATACCCCCACCTCTGCCATCACACCTGCACTCTAATTGTGGCAAATCACCGCGTTTTGCGGGTCCTTCGCCCCTGACTCGTGGCGGCCATCTTGGGTGAGTGGGTCCCAGCGCACCAGCAAGTCCTCTCTCCATCTCGTTAGGAGAGTACTTAGGTAGGCAAGGTTTAGCAGCGCGCCCTATTCCAGCGCGAGCGCTATCCATGCAGCGCTTGTTTTGTGGCAGCTCCTGATTTTAACTACCCGTTTTTGTATTTGATTTAAAACTTTGTTTTTACAGTTATTCCCTGTTCTTACCTGCCTGGCCTCGCATACCCCCACCTCTGCCATCACACCTGCACTCCAATTGTGGCAAATCACTGCGTTTAGCGGGTCCTTCGCCCCGGACTCGTGGCGGCCATCTTGGGTGAGTGGGTCCCAGCGCGCCAGCAAGTCCTCTCTCCATCTCGTTAGGAGAGTACTTAGGTAGCCATGCTAACGCGCAGCGGGGACGCCGGACTGACGCCGGAGTTACGCCAGAGTTCAGCCCGTCTGTGCCCGTCCGGGCCCAGACGGGTTCAGGGCTGGTCCCTATGCCCGATCCACTGGAACCACCTCACACTCGTATTGGGTATAGGAGGGAGGAACTCATGTCCTGGCGGTCTTTGAAACCCACCACATGCAGATTCGCCCACGAGGGAGGACAACCATTCCTGCCTTGCGGGACATGTATTGTGGGTCAGGATACGGCCCCTGATAAATCGGTGCTCTCTATAGCTTTGTTGAACTGCCGGTCTCTACCCAGTCACGCCACAGAAATTAACTCCCTCATTCTGGATTTCCTCCTGCTCGGGTCCCGACATGGTTAGAGCACTTCCTCCAGGTTTTCTTATATCACATCTGGACAGGCCTGTGGGGCGGGGAGGAGGAATTGCCATCCTTTATAGGGACTTGCTAGTTTGTAAGGTTCAGGACGGAGGTATGAGCGACTGCGAGAGCTGTCAGTTCTCTCTTCGCTTGTCACCCACTGCGTCCATGGCGGGCCTTCTGATCTATCGTCCACCTGGGACATTGGGGAATTTTCTTAACTCCTTCCTAGAATCAGCCGCACTCCTTGCCTCCTCTACTGGTAACTTTGTAGCTTTAGGCGATCTTAACATCCACTTCGATGACCCCTCCAACTCTCTGGGAGCAGATCTGCAAGGCGATCTCAAAGCTTTTGGGATCAACTTGGCTAATTCGGGTGCCACACATGGGAAGGGCCACCTGTTGGACCCTATATTTTCAAACTCGGATTGCCTTAAAGTACTACCAGCGCTGGCTCTGCCTTGGACAGACCATTTTATGGTGCCTGCCCAGTGGCAGTTTGATGTCCCAGTCGCATCGCCCCCCAGGGTATACACCGTGGAAAGAGCCTGGTCCAGGCTCCCAGTGGAAACCTGGGCGGTACATCTGGAGGCGTCCCAGCCTCCCCCTGGGTCCAATCCGTTAGTTGCTGATGAGAATTTAAACATCTGGCTCAACAACTCGCTTGATGCTCTCCTCCCCAAGAAGAAACAACTCACCAGGGGTAAGAGTGGGATCTGTGCCCTGGTATACATCTGAGCTTAGAACACTGAGGAAGGGCTGCAAGAGGCTGGAGCGGACCTGGAGGAAAGATTGGAGCGAAACGAGCCGGAGAGAATATCGGGCGGCTCTTAGTACCTACAAATCCGCTATTCGGGTAGCTAAATCTGTGTTCTTTGAGGAGAGAATTGGCTCTGCGGCCAACTCCTCGAAAGAATCGTTTAGGGTCATTAAAGAACTCCTGAAAACTCCCGAACCTCAGGTCATTCACGATGACCCACGTGAGAAATGTTCAGAACTTGCCGCCTCGTTTAAAACCAAAATAGACAACATCTTGGCATCTCTCCCCCGGCTAGCCGAGGAGATTCCCTCTGATGGTAACCCAGGGTCTCAGCCCAGGGTGCGGTCAGCGGAGTTGGTTTCTTTCGGCCCTGTCACTGTGGAAGAAGTCCTCACAGTCTTGACGACCATGAAAAGTGGTTCTCCGAAAGACCCTGCACCAATGAAATATCTTAAGCAGGTAGCCCCCACCATCGGCGGCCCAGTGACGGACCTTATAAACCTATCTCTCACCCAAGTAGTGGTGCCCCCCAGTTGGAAGGGAGCGGTTGTCAAGGCTCTCTTGAAGAAGCCTAACCTGGACCCCGCCGACCTTGCCAACTTTAGGCCTATTTCCCTGCTCCCCGGCCTCAGCAAGGTGGCGGAGAAGTTGGTGAATAGTCGCCTATCGGGCTTCCTGGAGTCCAACTCCCTTCTGGGTGACTCCCAAGCGGGCTTTCGCCCTGGTCAGGGGACCAATACTGCCCTGCTGGCAGTCGTGGAGAATGCCAGGAGCATTTTGGATTCAGGGGGATCGGTGGCAGTGATCCTCCTGGACCTCAGTGCGGCATTTGACACCGTAGACCATCAGGTGCTTCTCCAACGGCTGTCGGGGGTGGGGGTCTCCGGGATGGCCCTGAAGTGGTTTGCGTCCTTTTTGGAAGGCCGGACGTTTGAGGTGTGGGAAGGCCACGAGAAATCATCATCGGTCCCTCTCCAGTGTGGTGTGCCACAGGGCTCATCGTTGAGCCCTACTTTATTTAACATTTATATGGCCCCCCTGGAGAGTGTGGTACTGCCTCTGGGTCTCAAGGTCAGCAGCTACGCTGATGATACTCAGTTGGTGGTAGGGCTTCCCCAGTCGGCTTACCATCCCGACCGGCTGCACACGTGTTTGGATAAGATCTTCACGTGGATGTGTAGCTCAGCACTCAAGCTTAACGGCTCTAAAATGGAACTGATGATGCTGGGGAATTCCCCTCCCTCCTTATCACCCAGCAGCTGGCCCAGCTGCCTGGGAGCGGCACCCACCCCCAAACAGGAGATCAAGAGCTTGGGGGTGTGGTTGGAGCAGGACCTTTCCTTCAAAACACACGCTAAAAAGATTGCAGGCGTGTGTTTCGGTCTGCTCCGGTCAGCCCGGAAGATCTTACCTCTCCTCCCAGTGGCCTCTAGGAGGTTACTCATTCAGGGGCCCATCATTTCCTGGCTGGACTTCAGTAACGCTTTGTTTTTGGGGGCCCCAGAATCCACCCTAAATAAACTGCAACAAGTGCAGAATGCGGCCGCCAGGCTCCTGATGGACCTTCCCAGGCGTCAGTCAGCTTGCCCTGCGCTGAAGGCGCTGCACTGGCTCCCTGTCAGAGAGAGGGTGAAATTCAAGGCACTCTGTATGGCCCACAAAATTCTGCAGGGGAAAGGCCCACCTATCCTACGGGATATGGTTCAATCTTATAAGGCCTCCCGCTCTCTCCGCTCAGACCATCAGCATCTGCTGCAGGTTACGAGGGTAAGGAAGGCAAGAACCGGTGGCAGAAGATTCTCCATAATCGTGGCCACCCTGTGGAACTCTCTCTTCCTCTGTACTTGCGCTCGGAAACGAGCTTCTTACGCTTCCGCAAACTTTTAAAAACTCATCTGTTCCCTGCCTAATTCCTGTGTTTCGTGTTGTGGCGTTTCTCTCTGGATGAGCGTGGGGATGCCCAAGGGTAACCAGGCGCGATATAAAACTCATAAAAAAAAAAAGCTCCCAATGCCCACCCAAGGGTTCCCAGCAACACGCAATTTCTATCTACGCAATGCCAAGGAAACCTCTGGGGGAAAGGGGTTGGGACAGAGATGAAACTTCTCACACCCGTCTGATTCTTTCTACAGCCTCAGACGCCTGCTACTCGTCTTCTTCCGGCAACTCGATGTTTTGCTGCAAAATAATCATATGTTTAACGCCTTCCAGCAGCCCACTCCTCACCCTCTGATCATTACCTTACCCTGAAGTGGTGTGAGTTAGGCTCCTTTTCTTTTGTGTGTGATACTTGGTTGTTGGATTCTGTAACTGTAATTAATATGATTAAGTCCTCTTTTAGTCTGCTAGTCTAATCTTATTTATTTATTTTTATTCACAGGTTCCTCACCAAGTTCTCTCTGCTGATGCTTCATATTGAGTAAGAAGGTAAGTGTTCTTCCTTATCTCTTATTCACCAGAACCTTATAACTAACAATCTTCCTTGTATCCTTGAAGTTCAATTCACTCAAGCATGTAGATACTTCTACATTAATATATACAACTATGTTTCTAAACTTGTTTTCACATTGCCGTACTTGAAAATGCTTGTGCTTGAAAATGCTTGTGCTGACTATTCTTTGCTGAGCTAACTACTATGAGTAATGCACATTTAAAGCGACACGTTTGTTTCGACTCATGCGCAGATCAAAGAAAAACACGGAACAGTCTTACTGCAGTGCAGGACAATTTTCCACTTCCTTAAGTGACCTCCAGAATCGGGAGCAACTCAAAGATAATTCTCTCTCAGGTATGTAAACGCTATGAACTTGTCTTTGCTGCCTCGCGGTTCAGGTGAAGTGCGCCACCAAACGGGCTCAACACCTGAATCTTACTGATGGCTGTCCTACACTAGAGCGCGCAATCGTGTTTCCAGTTGCTGTCTTTATGATCGCCATCTTAGGACCGACGGGCGACCGCTTTAACTTCTTCTGCCTTAATTTACTTCTTAGGTTAATTATGTTCACTGAGAATCCCTTTCTAGAAGGAACTTTAGTAATCCTGACACCTCCAGTATGCGCCGGGAGCTGCGTTGCAGAGGTGTTTAGAGGCCACGTCCCTTTTTACACCCAGCTGTGGCGCTTACTGGAGGTACCTAGTGGGCTAGCTTGACCCTAGGGACCCTCAGGATTCAAGGGGACTTAATTTCCCGACTTAAAACGGCCACAGGGTGCGTTTACACAGTGGTGAAGGGAGCAGACTGGGCCTGAGGTGACATGTGCAAACACGCCCTGTGGTGTGTTTTAAGTTGGGGAAATAATTCCCCTTCAATCCGGAGGGCACCTGGGCACCAACTAGCCCATCAGGTGCTTCCAATAGGCGCCACTGCGCTGCGTTGCAGAGAGGTGGTCCAGGCCGTGCCCCTTTTACACCTCTCTTCAACAGCGCTTACTGGAGGTACCTAGTGGGCTAGTTTACCATAGGGACTCTCAGGATTCAAGGGGACTTTATCCCCCAAATTAAAACGGCCACAGGGCATGTTTGCACACGTCACCTCAGGCCCCCCCCCCCTCCCTTCACCAGTGTACAAACGCGACCTGTGGTGCGTTTTAAGAGGTAGTTTTAATCCCCCTACCGTATTATGTACTAGGGTCTTACAGAGGAGGCCATGGTAATCACAGGGGTACTGCAACGCATAGTGTTCCCTAGTGTATGTAAGTGTTTTCACTGTACTCCAAGTGTCTTTCAACATAGCACTGGCTGTAGGACTGGTTAGTCAGACTCACTTACCACCAGTACCAGTCTGAAAATGTTGAGGGTACAAGATGATTTTGCAACAAGGTTTTTTCCTGCTCCCGGTTTGTTCATTTAGCACATTTTCCTTCTTCCTGCCCTTTCCTTCGTCTTTGAGGACTTCTGTTGCATCTTTCTGCATTTGTTTTTTTTCTTTCTGTGCGTTTTTTCTTCACATGTCCTACCTCTGTAAGCATAGTTAGAAACTAGCGTTTAAAAAACCTTTGAAATTCACTGAAAAACCATAGGTTTCAGGGGCGTTCTAGTTAGCTGGACATTTCACTCGTACAAAACCATTGACATTCCCCTGTTCTAGTTAGTTCAGCTAACTATTAATTGCGCGCCCGCAATGCACTGCTGATGACGTCACATATTAAATCACTAATGACATGGTCAGTGACATCACTGATGACATCATTCTTGTGATAGAGTGTCAGACCTCCTCTCACCCTAATATAACCTTTGATACACACATTCAAAAATAGAAACTAAAATGTTCAAAACAATGGACATACCAATACCAGTTACAACAACCTATTCAGTAATTCCAAGATCTACATCCACATCCACTCATTCACCAACAGTCCTATACAGTCACTCATACATGTACTCAATCATATGTACCTATACACCAATACATCCTGTTACACACCGCCACTCATCCATAGAGTTACTCACACACAGTTACTCATGCTAATAAAGAATCAAACATCTATTTACTTGCATATACAGTTATACACACACCAACACACTTACTTCTACAGAAACTTACACATACTTACTCTTTTAAACAATCACTTATAGAAACACATACTTATTCATAAAGGAACTCTGCCAATCTCTCACTCTCACATATACTCACTTATATACACAAATACTCACATATACTAGTTTAAAACATATGTAGTTACTCATAAAGACACTATTGAGACAGTCATTCATTCACTAACACACCCATACACTCACTAACACACCCATACACTCACTAACACACCCATACACTCACTAACACACCCATACTCACACTCATCCACCCATACAGTCCTGCACACATGCGGTCTTCAACACATACAAACAGTGAGTCACTCATTCATGCACTACGTAATACCCCCACCAAAGCATACAGACACTCATACTGATATAAAAAAAAAACAACTAATAACCAATATACACTCCTGTAGGCTACTCACCAACCCATGCAGCCACTTATACACATAGTGAGGGACTGATACAGATACTTATATATTTAAATATTACTCACTAACCCATGTATTCACTAAGATACACTTAGTTAAATCATATATTTAGAAACTTATATACCCATTTATTCTTCCATCGATCTTGAGATATACATATATAAAACATATTTAATTTTCAGAAAAACACATTTACTGGATGCTGTCATCAGTGATGTCATTTGAGAAGTCATCAGTGATGTCATCAGTGATGTAATATGTGACGTCATCAGCACTGCATTGCCGGCGAGTGCGAGGTATAGTTAGCTGAACTGACTAGAACGGGGGAATTTCAATTGTTTTGTACGAGTGAAATGTCCAGCTAACTATAACGCCCCTGAAACCTATGGGTTTTTTTAGTGAATTTCGAAGGGTTTTTAAATGCTAATTCCTAACTATAACGTGCCTGAAACCTATATTTTTTCAGTGAATATATATATTATTCTTTTTTTACAGTTAACGCTGGCCGCGTCAGTTTTTTTTTTTATTTCAGTCAAGCTTCACAGCCTACATGTGGCTGTACAGCATATTTAAGACAACATTGATAAAGCCAATAGGACTTGCAAAGGTGAGACCCAGTGCTTGTTTTTCTTGGTGGGAGGGGATGAGGTAAACAAGAAAGAGGGGGCTGGGAAAGCAATAACACGGAAGTGAGGGGAGATGGGGTGCAAGAAAGAATGCATTGGGGGTGTGGGGTAACGATAATGGTGAGAAAAGTGGGCAGCAAAGATGGGGCAAGCAGCAACACGGAGCAGGAGGGGAGAGTGAAGATGTCCTGTAAACACTTGCACTCTTATGTAATGCTATAACTAAAATAAAAAACAGTCATTGGCAAAGCCAATAGGTCTTGTTTTTGTGACAGAGTGCTTTGCCCATAGGTTTGAGCCAGGTTGCACAGTATCCGTGATGCGGTGCAAAGTGTCTGTTGTGGGGAGCATTTATTGCGGGCATCTGCATGCCTCAAAACACACAGTGAATACACTGACTAGTAGGCTCAAAATAATAAAAAGTACCTCTGAAAGTGCACGAGTAGTGGAAAGACACTGGGTAACAAAATGGAAGCAGTCTGTGGGCCATGCTCCAGGGTAGGAACAAGCACACAAGAAGAAGTGAATCTGGCACATGCTGACCAAAGAGAAGCAAGGAAATGAAAGTGACGAAGCCAACCAATGGTAAGCAATGGGCAGGCTTTGAGACCCCCTGCAAGAGAACAACATTTCTCACGATAGACAGGCATGCAAGGTCTCAGGTGAGACCTATAAAGCAAAATATAAATCCTGGCCTTGCTGGAGAAAACTGCACCACATAATCAAGAAAAATGAGCCAAGAACATTTTTAATTTTGGAAAAAAATCAAGAAAATCTTTGAAGAATAGTTTTAAAGCCAGTTGTGTGTACTTCAAAAACAGGTTAACCTCCAATCACAAATGTACAGCAAAATCCATTTACAATCAGAATGTGAAGGTTTAACAAAAACCCTCTCTTTTTCCGTTAAAATAAACTGCAACATAGCTGCTAAATAATAGTCAATAACTATACAGAAGGTGTCTACTGCCCAAACGCATAAAAAAAAAAAATAAAAAAAAATCAGCATAGAAGATTGAACTTTCCCCTCTATGGAAATAGTATCCACTTTTTGGCAGTCCTGTCAAACATTTGAAAAGTTGAGATAGACACCAGTTGTAGGAAGAGAAAAGCTCTTATTTAATGGCATTTTTACCACCACAACAATCCATCTGGTGCTTCCAGCGTCCCTATGCTACATTCTAATTTTTCCGCTCAGGGGGTTGAAAAATGATAAAATACAAGTAATGCTCAATGACAAAGATTTAGGTTTCCTCTAAACGTGATTGTTTAATCATTCAACCTGCTGTTCGGGACAACATTCAAATAAATAAACGTCAACATTCAAAATGTGTGTCGGCTACTATTTACAGTCAAGCAACCTTCCCTTTAAAGCCAAATTCTCAACCCATTCCTCTCAGGAGAGAGTATTTACACTGCAATAAATCCACAATTTTAGCCAAAAAGAGAGCGATGGAGAAAGCGTTCATGCGCTGCAAAGTCTTGTTAAAAACTCTATTTGTCCGGTCTTCCACCATCTTTCTTGTCTCTGCAATCTTCACAGGTGTCCTCCCGCACTATCTCCACTTCCAAACGTCCGATGTATAGAGAGATGGCACAGACCCAAAACAGCCCCAAAGATAACACTGCAGCTCCGCTCAGCATGGCTGCAGAAGCAGAAAGCATCATGGTCCGGCGTAGCATCACGAGATTGGCAAGGTAGGAAGCACTTCCATACGAGACACAAACTCCACCCAGAATGAAGAATCCTGCAGAAGACAAGCACGAGAAAGATCCATTAACCAGTGTCTTGGAACTCATTTTCAAGCATGCTGTATAGTACATGGCACCCCAAGTATCGTGTGACCGCACATCAAATTAGCCAACCCCAAGCTTCAAGAAGCCCAGAATAAATATGTAAGCAATTTTGACTCGACTCATACCCAACTCACCGAAATATGGGTAAAGTTAAATCTGATGAGAACAATTTTTCGGGCCTTCCCTAATTACTGCGGTACTCAACCAGCACTAATGCCAATTAGAGAACGTTACACTTTGCTGCGCCTTTAAGTGATGGTGGATCAAGGGAAGCTGTACAAGAGTTTAATGAAATGAAGAGATCAAAGACCTCACTGCATAGCTTGGTAAGCAGCGCTATGCAGAATTATTACACAGAAAGTGAGTCTTAAAAGGATTACTTCACATTCTGCTCAATCTTCCCGTAACTCCTCCAACCAATCAAGATTAATAGGGCTTAGCTGTAACTGAAAGAAAAAAATCACGAAGTAGTGATAGTGTTTCTTTCCTTTTGATACAATTTAAGCTAGAATAGCGTCCGTTAGGCAAATATGCTTTTATGGAATGGAGAGTCTCACAATGCAAGACCAGACAAACATTTAAACAGAATGCATGCTTTTACCTCAAATGTAGTGTTAAAGATAAGTGAACTTAATGTATGAATATAAAGAGCAGATATCCAAATATGTGAAATGAAGGTATATACTGCTTGCAGCAATCTAACATAATATATGAAAATGACTACAAGTGCATTTTATACATGTCTGGTCTGGTTTGTGGGGGGGAGATATTTGGTATTGAAACTATTTACTGAGAAGGTTGCAAAACAGTGTGGTGCGTGTTTAATTTTTCTTTTGCATGTTAATCATTTTGATAAAAAAAACTACCACCACAAAGTTACACAAAATGAAAACGTTACTTATTGGTTTGCAGCTCCTAGTGCTTTGGATTCATATACTTTGCACACTCCTGCCACCTAGTGTTGGATGTGCACATAGGATATTGTTTTTGTTCAAAGCAGGTATTTCGAATTCAGAGCGATTTAAGAAACCTCCCGGGAACCCACAAAACTTCAGACTACACCTTAGATTGAGTTTTCCCCATAGAGGGGAGAGAAAGCATATGCAGTGGTGCCAAGCAGGACAGTATGTGTTCTGGCGTGCTAGTTCAAACATTATGTATACATTCTCATCCAGGGAGGTGGGAGGATGCATGTGAACCTACATCATTACAAAATGCAAACGGATTGTTAAGGGTAGACTGAAATAAAGTGTGCACCTCCTTAAAGTGGTGGTCTGCGAGCTCTAATAGAATACGCATGGGACAAAATATTAAGACAGTTTTGCCCAACCTGTGCCTTCTGGTAGGTATTCAAGCCCATGCAAGAAATGTTTTGTGAACGTGCGAGTGCTTAACTGTGAGCCATGGCTAAGGAAAGCCTTGGTGGGTCCCTTTTGCTAGTGCAATGTGCCCTCGGCACAGACTATGATGTGCATTTAGTTGGGCGTAACGTATTCGGATGCATCACATGTGACTATCAGCAATCTCTAATTTGGAAATAGTTTTTTCATAATGAAGCTTAACACATGCAATTAATAGTTGCTTCATTTGCCTAATGGATTTCGTACGATCAGCGTGGTACACGTGGGCACTTTTGATGTCTAAATTGTATAAGGCCCTTTCTGCAACTGATTGAGGTTGGGAATTCTCAAGTCAATGGTTTGGTTAACATTCAGGACTTGTCGAATGAAGCTGCAGGGGAGGATTAAGTGGCTGATTGACTAAATTATGCTGCAAGAAAAGACAATTTATGTGGTGCAATTTGACACAAATTACTCTCCATTTTAATATTTTTACCGATGTAAAACCGAATGGGCAAAGGTTTCACTGTATTTCTATCAGTTTAATACCTAAATACAGCAATCAGCAACTGAAAAAGGACCTCCTGCTGCACCGAAAAGGACCCCGCTACTGTGCGGCATTTTTGTAAAGTTTTGATCCATTTGGGCCAGAAACACTTTTTTTTAAAATCTGCAAATTATGCGGAAGATGAGATTGTGTGTCGAGACCGACACTTCCATAATAAAGTATAAAGCACTGCCTCCACAGAATCACTTAAGCCCATTGGCCTAGGTTAACATGCAACCGAGACACAACCTTAGGAAGAAAATGCAGGTTTATCCCAAGAATGTCCGATTCTTTTGCCCCCCCATTATTTTGGCAAGCGACTGGTGAGAAAAGGCACTTTGAAAGTAATTGTAATGCACATGAGTGGAGCATCTCAAAAGGTGGCCCCATGAGCAGAGTAAAGACTAAACAGAAGTGCTAATGATGGTACAGGTGTTGCTGTTGGAGAATCACCTTTTTTCGACTCTCCATGAACGCTTTAACAACTTGAATTTTAAAGATAGATTGGTGTTGGCTATGTGTTGCCGCAGCTTCCAGATGAACCCTAGAGGTGTACACTAGGTTTACATTTTGCAGGTACAAGTAACGGATGAGGTCTTGTACGGAAGCTTGCAAGAGCTGCTTGATAAACACAACAGTACTTGGCAGGTATTTTTCATTTTTGCCGCATTGCAAGCCCTTGTAGGTATACAAGCTTCTTTAAGAATTAGAGTGCAGTCTTGTGAAATTTGAAGGTACCAGAACTCCAAGACTTCAGATACAAAATCACAATATTCAATCCCTTAACCCCTTGCATGCTTGTGACGGAACCGTTCCGCCACAAGCCTCGGGTGAGCTGTGCTAGTGACGGAACGGTTCTGTCACGGCCCGCCTCTGATTTCGCGCCTGCGCGGCGCGTTCCATTGAGCGGGCGCGTTCGAGACGGAACCATTCCGTCACAAGCACAGCTCACCCGCGAGCCGTGACGGAGCGGTCCGTCACAAGCACGGGACCGCCGCGCGACTGCCCCACCCCCTTAGCGCTGCGGCGGAAGAGCCGCCGCAGCGAAGGGGTTAAAAGACTTGGATGGCATAGCCAATCTAAATGATCTATGGTAGTGGAAGAAAAGCTTATGCAAATATCTCCGATCAGTTCATCTATAAAACCTTTGCCCATTTACAGGTGTGTGGGTAACTGGAGGCAAGGTTTTGAGATTTTAGGGGTTTTTGTGAGGTGAAAAGATTGACTGTAAGTGTCCCCTCAACAGCATAAGTATTTTTGAAGTACTTCTGCACACATCCTCCATTCGTGTGTTTGTTAATGCTCCCTGATTAACAGTTTGTAAGAATCAAATGTCTACTTCTAAAAGATACTCCTTTAGTAGAAATATTCGATGGCTAATCCCCCATGTCAGATATTTGTACTAAGTGTGATAGTTGGATTGACAACGTGTCCCCTTTTTTTGGATGTAATACATGGTGGTCATGTTGTTTGTGCAGCTGAGCACCATCTTGTGACTCATCATGTAGAAACCTCACAGCATCAACTGTACTGCCATCCGTTCCAGAAGTTTGATTTGTATATTTTGTTGTTGAGGAGACCATTGGCTCTGTATTGCGAAGTGGCCCAAGTTTGCACCCTACCCAGTATGGGAGGCATCTATGGCAATTAACACTTGAAGAAGGGGGTCAAGGAACAAGCTGCCCAGCAACAAGTTTGTCTTGTTCCTGTATGTAACACTGGGCTCCAAGAAAACTAGATCCACCCACTGGCCAGTCACGTGTGACCATTGCCTGGACAGACACTTTTGCAGTAGATTCATGTACAAGAGATCCATGTGCATGGGAGCATTTGGAACTATTGCCCTGCAAGCCGCCATCTACCCAGCAACTCATGATCTTTCTCACTTTCAGAAAATGCAACATCTTGAAAAGAGGCAGGGGAACTTTGAAATACCTTCATACTCATTGTTGGGGTAGGGTTTGCCCGTTATTGTTCTGAGTATGGCTCCCAAAAGAGGCTGCCTTTGTTGGGGATTTATAGAACAGAGAGATAGTTGGTTGAGTGAGGGAGGAATTGCGGTTGGCTGCTGTTTCTTCCCAACTAGTCTTCCAGATGTGCAATGAAATTAATGGTATTGGGATAAAGGTGCACTGCCACTACTGCCAGACAATTTGTGAACACCTGTTGGGCTTTTTGACTTGTCATTTGAGATGCTCTTCACACTGTAGTTGTTAGCGGCGGTTCAAATATTGGCCTAGGCCTTCCATATTTCTTGAATAAGCCTTGCCCCCTTTGATGTGGTGGAATTGGTTCTATTGCTCCTATCTGGAATATTGCTATCAGAATTACATTTTTATTCATGAACTGGAACGCAAAAGAGGTCCATATAAAACAAGATGATAAATTACATTAATATAGGTTTACACAAATGTGAAACCTTTTATGGAAATACACATTTTTTATGAGAAAAAGAGAAATTATTGCGCCACCACTACGGTCGTAAGATGTGACTACACAGAAGGATCATTGCGGGGCAGACCAGCAATACATGATTAAATTCCAGAGTACTCATATCACACAAATTACACACTTTCCCTTTGTCTCTGGAGTAAGTCCAAATCACTGATAACACATTTAGAGGAAGCAAATTCATATGTAATAATCCAAAAACAACAAAGACCATGCTTTAGATTCCATGACAAATTCTGTAGTATGGGTGGTGGGTTCATTGTCGACATTGCTAAGTTAGCATGAGCTTCGCTGCCACAAGTCTGCTTTTGCGCACGACACTACATGCCTTTATTTTGCAAGACTTTGTTTGTGCCCTTTTCACATGAGAACTGTCTGCTTTTTGCGTTCTCTGCTGTGCTCCGAGGTATAGTCTGCATGCGATGTACAAGGTCGATCAACAATGCCCATGGTTATTTTGTTCTGGGCTGTCCCTCGCACCTAGACATAACATGACACACAGATGCACTATTGAAAGTCGTATGTTTTAATATAGCAAGCGTAGCATGTTGTACATGCACTTGGAGAGAGACCTTTCCAGAGAGAAGAGCTGTGCTTGTCCGGAGATATAAACCTTTCATCTAGGCCTTGAGGTAGGGGGCCTACTGACAAAGCCCAGAGTTCTTTTTTATAATAAACTATATCTTATCACGGGGAGGGTGGTTAGGCACTGTAGTCCTTTTCCACTGTCTTTATAAAATGATATCTCTGTTTGTATTCTATGGAATTGTGATAATGCTGACAATATTGTTTTTATGCATTTTGCTGCTAGTAATGGCAAATGTACTGTTCCATAGAGTGAGTTAGTCAAAATAAATATTTTAAACTATACCGTGACTCTGAATACTCTTATTGTGGACAAGTATGAGTGAGTGAGCGAAAGAGTTGTCTTGCTCCCGCGATCCATGAGAGAGTCGAGAGTGTTGTGTTCTGGGTTGCCTAATCATTGGTAGCTTCGCTGTTAGTCGGAGAACGAATAAGACACTATTGCTAGTCGGTTTTTGGGAGTTTGGGTACGGAGTTGATAGGATGGTACTCCACTACCTACAGAGGTCCTGGTTTCCTACGCATAGTTCTGTATATGTGCATAATCCCTGCAACAATACTGCTGGGCTTCCAGTAACTGGCAGCAGGGGAACTTTCACCTTATATACATATAACAACTTCAGAAAGTGTCTCCAACCCATAGTGATATAAATGACTCTTAGCACATCGGCATGCGATGAGGCCTTGGAGGAGCAGTAGTTGATGTAATCCTTTTCGATCATACAGCCTGTCATAACTTTCTCCAAATAGGGGTATGATTTTACTACCTCCAGCTTCTTTGAAACCCAAACCCCTAAAATTACAGGCCTTCCTGACTTTTCTACCTTTAAAAATCTGTACCTTACTTTTTGATACATTAATTTCCAAGAAATGAAGAGTAACAAACTGATGTACAGAGACCAACCTATTGTTCACACCCTTGGTGGTTAAATTCAAGAAAATTATATCATCAGTGTACATCAGGCATGGAAAACGACGGTCACTAATACTCTGGTATCCTTTTTACTGTTTTCTAAACTATCAGGAAGGTCTAGAACAAAGTGAACAAGCATTGAAAATGCAATAGGTCCCGCCCTCGTTTAAGTTAATTACTTTAAGTGGCTTTTTAGCTTTGCTTTTATTAGTGTTTTTCAAACTTTCATGTACATAACATGCATATGTAAGCATATATGTATGCATGCATATTTACATAGATATGCAGATGTGTGTGTATATATATATATATTATATATACACACACACACATACATAGAGAGAGGTAGAGAGCGAGTAGTAGAGATAGAGTAGAAGAGAGGGAGCAGAGTGAGTAGAGTAGTAGAGAACGAGTAGTAGAGAGCGAGTAGAAGAGAGCGAGTAGTAGAGTAGTAGAGAGTGAGTAGTAGAGAGTGAGTAGTAGAGAGTGAGTAGAGAGAGAGAGTAGTAGAGAGAGTGAGTAGAGAGAGAGAGTAGTAGAGAGAGAGTAGTAGAGAGAGAGTAGTAGAGAGAGAGTAGTAGAGAGAGAGTAGTAGAGAGAGAGTAGTAGAGAGAGAGAGTAGTAGAGAGAGAGTAGTAGAGAGAGAGTAGTAGAGAGAGTAGTAGAGAGAGTAGTAGAGAGAGGGTAGGAGAGTAGTAGAGAGTAATAGAGAGAGAGTAGTAGAGAGAGAGTAGTAGAGAGAGTAGTAGAGAGAGAGAGTAGTAGAGAGAGTAGTAGAGAGAGAGTAGTAGAGAGAGAGTAGTAGAGAGAGAGTAGTAGAGAGAGTAGTAGAGAGAGAGTAGTAGAGAGGGAGGAGTAGAGAGGGAGGAGGAGGGAGGAGTAGAGAGGGAGGAGTAGAGAGGGAGGAGTAGAGAGGGAGGAGTAGAGAGGGAGGAGTAGAGAGGGAGGAGCAGAGAGGGAGGAGCAGAGAGGGAGGAGCAGAGAGGGAGGAGCAGAGAGGGAGGAGCAGAGAGGGAGGAGCAGAGAGGGAGGAGCAGAGAGGGAGGAGCAGAGAGGGAGGAGCAGAGAGGGAGGAGCAGAGAGGGAGGAGCAGAGAGGGAGGAATAGAGAGGAGTAGAGTGAGTAGAGTAGTAGAAAGTGAGTAGTAGAGAGTGAGTAGTAGGGAGTGAGTAGAGTAGTAGGAAGTGAGTAGTAGAGAGTGAGTAGTAAAGAGTGAGTAGTAAAGAGTGAGTAGTAAAGAGTGAGTAGTAAAGAGTGAGTAGTAAAGAGTGAGTAGTAAAGAGTGAGTAGTAAAGAGTGAGTAGAGAGTAGTAGAGTGAGTAGTAGAAACTTCTCACAGGTTCACTCTCCGACATTCTCCTTTAGTGCCTACAAGGAGCAGCGCCCAAAGCGCTATTCTGTGTAATTAATATGTCACTTCTAAGTCTGCACTGGCATATATGGAGCTGTTGATGAGTGATTACTCGTTCTCATCTTAAAAATCTGCAAGGCGGCTAAGTGATTTAAACACTCACTGCTGTCATCTGGTTATACCTGCGGGTCCCAGTTTGCAACCTGACAAAGGCCAAAAGCATCAGTCCCCCTTGGGCTTATAGACTGAGTACCATCAATTGGTACTCGGTTTACCGGACCTCACCACACCGAATATTTACAGTGCTTTGAAACTGCTAGAAAACGTGGTATAAAGCAGTATATAAAACAAACTTATGATGGTCATCAGTATACCCAAGCATGCCGATTGGGTGAGAAAGGATACATCCATTAGTGCTTCCTTTGAAACTCACCTTCTAGCTAGCTAGATTTGCTAAACTTTAAAAGGCCATCAGTGGATGAAGCCACAATACATCTCAAACCCCCAGCTGACGTCACCAGAGAAACAAACAATTTAGAAAGCCTGTTGATGACTAGGGATGCAGACCTGGGAACAGAACTGTTTTTTCTCTCCACTGGATGCCCCTTTAAGTGACTGACTACCAAAAACTAACTCCGTAAGCAAATAATGCACTGAGCCTCCTTCAAAGACTGTCCAAAATGCTGAGCCTGAGCGCCACGTAAAACAATTCCACCTGAAAGAACTTTCTAAGACGCCCGCAGCAAAAGTAGAGCTACTGGAACCTGAATAGTCTGAATCACCCAATTTCTGTGAAGGAGTCAAGGCATTGGCTGGAGGAGCGCAGTAATTATAGTCCCCTGAACGTAAGTCTGCTAGTTTCTCGAATGCTGCTGGAACTCACAGTGATGAGTTATGCGTTTCCACTTGCTGGGACATGGCTCCAACTCATGATCAGAAGACAATGATTTAACTTCAGTCACTGAAATGGCTTCCTGCAAATAATGAGGACACCCTACAACCGTCAACCACTTTGGATTCTCTGTACCAAAATATTCGGAGGCAATTTGTATATGAATGACTCACAATAGGGCCAAGGGGTATGGGGAGATAATGGGAACACACCCTCCTAGTTCTGTACCAAATGCAATATCGGGTTCCCCTGAAGAGACCAGCATGTGGTCTGCAACAATCCGCAAAAGAATGCAACAGTCTGTCGAGGGAGAGACTCCTTATTGCAAAGGAACCCGCTAGGAGTTCCAATCGATGGTTTGAGCTCTGCCTCTGACCGGCGCCCCCCATTGGGGATCGGACCGCATCTCGCACCCAGCCCAACCGGCTGGCGTCTGACTCAATAATCATCTCCGGAGAAGAGATATAGAACTCTCTGCCATTTCAGGCTTCAATGTGATCCAACCACCAAGACATTTCTGTCATGGCCTCAGACATCAAGCTGACTTGGTCCGAATATTTGAGGCCATTTCGAAGGTGCTGTATCCTGAGCTGTTGAAGGGCTCTGTAGTGTAGTGGAAGACAGCTTGAATTGCGGAGGCCAGAGGCCTACGGTCCGGGCTATCGATTTCAATGATACTGACAAGCTGCACAGGGAAGACCTCAATTCCTTCTCAATATTCTGGACCTTCTGAGGAGGAAAGACTAACTCCTTCAAGATCAAGTCTATCTGAAACCCCCAGGAACTCTATGCACTGGGTTGTGATAATAAGTGACTTCTGGGCATTGATAATGAAACCTAGGTCCTTGGATCATCCAATCTAGGTGCAGTAAGTCTGTCCAAGGTTAATATCATTCAGATAGAGGATCAAGCGCACTCTAGTCGCTCAAAAGGATTTGACCATGGGCCTATTTTCATTGCGAAGCACCAAGGTGAAGAGGACAGGACAAAGGGAAGGACTTTGAACTCGTAACATTGTTGGAGCCACAGAAACTGTAGAAAAGAACGACGAGGGGAGTAAATTGGAACTGTCAAGTGTGCGTCTTCAGTCTAAGCACACCATCCAGTCTTCTTCTTGAAGGATGTCCTGCAGAAGATGAAGGTCTTCCATCTTGAAATGCCAGACATACTCCAGGCATTGAAATCTTTTAGATTTAAAAATAGACAGGATCTGCACCTTCCTCTCCACAAGAAAGAGGGAGCTGAGAAACCTGCAAGGATGAGGAGTTATTCAACCTATAGCCCCTTTCTCTAGGAGGGTTTATATTTGTGATGTGATGAAATCCAGCTCTAATTGGGGTATAATACATCCCTATGGATGGGGAACTCTGGTAAGGGGTGTCCTAGAACTCGAACCTGTACCCCTGCACTGGTTCAAGGAACCGGGAGTCTTGAGTCAACCTTTGCCAACTGCATAGAAACAGGTTCTGCCCACCAAAGTAACTTCTGAGAGGAATAATTCTCAACCGCAAATCCGGAACCCTGAGAGGAACCCGGTCACCCTGTGTTGCCTTCTTCTGGAGAAGTTCCTTCCGCTATGGGCAATTGACAGAAAGTGAAGTTATAGGTGGACTCTTGCCAACCACCCCTACCTCATGGGTAGTAATCACATTGTGGACATGACCATAACCTCGGCCGGACTCACGCGCCCAGAAACGTACAACCATGCCAAAAAGGTGACAGAATACTTTGAGGAATCCATGGGGTTTGTGGAGCGTACTATATTTCACTACAAACTTGGTACATTCTTTAACAGAAGTTGCCCCAAACAGGAGGCCCTGAGCTACCTGTCCCGCTTCTGAAGATGCCAGCTCATTCAGTATGGGGTCCATTCTCAGGAGTATGGGCCACCTGCGCTCTGTAGAGATTTCGCAGTTCGCATTCACTAGCTGACACATGGCCCTCTGGGCCCAACCTACTGAAACATCAGGATCAATCGACTGGCTGAATCTTTGGCTTGGTTGTAAAATCTTAGTGAAAGGCCCTATGACGTCCAATAGTTTGTCCTGACAGATGCACCACACCCTGTCTAGTCTCTTCTTGGGGGTCTTTTGATTATTTTTTAAGAAGTGACCATTGTTGGGTTAACCTCAGGGGTGTTGGTCACTTTTCAGGGGAGGTCTGTTCCGGAGCATTCGAGTGGTGTCTGGGCTTACCCGCTTTCTCAAATCCTTGGCATATGTGGCTCTGCACATAATCACCCACCTCATAGGGGTGAATCCAATTGGTGGAGAGAGGGAGGATGATGTCGCCTGGCTCAAAATTAAGCACCTTAGGGTATTTCTGGGCCTCACAGTGATGAGTTATGCATTTCCGCTTGCTGGGACATTGCTCCGACTCATAATCTGAGCTACTGGAACCTGAATAGTCTGAATCACCCAATTTCTGTGAAGAAGTGGAGGCATTGGCTGGAGGAGCGCAGTAATCATAGTCCCCTGAAAGTACGTCTGCTAGTTTATTGAAGGCTGCTGTATGTTGTCCCTTTATGGATTTGGCCCTTGCTTTGCCTTGTTGGGATGGTGGACAGCCCTCATCTGCAACTGTGGGGTGGTGGAGGCCCTGGATCCAAACCTGCTGGAAAGCGTAAACTCGTAGGCAATGTGCAATAGGGCCCAGAGCCCTAACTAGTGCCTCATTTATCAACTGATGGACACTGGAGTCCATGCTTCGACTAAGTCCTGCTCTAGAGAACCTTCTAGGTCATCCTGGTTTTGGTCCTTCTCCACATCAAATTGGTCATAATGCATCTTGGCAGTTGCAGGGAAAAATGCCCAACTGAAGAGAAGTAACTTCGAAGGAGAGTGCCATAAAATAGAACCCCAGGCAGGCACAATACAGAGATAGATATGTCATGAGTGATGTAATATGTGAGGTCATAAGCAGTACATTGCAGGGGTGTAAGTTGTAGTTAGCTCAGGTAATTATAACTGCTGAATTTTGCTGGTTTTGTACGGGTTAAATCTAAGCCTAACTAGAATGTCCCTGTAAGCTTTGGTTTTGTAAGTGAAAAAAATAAATAAATAAAAATCTATCTATCTATATCTCTCAACTCCACGTCTCCCACTTTCGCTGAGGCAACAGAGCACACACGGGACCCCAGGTGAGCTGCAATAATTCCTTTATTCGGAGTACAGCATGACGCGTTTCGTTTTATTTAAAAACTTCTTCAGATGCCGCCAGGGATTAGCAAATGCTTCTCTCGCCCTGCTTTTCAAGCACTGTGCCCCACTGTGATAGGTTGGAGCACCGCAGGCGTGCACTCGCTGGGTAAGCACAAACACAGGGAGTACACCCATATGCAAGTACTTGCCCCAGTGGGCGGTGTCCGCTCCCTTCACCCCAACGCTGGCCAAAGATCTTCAATCCGGGCGATGTTGCAGCTTACTGTGTCCCGCACTCTGCCGCTGTGATCCCGGTACAAGCTTGTGCATGCTCTTTAAGTAAATAGCATGTCCATACGAAGTTGTTGTCCATAAATATATGGCCAGGCAAATCTCGGGTCTGCGGCGTGTCCTGTCGTTACCACACAGTTTGTAGTTTGTCCATTGTGCCACCACATACCCTCAGACTCCAAAGGGGTGGGTACTCAAAGGAGTGTTCATGGCCGCAACCCAAACCATTCCTTTATTCGGCGTACAGCATGACGCCTATAGTAAATTTACAAACCTCTTCAGATGCGGCCAGGGATTAGCATATGCTTCTTCCGCCCTGATATATATTCTTTGAGATTATATATATATATATATATATATATATATATTACCTACTGGCTATCGCCAGTAGGTATATATAGTTAGAATTTTCAAAAATCCCATAGGGAATAAATCCTATGTCTAATAACTTTGGCGTTTGTGGACGGAATCGGCTGAAATTTTCAGGAAAATGGCACATTTTGTTTCTGAGCAGCCCTTGAAAATTTGGGGGGGTTTTGTCGAGGGGGGGCCGAGAAAAAAGGGGGGTCCCAAAACGCATTTTTCCCATGTTAATTTCCATAGGGCGGTTGGACTCACTTTTAGCTCGAACGGCTGAATGGATTTGCACGAAACTTGGCAAAATTGTAGGGACTGTTAGCCCGATGTGCCTTTACTAGGTCTCAATATATGTGCTCCAGTAGTTTGAGAAATTAACGTTCAAAACAAGATATATATCTGTAACAGCGCTCCGGACTGCGCTCCGGTTCGCTTACTTTTCGCGAAACGGAACTTTGCGCGCAGAAAGCTGATTGGCTTTCTGGTGTCTGTCAACATTCTAAACAGTCCGGAGCGGCCGCCATCTTATCTCTCGGTAGGATCGAGAGAGAAGAAGAGGTGAAAAACGAAGGGGGAATTTAATGAAAGGGGGCAAGGTATACCCCTCTTGACCCCCTAGGAATGTTGTTGGGGTTATTAAAGGGTCCCGTGGGGAAAATAAAAAAAAAATGATTTTTCACGGTAGAAGCGCTTCACGGGCCGCGAACTGGGCCGCAAACTGGTAGCGAAACGGGAATTCGCCATTTTGTGCTTCGTTTTAATTAAATTACTAGGTATAAGGGGGTGCGGGAGACGTATCCTAATCCCCTATGTTTCCTGAGGATGGCTGAGGAGGCTCATATATGTTGATACATCTCTTCCAGCGGCTGTGCGTGAGCTTTTTTTTTTTTTTGCTGCGTGACGTCTGTTAACGTTCGATTCGATGGAAATCAGGAAGTGTTGACCGCCAATTTGTCACTGCGATAAAATATTTTGTTATAAATGAATCCTTATTGATAAACATTGTCTGCGCCATCTTGCCTTTTTTCCAATGCCACAATTTTGTCGTGCACGGCAGCCATTTTAGATGCCAGGCTGGTCCCAGGCTATCACCTACCCCTGCGGATGTGGTTTATGGCCCCAGCTGTAGAGAATCCAGACATGCCAACCCTCCCGATTCAGGCGTGAGATTACTGATTTCAGTGCTAGTCTCCCGCCTCCCGATCTCTGCAAGCAAAAACCCGGGGGCATATTACCAACAACTAGCGATAATTTTTGTCTCTAACTCGTTTAGAGACAAAAATTATCGCCGCACATCGCATTTTTATCGCAGATAAACCTTGCTATTAGCAAGGTTTATCGCAAATGCGATAAAAAACGGCCGCAATGCATGAATATCGCAGAAAAGTCAGCGATATTCATGGATTATCGAGCAAATGCTCTTAGCCATGTTATCCACCTCCCATTGGATAACATGGCTTAGAACTGCTCAGGTTAGGTGTTAGCTTTTGGAGATATTCGCGCTTAGCGCGAATATCTCCAAAAGTTGGTAATAGGAGATAGCGATGTTAGGGACTGTGTCCAGTCGCTAACATCTTGGCACGCCCACTTTGCATGTCATTAGTGATAAATATCACTGACATGCAAAGCGGGGCCCAAGATGGTCGCTATCTCCTTTTAGCTGTCACTAACTGGTGTTAGCGACAGCTTGGTAATAGGGAGATAATTTTATCTCCGCTTTCTTGGCTTTTAAAGCCAAAAAAGCGGAGATAAACCCCCTTGATAATATGCCCCACGATTCCTCGGGGGTTTCAGCTGACAAGGCTTGGTATTGTGTTACGTGGTAATTCTTCCAGGAAACGTCAGAGGGTCGATGCAGGGGTTCTAGAAGGGGTGATAAACCATTTAAGCCTCATGAACAAGCGCATGGTCTTTTAAAGATCTGTGAAGTACTCGGGGCGGCGGTGTGTGTGTGTCCTCTTTCAGGAGCGGGCGGGGGGGGGGGGGCACTGCCAGCAACTTCCAGGCCAGGCAGTGTTCAATAGTTGCATCACCCTTTCTCTGCCTGCTATTGCGCTCCATGCTTCGGAAAGGTAAGAAAAAGAACGTGCATTTGAGTTTAAAATGTCCGATCCTGTAGCAGTACACTTGCAAAGCCCACACATGACAATAACCCGATTCAAGGCCCCATTCACCCGTTTTTAAAAAAATAAATAACACTCCAACTAAGTAGGATTATACAACTTTATTAACATTTAAATATAACGAACGGAACAAAAACTGTAAAAACATTTAAACATTTTTCACAAAAAAAAAGCAACAATGGTCAGAAGCTGTCTTTTGTGCGAATAGTCCCAAGGCAGCACAACGTGCTGAGTTCTGGACGGCACCCAGGTGATGTCACCTGGGTGCCGCACTGGTTTTTGGGATCCTACAATGCAGCAAAGAAAAACAGCGTGGGGCGTCCAGGGTGGTGCGGAGGGAGGCCTTGTCAGTAGCGGTCTGTTGTGCGAATAGTCCCAAGGCAGCAGAACGCGCTGAGATGTTGATGGCACCCAGGTGATGTCCAGTAAACTGCCGCACTGGTTTTGGTATCCTACAATGCTGCTCCGAAAATTGGCGTGGGGCGGCCCGGGGTGGGGGGGGGCGTGGGGGAGGCGGCGTGAACGGGCCTCCCCAGGTGGCAGCCATCCAGCTGAGTTGCGCCCGCTCTTGCGGCTACAGCGTCTCGCTCACCATGTTGTTGAGTTGCTCCCACTCTTGCAGTGCAGCGATAGGCGGCTGCCACATGACTCTTAAAATGGCGGACGGCTCTTCGGTTTTGGGCCTGGTCCACTAAAATGGCCCTGGGACACCTTGGAACTCGGACGCTTGCCTGCTAGGGCTTGGGCTCCATTCTCGAAAAGCGTCCCCTCAGCCGTGAAGATTCTACAAAAGTCTTGGGGGCCCTCGACTCCTGCAGGCTTCCGGTGGGGAGCGGCTGCCATGATTGCTCGCGGAATGACCACGACGGAGCCACGAGATGGTGGTGCTCTCATGCTGACGCCAGCTTCAGTCTGAATCATCCAGAAACAAGGTGGGGCTTTCATCGTTTGGGAAAACAAAATGTTCTAAACCAATGAAAAGTGTTATTTTTAGGTCATATGACCAAGCCTTCCATCTTTAGGAAACCAAAAGTAAAATGAACCAATGAAAAGTTTTATAAACAAGTCACATGACCTGTTATGCGGCATAGGGCTACAAAAAGCGTAGAAAATCCGTTGGCACGTGAGGCGGCGTCAGTAGCGGACCGATGTGCGAATAGACCGAAGGCAGCACAACGCGCCGAGATCCGGATGGCACCGAGGTGGTGTCCAGCAAATAGCCGCACTGGTGTGGCCATCCTACAATGCTGCGCCGAAAGACGGCGTGTCCAGCTGAGTTCCGGTCACTCTTGCGGTACAGTGACTCGAACGCGCCGAGATCCGGATGGCAACGAGGTTGTGTCCAGCAAGTTGCCGCACTGGTGTGGCCATCCTACAATGCTGTGCCGAAAGTCGGCGTGGGGTGCCCCGTTGGCTTATGAGGTGATGTCAGTAGTGGACCGATGTGTGAATAGGTCGGAACCAGCACAAGGCGCCAAGATCCGAATGGCAAGTCCTGGATGTTGAGTGCCATAGTTGAGAGTTCTGAGCAGTGCTTGTAAGACTATCTGAAGCTTATTTGCACCTGCTGCAGCTTCACTATTGCCCAAGGTGGTGTCCAGCAAATTGCTGCACTGGTGTGGCCATCCTACAATGCTGCGCCGAAAGACGGCGTGTTCAGCTGAGTTCCGGTCACTCTTGCGGTACAGTGACTCGAACGCTCCGAGATCCGGATGGCACCGAGGTGGTGTCCAACAAGTTGCCGCACTGGTATGGCCATCCTACAATGCTGCGCCGAAAGACGGCGTGACCAGCTGAGTTCCGGTCACTCTTGCCGTACAGTGACTCGAACGCTCCGAGATCCGGATGGCAACGAGGTTGTGTCCAGCAAGTTGCCGCACTGGTGTGGCCATCCTACAATGCTGTGCCGAAAGTCGGCGTGGGGTGCCCCGTTGGCTTATGAGGTGATGTCAGTAGTGGACCGATGTGTGAATAGGTCGGAACCAGCACAAGGCGCCAAGATCCGAATGGCAAGTCCTGGATGTTGAGTGCCATAGTTGAGAGTTCTGAGCAGTGCTTGTAAGACTATCTGAAGCTTATTTGCACCTGCTGCAGCTTCACTATTGCCCAAGGTGGTGTCCAGCAAATTGCTGCACTGGTGTGGCCATCCTACAATGCTGCGCCGAAAGACGGCGTGTTCAGCTGAGTTCCGGTCACTCTTGCGGTACAGTGACTCGAACGCTCTGAGATCCGGATGGCACCGAGGTGGTGTCCAGCAAGTTGCCGCACTGGTATGGCCATCCTACAATGCTGCGCCGAAAGACGGCGTGACCAGCTGAGTTCCGGTCACTCTTGCGGTACAGTGACTCGAACGCTCCGAGATCCGGATGGCACCGAGGTGGTGTCCAGCAAGTTGCCGCACTGGTGTGGCCATCCTACAATGCTGCGCCGAAAGTCAGTGTGGGGTGCCCCGTTGGCTTATGAGGTGATGTCAGTAGTGGACCGATGTGTGAATAGGTCGGAACCAGCACAAGGCGCCCTGCACGGTTGAGCTTTTTTCAATGCCTGTTTTTTGTTGTTTCCCCTCCATCAAAAACAAAAAAAAAATATATAAAACTGTGCAAAAATACAAAAAAATGTTTAGAAAAGCAGTGCTTGTAAGACTGTCTGAAGCTCTTTTGCACCTGCTGCAGCTTCACTATTGCCCTGGTGTGGCCAAAGATCGCCCATGACATAGGCGGCCGGCTCCCGAGGTCCGGCGGAACTTTTTTCCTTTTCCTTTCTGCTTCTTGTCCCACAATCCGTTTCACCTGAAGACACGACCAGGTTCCTGAATGTGTGCAGGGGGACGCTATTGATTGAATGAAAATGGCGGCTTGACACAAAGCTGACTCAAGCGTTGCTGTTGATGCTATACAGACAAAAATTGGTTTTCAGTTTGTACATTCTTCAGGATTTTTTTTTCCATCCAAGGCTGATTGAGAGTTTGTAGAAAAATGGCTTCAGATTTTCCACATATTACTCTTCAACATTCTTCCTAAATGTAACAATGTGAGACTCACTAGGAGAACGGCTGTTTATCTTTCCTTTCAAAATGCTGCCAACAATATTTTCTGAATGGAAGACACCATCTTGTAGCATAAAGGGCCGAAAGGGGTTCTGGTCTGGCCGATTGTTGGTGGAGACATTTTGACTATATCTTGGACCTGCCCGGCCTTGCCCAAAATGGCGCCGGTATAAATGGGACTCGTAACTCCTTGCCCGCAAATGTATATCTAGAAAATTTTATTGTAAGTGGCCCTGTCTTATTTTAATTACAAAATGTACGTCCACCGATTCCGCAACTGTTAGACTCCTTAGTTCTTGCAACCTAATGGCCCGCTCGTTACGTTCCTCTACAGTGTAAATGTCTCCTCATCATATACGATTTCAGTTTGCTCCGTGGCCGGCCCACGTGGTTATAGGCCCGTATTTGTATACTGACATTTTCACAATAAAGGTTTTTAAAACTAAACACGGTAGTAGTATTTACATTGGTAAAGTTTTTACTTTTAGTCACTGTTTTCGAATCAGTAAAAGGCAAGTGAAATAAAGCAGTCCAATTACATGACGGATAAAAGGTATAATATGTAGGAACGTAGTAAAGATAAATGGTCAAGGGCAGTTGTGTTTTCCACTCCTGCAACATAAAGTGATCGATAAGAATCTGATAATCAGGCGTATCGGCGACTAAGACAGCAGGCCGAGTCTCTTTTACTCAACGGCTCCGTCATGGAACGAAGAAACGCCCTTTTTCTCGAAAAAGGAATATATTTTACTTGCAGGACAGTTGTAAATTTTCCGGGAAAGTACATTAGCCTGGAATATTATAACATATATGTTTAAAAAAAAAAAATGTTCGAAAACAATAAAAAGCGTAATTTTTAGGTCATATGACCAAGCTTTTCATCATTAAAATAACGAAAGTAAAATGAACCAATGAAAAGTTTTATTAACAAGTCACATGACCTGTTATGCTTACGTTACGCGCTGCGCGCCGCGCCCCGGATCACTTTCGGGTGCGCTAACGCGGCGTGTCATATAACGCATTACGCGACAACGTAGGTCAAGAATATAGTCAAAATGTCTCCACCAACCAGCGTTCGGAACACAACCCCTTTCAGCAGTCCAAAAAGTTCTGTTAAATGACAACAGAGGGGACAGGCAACAAGAACCATCAGTCAAAGAGGGGAGGGCAAGTTCTTCTCTTCCGGGTCATGTTGGGGCGCTACCGGAACTGATCGAATTGGTAGTCTACAGTGTTTCTGGATGTTTCAGAATAAAGCTGGCGTCAGCATGAGAGCACTACCATCTCGTAGCTCCGTCGTGGCCATTCCACGAGCAGACATGGCAGCCGCTCCCCACCAGAAGCCTGCGGGAGTCGGGGGCCCCCAAGACTTTTGTAGAATCTTCACGGCTGAGGGGACGCTTTCGAGAATGGGACCCAAGCCCTATCAGGGAAGCGTCCGAGTCCCAAGGTGTCCCAGGGCCATTTTAGTGGACCAGGCCCAAAACCGAAGAGCCGGCCGCCATTTTGAGAGTCCTGTGGCAGCCGCCTATCGCTGCACCGCAAGAGCGGGAGCAACTTAACTACATGGTGAGCGAGACGCTGTAGTCGCAAGAGCGGGCGGAAAACAGCTGAATGGCGGAAGAGGCACAGTGTAGCAAAAGCGGGCGGAATGGCAACTAAAACGGTAAAGGGGCGCCCCACTACAGCGTGTCTTCAGGTCAAACGGATTGTGGGACAAAGTCCAGAATAGAAGAGTCATCAAAAGGCAAAAAGTTCCGCCGGACCCCGGGAGCCTGCCGCCTATGTCGGGGGCGATCCCAGGCGACACCAGTGCTATAAGACTTGGGGAGGGGGTAGGAGCCAAGCGTCTTCTCCGAGTCCGTGCCATCACACCGCCCCTCGGGGGCCTCCGTCAAGCGGTTTAGGGAGGTACCATATAACATTGTTTTCAAATGCAGTCAGGTCCACAAACGACCCTCACTTACTTTGAGAATAGTGAAGCTGCAGTAGGTGGAAATAAGCTTCAGACAGTCTTACAAGCACTGCTTTTGTAAACATTTTTTGATTTTTTTGTATTTTTGCACAGTTTTATATTTTTTTTTTGTTTTTGATGGAGGGGAAACAACAAAGCACAGGCATTGAAAAAGGCTCAAACTCAGAACTCTGAACTATGGCACCCAACATCCAGGACTTGCCATCCGGATCTTGGCGCCTTGTGCTGCTTCCGACCTATTCACACATCGGTCCACTACTGACATCATCTTATAAACCAACGTTATGTAAATAGTTATTTAATAAAATGTTTTACCCTGTTTCTTTGCTGGTGTGTTGTCTATATTTTTAATATTTGCATATGGTTTGTCGTTATTTTGGGCGGGATGGGTGACGGAGCCGAGCTGTCTTGCAGCCCTCATGGTGTGGAGCTCAGTTCATCTCACTATTTTCGTATTTCTCATGAAGGGTTGTTTATAATATTTCTATTTTAGCGAGGTCAAAAAGAGATCCAATTAGTGGCCTACTGATTTTGCTCGATTACTTTTCTTTTTTTACACGATTTTTCACGATCTGCAAAGACTAAACAGAGTATTGCGACTTTGTGCTTGTTTGTAAATAGAGAATGAACCAAAGAGAATCAATTGTAAAACAGTAAATGCTTGGATAATAATCAATCAAATGGAGAGACAAGCAGGCAGGACGGATTACAACGGGGGTAAAGGCCTGCGTTAACTACTCTTCACTATCTGCAAAGAGAGAGTACTACTAAGAGAAAAGAGGGGAGGGGGGCAGCGTTCAAAGCACATCAGCGTGCATAAACACGAAAAAGTTTTTATCTATCACGTACTTGACATTTTAAAGCTTTTCATATTTGCTATTAAAAAACCATTGAAATTCACTGAAAAAACCATAGGTTATAGTCGATATATAGTTAGGAATTTGCATTTACAAAACCTTGAAAATTCAATGAAAAAAACCATTGGTTTTAGGCCATATATAGTTAGGGATTTGCATTTACAAAACCTTATTTTACTCGCATAAAACCATTGAAATTCCATATATAGTTAGATGCGCTAACTATATATCGCGCACCCGCAATCCACTGCTGATGATGTCACATATTACATCATTCATGACATGCTCAGTGACATCACTGATGACATCACTGATGACATCTCAAATGACATCACTGATGACATCACTGATGACATCTCAAATGACATCACTGATGGCATCACTGAAGACATCACTGAAGACATCTCAAATGACATCACTGATGACATCTCATTTGACATCTCATTTGACATCTCATTTGACATTACTGAGCACATCACTAATGACATCATTCATGTGATAATACGATGAACCTCTTCAGACTCTAATATAACCTTAGATACACTCAGTGTAAACAAAAACTCACAGACTGTCACTCATCCATGGAGTTACTCACACACCTAGTCAGTCTTGCAAAGAATCAATCACACCTCCATTTCCTCTACTATACAGTTATACACACCTTACTTATTCAAACATATACTAACACATATTTCATGACATGGTCAGTGACATCACTGATGACATCACTGATGACATCTCACATGACATCACTGATGACATCACTGATGACATCTCAAATGACATCACTGATGACATCTCAAATGACATCACTGATGACATCATTCATGTGATAATACGATGAAGCTCTTCAGACTCTACTATAACCTTAGATCCACTCAGTGTAAACAGACACTCACAGACTGTCACTCATCCATGGAGTTACTCACACACCTAGTCAGTCATGCAAAGTATCAATCACACCTCCATTTTCTCAACTATACAGTTATACACACCTTACTAATTCAAACATATTCTAACACATATTTACTCTCTTATACAATCCCTGATACCAGTTCACAATGATCCATACAGCCACTCACACATTCACTCGCTCTTATGCACAGTTATTTATATATGTCAACTCTCACATGTACTGTGTTTTACATATGTACTTACTTTGACATGTAGCACTGAGAAATCCATTCACTCACCAATACACTTATGCACACAGTCAACCGCCCATACAGCTGTTTCCACATGCACTTTTAACCCATACATCTAGTGAATCAACTGCTCACACATCTATGCACAAAGTCATACACCTCCCAGCCACCCACACACACTCAGTCTCCCATACAAATACTTGGGCAACCAATCAATAACCCATATAGTTACTCATATAGCTGCTGATCAACACATGCAGCAGTTTACAGAACAACAGACATAATGATGCACAAATTAAGACAGTTTAGTCACTAACCCATTCACTCAGTGAGACACATTTAATCACTCACTCATACAGTCAGTCATGCACCTACTAAATCCTTCATCCAGACACTTATACATCCACTCATTCTTCAATATGTAAGACATATTTTAACTTTACAGAAACATACAGTCACTGGATGTTGTCATCAGTGATGTCATCAGTGATGTCATTTGAGATGTCATCAGTGATATCAGTGATGTCACTGAGCATGTCATGAATGATGTAATATGTGACATCATCAGCGGATTGCGGGTGCGCGATATATAGTTAGCGCATCTAACTATATATGGAATTTCAATGGTTTTATGCGAGTAAAATAAGGTTTTGTAAATGCAAATCCCTAACTATATATGGCCTAAAACCAATGGTTTTTTCATTGAATATATATATATATATATATATATATATATATATATATATATATATATATATATATATATATATATATATATATATATATCAAAGAAATCTCCACTCCATTTCAGGAGAAAGAGCACACACATGAGGACATTCAGGTAAAGGCTTCTTTATTGAATTAAGCCTCCTCCAACCCAGCACAGAGAGACGCGTTTTGCCTGACACAGCAGGCTTTCTCAATCTGATGAGTGCCATTTTAATGGTAGCATTTATACTCTGTACACACACGAAGGGTGAGTAGAGTAGAGTAGACCACACAAGCAAAAAGACATAAACATGAATATCCCAAGCTTCAGTATGCGAGTGAGGGCAGTTTTTCCAAACAGAGCGATTTGCCTGCTTGGGATATTCATGTTTATGTCTTTTGTGTTTTGCTTGTGTGGTCTACTCTACTCACCCCCTTCGTGTGTGTACATTTGTTATTCATGGGGGTCAGGGGTGGTAGAGTTTAAACTTTTAGGACCCTCACCCCTTTTCTGTGTTGAATAGCATTTATACTCCAACATGCTCGTAAACATAGAAGAGTTACTTTATTAGCTGGAATTAAATTTAAAATCTGGTGAACAATTTCGTAAAAATACATTCCATATAAAATCTGCAAAATGTGGATATTTACATCCTAAATGATGAAGCATATCGTGATGCATCAACAATTGTCAACGTACACTTAGTGTTACCCACACCACTAGAGTACAGCAAATTCACTGTAAATAAACACCAGCATATTATAACAATAAAAACTTTCATGTTGCTCTAAAATATCTGAAAACCGAGGCCATATGTTTAAATCATTACGCTTGACACATAGTTACACTTCGCGTTGCCTATGCATCGCACTGCCGTGAACAACAGATAGAGGTGACCTGCTGGCACTAAATCACTCATATTCAGCCCAGGTAAGACCCCACAAAACTAGTTGTATGTTCATATTATGTTTCTAAAATTTCAAACAGGACTGATGGAATGTTCAGCATAGAAGGGGTTGTGTACCTCCCTTGCACCCGCATCACAGTCTAGTGCTGTTTCTTGCGTTCGCTCGTAATATGAAAGAGCTAAAGTAAATGTTGAATGGTGTAGCCGCCAGGGTGCGTAGTGAGCCCCTTTATTCATTCAAAACAAAATGTCAAGTCAAACATCTCATTGCATGACTACTATTCCCACAACGCATTGCTAATGTCGCGTGCAAGCACATCAAAATTCAAACAGGGGAGAGCAATTTGAGGCTGGCAATGAGAGCAAACTGCATTACACAACAGCATGGTGTGGCATAATGGTGTTTGTTAACCTACTCATTTGGTGGCACAAGCCTGGCAATGCTGTATTAGAGCCTGCGTTTCCCATGGCTTTATTACACATTGGTCACCGTAAACATGAGAGTGTAAAGTCAGCAAGTCTCCTCTCCTAGCGACAAATGTTCTATGCGGTCAAACATTAATGCGAGGTAGGGGAGGCCAATTATATAAAAATTAATTAGCCCCAAGGTCCTCACAGCATGACATGGTGCCCAGTCACCATGAGTTACACCGGTCTTCCGAGTAGGGCATTTCTAGACAAGACCGGATTCGCCCTGCGCCGAATGCCTATTGGCTTCTTTGCAGCAGAGGTACTGCCTCACATACTGCGGTCATCCGCAACTGTGCAGGGGTGTAAGTTATAGTTAGTTCAGGTAATTATAACTGCTGAATGTTCTGGTTTTGTATGAATGAAATCTAAGCCTAACTAGAATGTCCCTGTAACCTTTGGTTTTTAAGTGAGAAAAAAAAACACACGTATACATACACACACCTACATATATATCCCACAACAAAAGCAGAAGAATACTGCTGTACACCAGTCTCCGTTCTCCATGCGTTTCGACTCCATGAGTCTCCTGTTCAGAGTACTTACTCATAATGGTAAGGAGGAAGTGACAACATGGGGAAATCAAAGCCTTATTAGCTGCTGAACAAACCTATAGAAATTTTACAATACAGCAGTATGTGCAATCTCTACTTACCATATAAAACTAGATTTTACAATACTTCACAGCAAAGAGCGTCGAAAACCAAAAAGCAAGAATGGCAGAGACCATATAGAATATTTGGTGTTACAATAAACCGGAAGAAGGACATACTAAATTTGCATGGTGATTGTAGATGCTGATCAAAGTTGTGCACTTAAACCATGATCTTATTTCCTTGGTATTATGTTTCGCCTTAATATCACAAAAACAGAATATTAATTTCTTCAAACGATCTGGATTAAACAGATTTTGAAATATACTTGCCATAAGCTGCTTCTTGGCCAACATCACTCTGAACGAAAGAAATCACCCCAATTCCGGTGGCAAGCAAACCATTTCGAAACCAGGAAAGGAATCCTAGGTGAGAATACCAGAATAGGGTTAGAACGTGTTGCTTCGCTATCACCGATAATGGTGCTTCAACAAACTTGCAATCGCATGCCAGAAGTTGAAATACTGTCATTCAGCAGTGTGAAATGTGTTTTTTTGAGTTAAGTGGGCATATGTACAGAACAGGAATAGAGCAGAACATGAGTAATATACTTGAAATGTTGCCATTTGTTGGTTAAGACATGAAAAATGGTTATGTTTGTAAGCAAGTATAGAGAACCCCTATTTAAACTCCGGCACAGTAGATATGACCAAGTCAATGCAGTTTAACAAGTCTTGGGAAAGCGATAGGTCTCTTTTTAGGATGCCAAAGCCGACCTACATGCTTTACCAGTGCTGGAATTCATTGGTGCTACTACGCAGAATGCCATGACCTAAACACAAAAGAGCCAATGTATTTAGGGGCCAGACTCACTGCTCCATTCGGTATGCTGTGGCTGGATGAAGCAAAATGTTAACGAAAAAGTAACAGGCCAATGGAAGCATGGCTGACTGAAAGCACAGGTATGTATGTATATATTGGATTTAAAAAAACACATGGTCTTTTATAAAGCAACCCTACAAAATAACATCAGTGTCAAGAAAGATGCCTATCTGACAAAGAGAAATACACCAGTTGACTCAGAACATGTCAAAAATCTTATTAGTAAAAAGTGTAATCACTGCACTTCGGGCAAGATACACAAAAATACTTCAAATAGGTGAACTAGCCCTCTATATCTAAAGGGACACGGTATGTTAAGGGACATCTTATGTTATCAATAAACTTCATATAGTTCTATTAAACTGAGCATTACTAACAACCATATACAAAATATTTACATCACAAATCTAATTATTAGTCTTAAAAACGCTATCAAAAATTATATTTAAACACAAATACCATAGAATACAATCCTATTTGTGTACACTCTTATAATATTTTGTAGTAGATCATTCTGTTACTTTCATCATTGTACAACAAACATGAACGGTACGGTCTGAAAGCAGTAATGTGGTGAAACAGAATGTCGAAGCAGCGTTCTGGTGGGCCTATGGATTCACCCCACATTCCTTACCACCAGCAATCACATGAACCTTAGTATACAAGCAATCTTTTAATCTCCAATTATTCAAAAATAATAATGGTAAAAATACGTTTTCTACCGGCACTTCTGTCTGAGAGGTAGAAGGCAAACATTGATGGATTTGGTCATTAAAGGCTTCCTAATGTCATCATTGTCTCAAATAATGATGGTCTGTCTGTACACTGCTTTTTAAACAACAAGAGTAACCCAAATAAAGTCAGCCAGGGACCTTGGGAATCAATTATTTAACACAACAGTGGTCCCTAGTGGAGAACAGAGATGAACCAAAAGCAATAAATACAGACCCAATAAGTACTGTATTACTTAAACATGTCCAGCCTGACAAAGGTTCAATATTTAAATTGGCGAAAATTATTAAGGATTCAGCACACAAGGATACTGAAAGTGGGACACAAGCCTGTGTCCTACTACAAAGACATTAAGACATACAGTTGGGGAAAAATTTAGGGGAGGCTCAGGCAATGCTCAAGGTTAGTTTTCAAGACAGATCATTAATTAAACAAACACATCGCAAGGAACAACTCTACATATAAAAATAGTGACATCAAAGTGTATGTATGAGAAGTTGTGTGTCGAAGACGATTCGATCAGAAATAGCGATGAAAGGATCATCTTCAGGACATTAGATAAGCATGCCTGTTAATACGTGTCCTAAGTATGATACAATAATGAATCAGTCATAAAATAAAATTACAGTAGGAGAAGGGGGGGGGGGGGGGGGAGAAAAACATAAAAGGTAGAGTTAGAGGGATGTATGTGGACGTAACCTCCAATACTTAGTTAGCCAGTCAAGTACAGTAGCAGGGTTTAGAGAAGCACCTGCTAATATAGTGACAGTTTTAGTCGAGCACATGCTAAAAAGGTGAAGTCACCTTACACATGGACAGCAAATTTGCGACGTAACCTAGCACATAAAGAATAAAATTGGCGCAGTGATAAAGTGTTTCAGATTAAAAAAGGGGGTTTGCGGTGCAGTGACAGTGATATGGCATGTAAAAAAACAGCGCAGTGACTTGGTGTATCCATCAGTTGCCCAACTGATTCATACATCAAGTCACTGCGCCGTTTTGGAGGTTATGTCCACATACATCCCTCTAACTTTCCCTTTTATGTTTTTCTCCCGCCCCCCCCCTCTTCTCCAACTCTACATACTTAGGCACGTATTAACAGGCATGATTATCTAATGTCCTAAAGATGATCCTTGCATTGTTCTCTTGGATCGAAACATCGTCGACACCCAAAAACTTCATACATACACTTTGATGTCCCTTTTTTATGTAGAGTTGTTCCTTGCTATTTGTTTGTTTAATTGATGATCTGTCTTGAAAACAAACCGTGAGCATTGCCTGGGCCTCCCCATTATTTCTTAAAAGGACACAATATCTCCCCCGGTGTCCCTAGGGGCTCGAGGCGTCCTTCACTTTCCGCTCTTCCAGAAATCACTGGGCCAAAATGGGCCTGCTCCCCGCTCCATATACAAGCACTGAGCACCTCTCAGGCACCCTAGGGCTCCCAAGGCTCGCAGATAGCCCTGGCTCTGCAGCTGGATTCTCTGAGCTAAGCCTGCACAATGCCTTCTTTGGATCGGGGGCCCAATAAAGGCCTTGGTAAAACTGGGCAAATAGGAAGCGGGGGCCTTCCCTTCCAGTGACTAGGTATCCGCCGATCAGCACCCGCTGTGCACCCACGTCTGCCCACCAGCAGCGCTGGGTTGCTGGCCTCTCTAGACCCAGTTCGCCTCCATTCTTTAGTTGCTACCCCACGCTGTGCAGCCTAACTCGGTCCCCCGGCGAAGTTATCACTTCTCAGGTGGTCACCTATACACTGTCGGCTCTTCATCTATCGGGACGCGAGGGGGGGGGGGGGGGGTCGCACGCACCCCGCCTGCCTTTTAAAGTGCTGCCAGTCTGCCCCTCGTCTCAGCACTCCTGCAAGGCCTCCAAATCACGGGTCCCAGTCTCCTCGCCTCAGGTCTCTCCTTACCGGGCAGCAGAAGGGGAGAAAACAGGAACTGCCACTGTCCGATTCTCTTTACCCACAGCGTGCACCCAGGGACGGCCGACCTCAGCTGGGTGCCTTCTCTTTCGCAGGCCTCTCTGCCACAGGCCTCTCGGACGTGGCTACAGCCCCAGTCACTGCTTTGCCGCACCGTGATGATCGGGTCTGCCGGGCCGTCCGTCAGCACCTCTCGGGTTGCAGAGTCATAGCTCCTTGGTCACTCCGCCCATTTTGCGCCCAAGAGTCTCGGCCCCCATCTGGTCAGCTTTCAATCCGCCGCAGATTAACTGCTCCACCCCTCTGCGGCCGCCATCTTGCCTCGCATAACAATGACTTACGGGAACCTTCCCCGGGACTTAAGGCTAGTATGGGGCATGGTCCTAGGCAGCACCAACAGGTCACCAATGGAGGATCCAGGAGCAGAGGTGTGTTTTTCAATGTCAGGTGATTTTGGTATTTTAAAATCATAATTGAAGCACTTCGCGGTTATGCTAACCTATGGAGGTAAAACATGTATTGTATTCGGGCACTCAACAGCGACACACAGGACAAATCTTCTGGACTTCACGTGAATATAGAGCAAGGTCCAATGCATCAATAACCGTTCACTCCGGGCAGTACTGGGGCAGCTGGGTGCAGAGGTGAGTTACAGCGTTGGGCTTTAATCAAGTCTATAGAGATGGGTCCGTCAGAAAAGAGGCTGAAGGCTTGGACTCTGCGACCACTTGAGCTGAACCAACAGCGGAATTCAACTCATGCAATACTCAGGGATGTGGGGATACCTTTGGTGCTCTTCTTCAGTGACGACAAGTACAGAGGTGTCTATTGACATCAGGTTTTCATCACCGGAAGCACTTGCGGTATAGGAGGCCTGCAAACAGAGGATGCAAGCTGCGTTGGGAAATTCACAGTGGGCAACCCCAGGTGGGCTTTGGTTCTAGAGGACCATGCAGGCACTGTTGGCCCACTTCAGCTCGTGCTAGGAAGCCTGGGAGGGCAGGGTTTTTTTGCGGCGTTGGGTTTTTGCAGTCTGGAGCACTCGCAGCCTTCTTCGGGGTGCCTGCAAGATGCAGGGAAGCTGTTCCGCTGCTCCACAGGAGTTTGTGGGTCTTTATTGAAGACAGGCAGTCCTCCCAGGATTTGGAGGCATGACAGCTTGCAAGACGGAGCAACTTTGTTGCAGTTTCCATGGGGAACAGCAGACATGCCGACAGGGATGGTACTAAGTCAGTTCTAAGGTCTTCTGCTTGTGCAGCTCTTCAGTGTCCTGCTTTGTAGGTTGTCAGGATCTACCTTTCGGGGATCACCTAAATACTGGATTTAGGGGTGTTATGGGAGTGTAGTGTAGAAGCCAAAGTGCTACTGACCCTTGGAGTCACTATGCCTCCTATATGACCACTTCCAGTGCCAGAGTTCCTAAGTTTGCCATCACCCAGATGGCCAACTCTGAAAAGATGCACCCACTTCAGGTAGCCCACCATGGGGGTGGCACTAGGCTGAGGGCAGACATGCCTATCTAAAACTACCTAGTTTTCATGCCTGTCCAGGTGCCAAAGGGCTCTGGTCAAAAGGGGGGTCAGCTTTCTCTCCTATGAGAGAGACCAGATTTACATATCAAAGGCGGTTGGCCCTTTGAAGCTCCCCTGCCTTGGAATGCTAATCTATAGGTCAACATGTGTGTGTGTGTGTGTGTGTGGCAGGGGGAGGGGTAAAAACACCCCCTGCCCGAGCAGGCTTGGGCTCTGGCTTCAGAGGGCAAAGGCCCTCACCCTTGTGGGTCAGAAACTAGTTTCTGGAGGCAGGCTGGCAAGAAGCAGTTAGTCAGCACACCAGTAGCTGGTAGGTTTTCAAGAGGTACCTCTAAGGTGCCCTCCGGGTTGAAGTTATTACTAAATCCATCACTGGAAGCAGTGTGGGTTCATTACTAAGAGATGTTTGATACCAAACAGCCCTATTTTAAGTGACACCATCATTCAGCTGGGGAACTTGTTTTCACCAGTTTCCAGCACGTTTTAAAATGACTTCTCTGATCACTTGTACTGGCAGCAATGGAACTGACCAGCACTGGAGCATACCCGCTCACGCAGATATGTTCTCACATGTAATATAAGGCACCCTGCCTTAAGGCTGTTAGGCGTGCTGTAGGGGTGTTGTTTTTGATTTTGCTACACACGGTTGCTCGGGTAGGGCAGCGAGGAGCAACGCCTGCAGCGGAGTGAGGGCGGCCACAAACAAGGAAGTCAGTAGATCGGAGGCTGGGCTCGCCCCTTAAAGGTACAGGCAGAAGTGTGTGGCAACCTGCTCAATCCGGCCCCGGGAAGCGGAACAAATTACAGGCCTGAAATTGACGAAGTGAATTCGGAACGACCTGCCAGTTGTAGGTTGGAATGTCTAAGTCTGACTAGGGCTTGCATCCTTACGAGCCACTGAAATGGTTGACAGGAAAAGCTATTGAAAACCTATTGTTAGTAACAGCACCAAAAATAGCACACCGGCAGAGGTGGATTGGGAGGATAGAGGCCAGCAGGAGGTCTCCGGTTGCCGAGCATAAAGGACAAAAAGGCGCGAACAGGACGTGTGGGGCATCTCTTTGCTTTGTGCTGACGCGGGCCTGCTAGGAAAGGGCCGGACCGCGAGAAAGAGAACCTGAGTAGGCATCGCCAGGCACAACCTCAAGGCGAGCAGGGAGCAGCCAGGAATAAAGAATAGAACTGGAAACAAGGCCCTAGATCAGCAGGAGGTTGCCGGCCGCCGCAGTAGAGCAGGAAAGGCGTGAGCAGCGCTGAGGCCATTGTCTTTGTCCTGGAGGGCAAGGAAAGGACGCGAATAGCGCTTGGGCCACTGAATTGGGTATAGGTGGAACAAGGACTGCCAGGCTGCGGAAACATGTGCCAGAACCCTGTAAGGAGGACGGAGGTGGCATACAGCAGGGGCAGACAAACCCCTGGTGTCCAGCTTAAAAACTGAAGGGAGTAGCGATGACAAGGGTCTGTAGCCACCACGACGGCCCCTCAGAAGACACGCGGAGGGGCGATCCAGAGCGATCAGCAAAGAGAAGGGTCAGGACTGTGCGCAAAGCGGTAAAACGGGGCATGTAAGGGCATTGCAGGACGGTCCCACAGAGCAAGGACCAGGACAGATCTAAGGGAGCAAAAGGGCAAAGCAGGGGCCATGGTCCATGCAAACCCCATGGGAGACAGGGCTGAGACAGGGGCAACAGGATTTTCAAGGGGAATCATGGGGTCCAGGGGCTGTGAACCCGGTGGCGTGGATGCCCTGCGGCAATGGCCAGGAGCAGGAGGCCCCTTCCAGAGTGAAGCACGGGGGGGCAAGGGGGCAGCCAGAAGCAGGACCTGAGGGCGGACCGAGGGGGCAGCATGAAAAGGGCCACAGGCAAAGAGAAGGGGGGACCCTAACCGTGAGATGTTGTCCTGGTATATGCTGTCCACTAATTAAAGTGGGCACCTTGCACCAGTCCAAACGACCCTTATTGATGATTAGGTCAAAGACAACCTTTAAAGAAAGCAATCCTAGTGGTAGCTGTGGAGAGCAGCCTTCAGGCTAAGTCTCGAAGGAATATAAAGCAGCTTGTTTTACCAGATTTGAACCTCCTGAATAACCAAACTAAAGGAGAACCACACAAGAGATATATAAACACATGTATCTATTACTAAACACTCTTTACTAACCTCTATACGAGATTAGAGAACAAGGCACAAAATTATGAATCAATAGAACGACTGTAAATAGCACAATACACAGCAGGCTCCAGGGGGAGTCCGAACCATCTACTAAGAAAGGAGTACAACAACGACTTGACTAGACAGTGCCTAGAGCACATAGAATCGATTGATTTGACCCCAAGGAACCACACAAAGTAGTGACACGGGGGACCCACAGAGGACGGCTGCAGTTTGAGAACACAGACGCGAGCAAATTCTATGGGAAAGTCGCGGTTGGAAACTTTGAAGAGGACTTCAAGAAAACCCATTTGGAACATAGAAGGTTCTAAGGCGATCACCATTGTCAGTATCGAAGGTGAGCCGGGTGCATAGGAGTCAAGTGGTGTCACAAACCTTCGTCGTTTTCAATTGCGTGACTCAAAGAAGTGCTGCTGCCGGGAAGATAAAAAGTGTCCGGTGGAATCCAAGCCTGGATCAGAGGTGAGAAGAACCTGAAAGCAGAGGGGGCAGAGTATGGGTCAATTCAGGGTGACCAGGGGCTCGGTAGACGAATGCCCACCGTTGTTGGGTGCTTCAGGTGAGATGACAGGATGCTGGACTCTGCAGCCACGGGGACCAGGAGATGTCGACGACAACCAAAGTCCGGAGGTGAGCTGTGCAACAAAGGATATCAAGTGATGAGGAGTCAGTGTCCGGATTGAACACCAACAAGCCTGGGCAAATGCAACCCACGCGGGCAGAGAAAAACAGTCACGTGAGGACCAGTTGGTCTTGGAGGCTCTCCAAGCTATGGGGAGTCAGGGCACATCTCGAGCAACCAGGGTAGCCCAAGAGAAATCAAAGTTACCTTCACTAGGACCCACAGGCCAACGGACCAGGGATCGCAAAGGGATCTTGCACTGAATCACGAAATACCAGCCCACGGAACACTCGTGGAGTGTAGACCGGAAGTCTTCGGTGCAATTACAACCTGGGGTCAGGACTACACACAGCCCAAAACACAGCCTCAGGGATCACCAAAAAGCATATGCTGCTCTAAAAGTACATGGTGCACAGGGGGTTCGGGTTGCACAGCCTCACGAGGGATATGGTCTCAGAATTGCTGAGAGGGCAGGCCAACCTCAGAGACGCTCAGGAACCCACCTTCTGTGCTGCAGAGTCCTCAGGAGCTCGAGAGATGCAAACCGGTCAGATGCGTTAAAGGTGTTTGCCTTGCAGGCGAGTAACTCCTTTACTCCAAGGGAGATACTTCAGTAATCCAGCGTAGTATAGATTGTCGAAGTACTTGGTTTCTGATTGCAACGTTTAGTCCAGGTAAAATCTAAAGTCCTGTAGTCAGGGTTCCTACTTTATATTCAAGGAAGGGGTTGGACAAACACTGGGGACCCACCTATGTGAGGGTCAGGACAGAGGGGTGGTTACATCCATGTCTATTGTCCAGTTTCGTGGCTGCAACCGGTTTGAACTGGACTATGCACAGGGGCACCAAGTGTGCCCCCAGGCCAGACTGTCAGGCACTCTCAGAGTGCATCCACCCAGCCCCAATACACCGAATCCTGTCTGGGAGGTGGACACACCTCCCTGTGACAGGAAACCTATTGTCAATCCTTCCCCTGCTCGAGCTCAGCAGTAGGAGGGCAGGCGCGTGTCTGTGGCTGGCAGCATCCATTTTGTGATGCCATGGTCGATAAAGCTGGTACCAGGTAGCCCGGTGACCCACAGTAGTGAATCTACAAGGGAGGAATCATACCACCCACACCAGGTGGGTATGATTCCAAGGTGTTTGACACTAAACACAACATGTTTCAAGCAGCCGTTTTAAAGTTAGTATTTACCACAAGGTTATAATGCACTTAAATATATATGGTTGGCTACATCACAAACAACCCTGAAAAATAAGTTCCAAAGGCTGCAGAGGGGCTCTGCTCATGCAGGAGCACCCTCTCACATAAAACCCCGCACCCTGCCTTCAGGATTGATAAGGCCTGCCTTAGGGGTGACTGACAGGTTTATATGTGCAGTGATTTAGAATAGAAGCGGTGAACTTACATCGAAGTAGGGGTGCCTGCACCACCTTACACAGGCTGAAGTAGCAGACCTGTCCGTTTGAATGGTCTCTCAGGGGTGGCATAATACATGCTGCAGCCGCTGGGAGGCCTCTGGGGTACCTATGCCCTGGGTACATGGTGTACCATATACTAGGGACTGATAAGGGTACCCAGTATCCAATCTGGAGTGCACCTAAAGTATATGCAATCAATTTAGAGGAGAAAGCAGCTTGACTAGGGTCTTAGATCGCAGGATCCCAGTCAGTCCAAGTCGAAAACTGATACATCAGCAAAAAGTGGGGGTAAATATAAGAAGCAGATCCTACTCTTCAACATAAACCCCCCAAACGTAGGGACATTAAACTAACCTTGACCAGTTGAGTCTTGATGTTCTAAGTGGAAATATCTTGAGAGTCCATCTGCATTGGCATGGTTACTCCCAGGTCTATGTTCCATTGTATAGTCCCATCCCCTGTAGGGAAATGGACCACCTCAAATGTTTGGGGTTTTTACCCATCACCTGTTTTAGCAACAAGAGGGGCTTATGGTTGGTCTGAACAGTGAAGTGAGTGAAGTGAGTGAAAAACAAGTATGGCCTCAGCTTCTTCAATTCCCAAACCACAGCAAAGGCTTCCCTCTCAATAGCTGACTAACGTTTCTCTCTGGGGGTCAACCTTCTGCCGATAAAAGCTACTGCTGATCCTCTTCATTTAGTTGTGAGAACACAGCCCATACCCCCAACTCAGATACATCAGTTTGAACGATAAATTGTTTGGAATAGTCAGGACTGAGCAGAATGGGAGCAGTGCACATGGCCTGCTTCAGGTGATCAAATGCCTTTTGACAGCTAACTGCCCACTGAACTTTCTTAGGCATTAAGTTAAGTCATTCAAAGGGGCCACTATAGATCCATATCCTTTGGCAAACTTCCTATAGTACCCAGTCAGGCCAAAGAAAGCTCGAACCATAGTCTGGATGGTTGGAGCAATCCAGTCCATGATGGTCTGGATTTTGCTCTGCAATGGTTGAACCTGACCTCCACCCACAAGGTGGCCTAGGTATACAACCTGACTCTGCCCTATCTGGTACTTGGTGGCCTTGATAGTGAGGCCTGCATTCTGCAGGGCATCCAAAACATTTCTCAGGTGGACCAGGGGATCCTCCCAAGTGGAGCTAAAGACATCAAGATCATCTAGATAAGCTACACTATAGGCTTCCAGACCTGTAGGGACTTTGTTCATCAATCTTTGAAAAGTGGCAGGTGTATTCTTCAAGTCAAAGGGCATTACCACAAATTGGTAGTGCCCACTAGGGGTTGGGTTTGGCTTTGCATCCTCCGCTAATGTGATGTGCCTGTAGCCAACTGTCAGGTCAAATGTGCTCAGAAACTTGGCTGAGGCCAATGTATCTATAAGCTCATCTGCCCTGGGTTTTGGATGGGCATCAGTCCTAGTGGCTGCATTGAGACCTGTGTAGTCAACACAGAACCTCCTCCCTCTCTTGCCATTCTGGGTGTGAGGTTTTGGTATCAAGACTACTGGGCTAGCCCAAGGGCTATCGGAGGGCTCAATTACTCCCAAATGCAAAATTTTCTGGACTTCAGTCCTGATGAAGTCCCTGACATGGTCAGGTTGCCTGCAAATCTTTATTTTTAACAGGCAGACTGTCACCTGTGTCCACTTCATGAGTGCACCAGGTAGTCTGACTTGGAGTCAGTGAGAACATATGTCTGAACTGATTCAGGACTTGCCTACAACCGGTTTGCTGCTGGCCAGTGAGGCTGCCTGCCAAGGCTACACCATCAACCGAACCATCACCAGGGTTCTGTGAGAGCAGGTCAGGGAGTGGATCACTCTCTTCCTCCTGTCCCTCATCAGTAGCCATGAGCCAGTCCATGTCTGCCCTGTCAACATATGGTTTGAGCCTGTTCACATGGAGCACCCTATGGAGGCTCCTGGGAGTTCCAAGGTCCACCAGGTAGGTAACCTCTCCCTTTTGTTCAAGGATTGTATGAGGGCAACGCCACTCGTCTTGGAGGGCTGCTGGGGCGACAGGCTCCAACACCCATACTTTCTGTCCTGGCTGATAAACAGTCAACACAACCTTTTGGTCATGCCATGGGACCCGACTAGCCTCAAGGGTTTTGGATGCCTTCTTCGTGTATTCAACCATCCTGGAGCGGAGACCAAGTACATAGTCCACAATATCATGTTTCGGGAGTTAGAGAAGTAACTCCCATCCCTCCTTCACTAGACATAAAAGACCCCTAACTGGATGTCCAAACATAAGTTCAAAAGGGCTGTAACCAACCCCCTTCTGATGAACCTCTCTGTAGGCAAAGAGAAAGCAGGGCAAAAGAACGTCCCATCTACGTCGGAGCTTTTCAGGGAGACCTTTAATCATGGCCTTTACGGTTTTGTTGAATCTCTCAACTAACACACTGCATTGTGGGTGATACATTTGTAATTTACTCCACACTCCTTCCACACAGCAGTCAAGTAACCAGACAAAGTTTTAACCTCCGACTGATACTACCTCTTTAGGAAAACCCACTCTGGAAAATATTCCCAGAAGGGTTCTAGCCACAACAGAAGCTGTGGTTGCCCTATGAGGGATTGCCTCTGGATACCTAGTGACATGGTCCACCACCACTAGTATGAATCTGTGCCCAGATGCAGTTTGAAAATCCATGGGACCAACAAAGTCAGTACCAACCTTCTCAAATGGAATACCCACCACAGGTAGTGGTATCAGGGGGGCCTTTGTAGTACCACCTGCCTTACCACTGGCTTGACAGGTGATACAGGAGCGACAAAACTCCTTTGTGTCCTCTAACATATGTGGCAAATGAAAGTGAGGAACAAGTCTGTCCCAAGTCTTGTTTTGGCCTAAGTGTCCTGCTAATGGGATATCATGAAGACCCTAAACTTCAGAGGTATAACCAACCTCCTGGTAGCACCAAGCTTGGAGTCTCTAGTCGCCGAGTGCAAGAGCCCATCATCCCAGTAGATCCTATGGGACCCAGTGGCACTCTCAGCAGCAGCTTGCTGTCTGGGGGGGGGGGGGGGTTCAAGAGAGGGGCAGCTCAGCTGCTCCTGGCTCAGATCTGCCCTGGAAGGGCTCCCTGTCCTCAGGAACTCAACCTGGTCAGGTTCAAGTTCCTCTGAGACAGTTCCTTCTTCTGGACTAAGATCATCTCCCTCAGAGACTGATCTGTATTCTGAGGCAGGGTGGTGGGGGGGGGGGGGGGGGGAGAAACACAGCCTTACCCTTACTGCTCCTTCTCTTGGAAGGCACCTGGTCCATTATTCCAGGATCCAGGGCTTGTTCGGTTGAAAGCATTTCTCTCCACCAGATGAAGACTTATGCAGCCCTTGTGAAGACTTCTGGTATTTACCTTTCTTCCCACCCTTAGCTGTGGTTTTAGAATCTTGCTTCTTAGAGTCGCCACCTTGGTTCTGAGCTTTCTACTTTACCCTGGTTTGACCCATTTGTCTGCCTTCTTTCCCAATTCTTGGGGAGAGATCAGATTCCACCAGGTACTGATGAAACAACTGTTTTTGACAATTATTAAGGATCTGCTCCCTCATAATTAAATTGTACAATAAATCACACACTTTACCACTAAGTAACCAGCCTTCCAGAGCCTTAGTAGCACAATCTACAAAGTCAATCCAGTCCTGGGACTGGGCCTTCTGGGTGGCTCTGAACTTAATCCTGTACTGTTCAGTGATTAAGCCAAACCCATCTATGAGACTACTTTTCAGGACTGAGTAATCATCTGCATCCTCTTCTCTTAGAGTGAGGAGCTTGTTTCTACCTTTGTCAGCAAAGGAGAGCCACAAGATACCTGCCCACTGCTCGAGGGGCCCTCTGTACTTTACAGGCCCTGTAGTGCAGTTATCCATTTGTGGATGTCATCCCCATTCTGGTAGGGAGGTACCATCGTGTTCAGGTTCCTATGATCATGTGTATACTCTCTAGGTCTAGGGACACTGTTGCTGGCACCATGGGGCTTTAGCCCTATCCTTCTGGAAGCTCTCTGGAGCTCTATGGATTCCCTGTCTAAGTCCAATTGTTCACTCTTGATCCTGAGCTTAGCTCTTTCATAGTCAAGAAACTGGCACTTCTTATCATAAGCGGATTCTCTTTTATGAGAAATAGAGGTCCCTAGAGACGTACCTGAAATGATTAGATTCCCGAGAGGGAGATTTGAACCCTTCCTGGGGGATTAAAGAGAGGGCCACTGGGGCCTTCTCCTCCACCTAAAGACAAAGTTGGATTGTCCAGGTTAGAATCATCTTGATCACCCTGGCCAGTGGCGGAGTCCAGATCAACGAAGAGTTCACTTCCTGCTCTCTCCTCATCCACTGCCCCAGCCCCTCGCCCCTCTACCTACCTCATCAGACCCTGTGGTCTTTCTGAGGTCACCTAGCACTAAGATTTCTATTGGGCTTTGACTGCTGGGTCCTCTCCCTGTCCTCAGCTTCCTGGATGCACACGTTTCTCAATTCTTGGAATGAGATCTTTTCATACCTAGTTGGCAGAGACCCACTGGCTTCTCCTCTAGAGGACATACTAGTGTTATGTGGTGTAGGCACCAACCTAGTGGGAACTAAACTCTCCTGAGTTGGAGAAAGGGTGGGCTAGACCCTTGACTACCCAACGTCAAGTTCAGTAGAACTTTCTTATTTTATTCTTGATTATATGTACCTAAATACCGTTAGTGGTTTTCAGTTAATTACTCAATGAGATTATCTGTTAAAACAGTAGCAAGCTTGAATTCCAACCGCTGCACATCAATGTGAGAAGTTGGCCTGGTATATGCTGTCCATTAATTAAAGTGGGCACCTTGCACCAGTCCAATAGACCCTTATTGATGATTAGGTCAAAGAAAACCTTTAAAGAACGCTATCCTAGTGGTAGGGTGTGGAGAGCAGCCTTCAGGAAAAGTCTCAAAGGAACGAAAAGCAGCTTGTTTTAACATATTAGAACCTCCTGAATAACCAAATGAAAGGAGAACCATACAAGGTGTTAGAAAGGCGACCTTAGGGGGGAGGGCAGGGGCTCCCTGCCAGACCACCCCAGTCTCACCCCTCCTTTGAGAACTGGCCGAGCGCGGTCGAGAGGCTTCCGGGTGAGGTTCCTCTCTTAGGATCGTACAGCTCGAACACTATGCCACTACAGACGGACAGGATAGATTCTCAAAGTCTTTATCAGTAAACTAGGCAGGTTATCTTAGCAATACAATACGAAGGGATCGAGGGATCCTTAAAGTCTTTGGTAGCTGGGGGAATAGGGTAGCGGGACAGTCTTGGTACCAGTCGGGTACGGGGATACCCTGCGCTCAGCTCTCAATCCTCGAGCCGGGGGGTTACTTAGTCGGGCCGCGGCAGCGCCAGCAGGGCTCCGGAGATGGTTTCAGCGAGTTTGGGCCGCGGCAGCGCCAGCAGGGCTCCAAAGATGGTTTCAGCGACGTTGGACCGCGGCAGCGCCAGCAGGTCTCCAAAGATGGTTTCAGCGAGTTTGGGCCGCGGCAGCGCCAGCAGGTCTCCAAAGATGGTTTCAGCGAGTTTGGGCCGCGGCAGCGCCAGCAGGGCTCCAAAGATGGTCTCAGCGAGGTTGGACCGCGGCAGCGCCAGCAGGTCTCCAAAGATGGTTTCAGCGAGGTTGGACCGCGGCAGCAGGTCTCCAAAGATGGTTTCAGCAAGGTTGGACCGCGGCAGCGTCAGCAGGTCTCCAAAGATGGTTTCAGCGAGGTTGGACCGCGGCAGCGCCAGCAGGTCTCCAAAGATGGTTTCAGCGAGGTTGGACCGCGGCAGCGCCAGCAGGTCTCCAAAGATGGTTTCAGCGAGGATGGGCCGCGGCAGCGCCAGCAGGGCTCCAAAGATGGTTTCAGCGAGGTTGGACCGCGGCAGCGCCAGCAGGTCTCAAATGAGTTCTTCTCGGTGTCTCTCGACTCCAGGATACAACTGCTGACCCATTCCAGGGCTGCCCCAGATATAGGTCTGAAGTCCTTTGATGTCCGGACCCTCGCACCTGGGGGCCAGAGGGGCCTGGATGAAAGCAACCAGACACTCAGCAGGGGGGTGGAGCCAGCGCCCAGGGAGGCAGGAGGGCGATTGAAACCCGGCGTCCGGGGGCGGCTGAAGGCCCATCGAAACTCTCATCCTCCGTGAGGTGCCAAGTGGCCGAGACAGGGGCTGCGTGGCCGAGGTCGGGCCGAGGTCACGAGGCCTGGATGAGGGAGGCCCAAGATGGAGTCGAGGCCTGTGAGGGTGGCCCAGGATAGGTATCGGGCCCGTAGTGTGGGCGAGTCGGAGTCGCCATGTTCTGATGGGGGGAGAGCGGGGGTCCCCCATTGTGGCGGCCCTCATGCATGGTTGGAGAGGGTCTCTTCAGCCCGGAGGACATGGGCAATGTTGTCCAGGGCCCACCAGGCAGGGGGAGCGGGACCACGCCACGAGGCCGGTTCCAACACAAGGGATATACAAAATACAAAATAAATGTATTTATTGCTTAACACGCTCTACTAACCTTTACACGAGATTAGAGCACAAGGCACACAACTGTTAATCAATAGAACAAGAGTAAAAAGCACAATACACAGCGGGCTCCAAGGGGAGACCGAACCATCTACTAAAAAAGTGGCGCAACAACAACGACTTGACTAGACAGTGCCTAGAGCACGTAGAATCGCTGGGACCCCAAGGAGCCACCCAAAGTAGTGACCCAGTAGACCCCACAGAGGATGGGTGCAGTGTGAGAACAGACGCGAGCTCCATACAACTATGATAAAGTAACAGTTGGAAAATTACAGTTTAAGGACACTTTGGAGAGGACTTAAAGCAAACCCTTTGGAACATAGAGGGTTCTAAGGCCAGCACCCCTGTGAGTACCGAAGTACCAGTGTTAACCTATCCCAGGAGAGCCGGGTGAATAGGGGTTAAGTGGTGCCAGAAACCCTTGTCATTTTCAATGGCGTGACTCAAAGAAGTGATGCAGCCGGGAAGATGGAAACCACGAAGGATGTTGAGTGCTGAGGGGTCAGTGTACGGATTGAACACCAACAAGCCTTACCAAATGCAACCCACGCAGGCAGAGCCAACAAGTCACGGTGAGGACTAGCAAGGTCCTGGACACTCTCCAAGCTATGGGGAGTCAGGGCACATCTGGAGCAACCAGGGAAGACCAAGAGAAATCAAAGTTACCTTCACAGGGAACCACAGGCCATCGGACCAGGGATCCCGAAGGGACCTCGAGCTGACTCACGAAATACCAGCCCACGGAACACTCGTGGAGTGTAGGCCGGAAATCTTCAGTGCAATTACTGCTAGGGTCAGGACTACACATAGCCCAAAACACAGCCTCAGGGATCGCCAAAAAGCATATGCTGCTGCAAAAGTACACAGGGGTTCGGGTTGCACGGTCCCCACGAGGGATACTGTTCTCAGAATTGCTGAGGGGGCAGATCAACCTCAGGGATGCTCAGAAACCCACCTCCTGTGTTGTCCTCAGGAGCTCGGGAGATGAAAACCGGTCAGATGTGTTAAAAGTGCCTGCCTTGCAGGGGAGTAACTCATTTACTCCAAGGGAGATTCTTCAGTCATCCAGCGTAGTGTAGATTGTCGAAGTACTTGGTTTCTGCTTGCAGAATTTAGTCCAAGTAACATCTGAAGTACTGTAGTCAGGGTTCCTACTTTATACCCAAGGAAGGGGTTGGACAAACTCTGGGGACCAACCTGTGGGAGGGTCAGGACAGAAAGGTGGTTACACCCATGTCCTTTGTCCAGTTTTGCACCAAAGCAGGAGCAAATGGCTCCTGCAACCGGATTGAACTGGACTATGCACAGAGACACCAAATGTGCCCCCTGTGCAGGCGTTCAGGCACTCTCAGAGGGCACCCACCCAGCCCCAATACACTAAATCCTGTCTGGGAGGTGGTCACACCTCCCTGTGACAGGAAACCTATTGTCAAGCCTTTCCCTGCTCGAGCTCAGCTCAGCAGCTGGAGGGCAGACGCATGTCTGTGGCTGGCAGCATCCATTTTGTGATGCCCAGGTTGAGAAAGCTAGTACCGGGTAATTTAGTGATCCACAGTAGTGGATCTACTAGGGAGGGATCATACACCTGGTGTGGAGGTATGATTCCAAGGTGTTTGACACGACATGTTTCTAAGCAGCCGTTTTAAAGTTAGTGTTTACCGTGAGGTTATAATGCACTTAAATATATATGGTTGGCTGCATCACAAACAACCCCGGAAAATAGGTTCCGAAGGCTGCAGAGGCGCTCTGCTCATGCAGGAGCAGCCTCTCACATAAAACCCTGCACTCTGCCTTTAGGATTGATAAGACCTGCAAAAGGGGTGACTTATGGGTTTATATGTACAGTGATTTAGAATAGATATAATGAACCTATATTGAAGTAAGGGGTGCATGCACACCCTTACACAGACTGCAGTAGCAGACCTGTGGTGTCAGTTTGAATGGTCTCTCAGGGATGGCATAATACATGCTGCAGTCCCTGGGAGGCCACTGGGGGACCTATGCCCTGGGTACATGGTGTACCACATACTAGGGACTGATAACGGAACCCCAGTATCCAATCTGGAGTGTACCTAAAAGTACATGCAATCAATTTAAAGGAGAGAACAGTTTGACTGGGGTCCTGGTTAGCAGGATCCCAGTCAGTCCAAGTCAAAAACCGTGATACATCAGCAAAAAGTGGGGGTAACTAGAAGCAGCAGATCCTAGTCTCCTACACTAGCCAGACTCCAGGGTGACCACTAAGGAGGGGACAGTGGCCCCCGGGGTGGGGGCACGAGCAGGCAGGGGAGGGCTGGGTCCAGAACGGGAAGCCAGCCAGCATCTACGCCCTTCCCAGAGTAACCCCCGCTACAACCACAAAACTGTTAGGGCTGGCCCATCTCATCCCACTAAAATAGGGAGGAAGAAGGAGTTCATAGACATTTTCTTACTGCTGGAAGTGTGCCAGGCAGACTTAGCGGCGCAAGACAAAAAGGACAATGGCCGGTGGGACCGCCACAAGCCCAGAGTAGAAAGATCAATAGAGAATTGGCTGAAAGCTTTCAGAACACTCCCTCTCCCCTACACTCTTCAATCAGTTTATGGAACCACTCACTGGAGCTTCTCAACTCCTCAAACATCCAATATCACATGTACGCTGACTACACACAGCTCTACATTAAGGTCGACTCTCTTGAAGACATCAAGTCCCTTAAGTCAACGCTCCAAAAAACACAGATCTGGCTGGCAAACAACCATTTAAAACTTTAACCAAAAACTGAATTTCTCCTTATCGCTCCCCCCAAACAGACACGATCCGCGAATGGATGCAGCACCTAACTGCACTCGATTGTCAACCTCGCATTATTGATTCTGAGAAATCCCTAGGATAACGTTCTAAACATACAGAAACACATCAGCGTTGCAACTAAAGCAGACAATTTTCAGATGAACACACTGAGAAGACTGAAACCATTCATACCCGCGAATGACTTTAAAGAGGCAGTCCAATCCCTAGTAATTCCCAGAGTGGATTATGGGAGCGTCGCTCTCTGCGGCCTTCCCAGATCAACAACCGCTTCGCTAAGAGCCTCAATCAATACAGCTGCTAGACTCATCACAGGCTCCAAAAGAAACTGCCACATTTCCCCCGACCTCCGTGCCCTCAACTAGTTACCTTTTGAGGCCAGAATCCATTTGAAAATCGCATGCGTGACTCACAAGGGATTGCACCAAAAAACACTGAGCTATCTTGTCGAGAAACTAGTACTATCGGGTGGTAGCAGAACCACTAGGAGCTCTGATAATCTTCTACTAAAATCGCACGTTTTTCCAAGACAAAAACTTACAATCGTACCTTCTCAGGAATGGCCCGCAGGATTTGGAACGCCTTGCCCCCAGAAACAAGATTAAATCCGTCCGCTGCTTTTTTCATAAAAGAAGTGAAAGCGATCTTGTTATCTGGATTCACCTGAACTTTCTTATATATTCTTGCTGATATGTGCTAGTCGCTAACTTTCACCATGAATGTATTCGCTTAATTCATTGTATTCTTATGTGTTTGTCAATCAACTGTAAGTGCCTTGTAAAGCGCTCTGATACCCGCAAGGGTCTTGTTCGCGCTATACAAAACTATCAATATAAATCAAAATAAATAGCATGCGTTTTCATTCAGAAGTTCCCCCAGAGCGCAGCATCACTAATTTTATATGAGTAGAAAGTGCATGAGGCACAGAAGCAGTATCGGGGAGATGCATGGCTGAGATATGATGAAGGTTTCTGAGAGAAGATGTAGGTGTGGGTGATAAATTGATGGGATTGCCAGGACATGGAAGGGTTCACGACGCACATGGTGGCAGCCAGGGCAGGTGTCAGCAGCAAAGAGAGCATTTTTCATCCCTACTGGAGCAAAGGCAAAGAGGAAGGGTGGAGACAAGGGTCCAAAGGGAAGAACCGAGGCAATAACAAACCAGAGAAAATGTGGTGGAAGTTTGAAAAAGACGATTGTAAATGGGGGGGGAGGGGAGGGAAAGAGTCAAGCAGGTTTCAGCATGCGTGCAGGGATTACGGGTGGAATCACCCCGCAATCCAATGTAATGCAGGCCCCAGGGGCAGGGGCCTACAGAGGAAAAACAGTTGCAAGGGAATGAGGTATAGCGGCAACATCCCCCCACCCATGGAAAACAGAGGCCCATACAAGTGGTTCCTCCTGTCCCCGGACCTTGAGGAGGCTGGGTCCACGCAGGAACAAAAATAATTGCAAAGACAAGGAAGTATATTCAATGCAGATTAAGAGAGCAATAGCATAACAATGATTTTGCAAATGTATAAACGTGTGATGTTGAATAAACTGCAACCTTTTTTTCTGCACCTAAGCCCTCCGTCAGTGGTTTTATTTGATGGGCATGAGGGACACGGTTATTTGAAGCAAGGGGGGGGGGGGGGGACGTTAACTCGCCTCCTGGAAGGGGTTGTAGGACGGGGAAGGTGAAGCCTGCCATTAGGGGCCCAGGGAAAACGCCAGCCGGGGTGTAAAGCTCCTCCCCCACACATTTAAAACAGCCCGCTCGAAAGGGGGCGACCAGGACTGGTCAAGCACGAAACCCTCCCCCAATCAGGAGGCCGAACAGACAAGGCGAGGGGGGAAAAGTAGGGGGCAACAGGCCCTAGTGGCCACCCCCCCCTTCCCAATAGCAGACAGAAGAAGGAATCCTACCCACCCACACCAGAACGAACAGGCGTCGCAGCTGCAAGGGTAGAGGTGAGGCAGAAGGAACACAAGAAAGGTAGAAACAAAGAGAATTAGTAAAAGGTAGAGGGAAGGCTCACACGGTGACCTTGGGATGCCTCACGGCAGAGGCACTGAGGGAGCCAAGGGCGGCCTACAGCCATGTAAAGAGTAGATGTGATGCTCCCACAGGACCCTTGGGGTGCCTCACGGCTAGGGTACCGAGGGATCAAAATGGAATGACTCAGCCTCATGATAGATAGGGTAGATGCTCAAGCAAACGGCAGAGACCCCAGGGAGCAGGGAGGGCCCATAAAAGGGCAGGGCAAGCGGGACGGCACGTACAGCCAGGGCAGGTCCCAAATTCGTAGTAAGTTGAAGCCTTGACCCGGGAAACAGAGGCCCAGACAGGTGGCCCCTCCCGTCCCCGGAACATGAAGAGGCGGGGTCCACGCAGCAACAAAAATAATAACAAATTGCAAATGTATAAACGTGTTATGTTGAATAAACTGCGACTTTTTTTTGGTAACAAAGCACTCTGTCAATGTTTTTATTTGAGGGGCATGAGGGACGCAGTTGTTTGAAGCGAGGGAGGGGGCAACTCGCCTCGTGGAAGGGGTTGAGGAGAGCAAAAAATGTGGCATGTTACAAATTATTAGGAAAAGTAAGCAGCTGATTGGGAGAATTAAACTGAGAATTGAGTAAACTTGTGTGAGTGGAGGCAGAGTTGAAAAGGTAAATTAAGCTTTATCAGTTGGAAAGTTAAAATAAGATTTATCAGCAGAAATATGAACAACCAAACTCTTTACATTTAAGTGTTGCTGAGCATTAAATGGCTGGTACGTTAATAGTGAGGGATTACAGAAAGCGCGCAAGAGCAGTTCACTGAGGCAGCATTCCCTCCCACATTCTTTAGACTAAGAATTAAAACATACAGATAGTAGTATCTGACGCAGTAAAATATTGGCGGAGAGGGATCTAATGTGGTGGGACTAAGGCTGTCACATGTGCGGTACCCTCAATTGACTATTGCATGAGCTTTGCAGGGGCAGGCTTGCACTGCAATTCCTTTAAAAAACGTTGGTTTGGGTGACAACTCAACGTACTGGTTGGAATTAAGCTTCCATATTGAAGTGCTTATTTAAGGGGAGTATTCGAAGTTTCATCTGTCTACAGTGCTCCACTTACACCTGTTTTTTTCCTCTCTTTCACCAGAACAGTCCTATGGACTTTACCATCCACTGTTCCTCACCTCACACTTCCCTTCATTATCTTCAATGGAACTTTTCAACTATTCCAGTTATCAAACTCACGCAAGCTCGCCATCTATTTCAGAGAACTTTCAGCGATGCGCCCCAGCCAGCTGTCCTTTACACCTGGCAGGGCATGCCAAGAGACCGGTCTTACTGCAAAGCAGTGGGGTTGTTCCGTCACATATAATTTTACACCTACTTCTTAAAATCTTGTGCTAGCTTTGAAACGTGCTGGAAAACAAAGGTGCCAGGCAAAAATGGATTTCCGCTTCTGACAAGGTTTCCCAAGGTACTAGGTCTTACACTGTGTGCAACCCTTTTCAAGTATATTATGAACTTTGGTATTGCTCTGGCTGAAATTATAATTAAAAGGAAGGATTACATCAAGACCAACCTACAGGCCATTTTATCATCAATAAGCCACAAAAGTTGTAAATAAACTGGAAAATGTCGCACTTTAAAATAGAAAGTTCTGAATAGGGAGCTACCCTTTCTAACAGGAAAAGGATTGGGTCAACAATCATGCAAAATACAGAGCTCCTTCTCCTGGATTTAATAAATCGTGAGTGATGTACATCCCTAGGGGGACGTTCTCATTGGAAAACAAGGGATTTGCAGTATTGTACGGGTTACCAAATTTACAACTAAAAAATCTGTTGGACCCACAAGTACTATGGAAACCTCATGCACATGGACAAAAGTTTTTTTTTAAATGTCATTCATTTATTTTATAAAAGTTAAAAATTCATAATAACACAGAACTGTTATATGAAACAACAAGAAATACACTTTCAATTTTTGCAAAAATATACACTCAAATGTTAACAAGCATTTGCAATGCAATGGTCTCGGCATCATTAAAGGTAGAGCTATTGGCATTGCTCATGACATTTCTTTTTTTTTCTTTAAATCATAAATAAATGGCATTGTCATTTACATTGCCAATACACACCACTCTGCACTCAACAGCACACACCACTCTGCACCTGCACTCACTACTCTGCGCACTCACTACTCTGCGCACTCACTACTCTGCGCACTCACTACTCTGCGCACTCACTACTCTGCGCACTCACTACTCGGAATATGAGATAGAAACAGAAAACTGTTATTACCAATAAAATGTAGGGTTGGACGACCTGTTCCCAGCATGCCTTGAAGATGCAAGGCCCGTTACATGTATTCTACTCTGTTCTTGTCCCGTTCACCCTGTCTCTTTGTAGAGAGCCACCCATTGGCATCATAGGATGAATGAAGCGCTTTGTCTAGGGCCAAATACTGGTATTGATTTTTCAGCTCAATCTTACTTCAGGCAGCTGCTCCACTATCTATTAATATGATGTATAACGTGCAATGTGCCATCTGAGATGTGCAGTGAGCGGGAAGGACACAGCACTGTGGAGAGGAAAACAGAATACGATGGCAACTCTATCCCACAGTCCTGCAGTCACAAGCAAACACAAAGGTGTGTCTCACTACAAAAGAGCTCACAGGATGTCACAGTGATTCACTGCAGGACTGTGGCTGCAACTCTACAGCAACTGCACCAACTCAATGCCAAAGGCTGTCGCAGGAGCAAAGAAGACTAATGTAGTGCAAAGCCATACACTGCAGCTACAAAGGGTGGCAGGACCATGTCAACACTGCCCCATTGTAGCCAAAGAGGAATAGATACAGACAAATAAAGAAAAGCACAAATTCCTCACAGTCAAAACAAGCGTATGACAGTATTTATACATAGAAGTAAGATTATAAAGACAGAGCATTACCTAACCAAGTACTGTAGTCATAGCAAACACGACCTTCCCTCACATAAATACATGGCCAAATGGATACAGCAAACCAGGAGTTTAAAGCACACATGACCTTTCAAAGCAAACATGCTACAAAGAGACACCAAGCAACACGCTAAATCTCTCCACCAGCTCAACACTGAGAACACTTGAGAAAGAGATATCTAATTAATCCAACACAGCACGGAAATAAGACAGAATGGCTTATCCCATCCTTACATATTGCACTAGCAACTAGAACTCAACAGGCAAACAGAACAAAAGCCAGTGTCGTTGTTAGAGTGGCGTTGTGAGTCTCGTCTACATGCAGATGGAGACGCTTTCATTTAGCAGCCAAATATAAAATAACTCTTACTGCCCCCGGAATTCCGCCGCGGCCGCACCGGAAGTCAGGCAAGGTCGCCTGTGACGGGGGCAGAGCCGCGTCCGGACCGGAAGAGGAGGCAGGCGAAGGAAATGCGTGGAGCGGCCCGGGGCTCCTGCGAGCGTGGAGAGCCCCGGGGCCGACAACAGGACGTTGCACACGTGTTGCGGGGCACCCTTGACCAAGAGGGAGTCCCGGGAAAGGAGCTACCAAGAGCCGCAGCGTCAACTCTCCCTGCCGGTGCGGAGAGCGGAGTCCCCCAGATTGCCACAGTAAGTTAAAGGGGAGAGGGGGGGGGGGGGGGGGCGGTGCGTGTGTGTGTGTGTGTGTGTGTGTGTGTAAGTGCGTGCGTGAACGCTTCTGTTTCTATGTATGCGCATGCGGGTGTTGTGTGGGAGCCTCGCGCAGCGCTCGTACTTATGCGCGTGCCAGTTTAGATTCGCCTGCGCGCGGCCAGGAGTGTCTCCTGGGAAGCACACTCGCTGACAAAAGATCTCGGCGGAGACACGCTTCCGCGCGGCTAGCCGAGACCTAAAAAGAGTTATGAGATTAAAAAATGCTGTTATAGCATTATCTACATCAACATGTTAAAACATCACATTTATTGGTCAAACGATGATAAAGGAACAAACTGTTGACGCGGCGTTTCGGTGCCCTTTTTTTGTTCATGCACCTTCTTCAGGACTCGTTCCCTGTATTGTCACATCTACAAAGATCACAGTACATTTCATTAGGTCCCATTCCATTATAACATCAAATACACTTAGATTGCTACATCTTTTTTGCCCTAATATTTGGTAACCCTCACACATTACATTCCAAGGTTCATTTATATTATTCTAATGCATCTCTAGTTTACTGCATATTTTCTTAAGGATTTATATCAAGGACATATATCATGGTCTTACACTCTAGATACATGTTGGATGTTTATTTAATTAGCATCAAGGGCTGTTTGCCTTATTAACTATTAACTATGCAGTCCCACCCACATGTTGACTTACCCAGGTGGATTAATCTCCTGGATCTGTTGTGTCAGTCTCAATGAGCCTGTTTCTATCCTGTTAGAAAGGGTAGCTCCCTATTCAGAACTTTCTAGATCTCTAAGCACAGTTTCTTAACTGGGGAGTTTTTGTTCTCTCTTCCTCACGAAAAAGTGAGGTGTGATTCATCACACGGTGGTCCAAAAATTAACAAATGGACACCTTCAAAGTATTTAGTTTTTCAGAAGATCAATTTAACAAATTAGTTAACTGTCCAGATAAAAACATCAATACAATAACAACAACAAATACTGACGTAGAACAATGGAAGGAACTTTGGAACCATAAGAAAAAGATAATTAGGACCGAACTACACTCAGACTTCCTAATACAATATTGTAAAACGGGAATGATACCCAAAGGACTACAGGTTAAAAATGAACCAAGCCTTTTTGTAAAAAACGAAAAGTTCCTAGAGACATGGACTATTATAGCTAATAGATGCAGTAGGGATTGGCTTCTATTAATTATTGAGACAGCACAAGCCACCCTAATCATAGAAAGAACAGAACTAGATGAAATGGAGAGGAAACTTAGGGACAACACTACAGTGGAGGACGCCAAACAAAAGTTAGAAGAGATACAAAGGGACTTGGATAGCTACAAAGACTACCTAATAAATAAAAAGAGTAATAAATTTAGGAAAGACCTTAACCAGTACAAACAGGAATTAGTCTACCCTTATATACAAAAAGATTATTTCGACAGACCTAGGGAAGACTGGTCCAGTAAAAACAACTGGCAATCTAACAAACGGAATGGCCCGAGAAAGGCAGTAACATTCTCCGACACATCCTACACCAGTAGTGAGTCAGAAAATGAAACGACTTCAGTAAATCAAACTGAAAAAGAAAGAGATATGCCACAAAAACAAGCCAGAGATAGTCTCATTTTTTTAGACCGACACAAGGGAAATCAAATGAAAATATCAGATTGACATTTGCGGAAATAATAATCCTATAATTAAGAAGAGGTCCCAACAAAGAACGAAAATTTAAAATGATCTTGTTATGACATCAGAAACATGGATAAATTAAAACAAATAGAAGAGGCAACCATCCTTTCGCCTTTCCCACTAAAATGGCGCGCGATATATGTAAACACAACGAGCGCCGGCCACGATGGGACCTAGTGGTTTAGTATGGATATAAAATAATACTGATCAATAATGAGATTCATGTATATAACAACTAAAACATTTAGATGCTTACATAGAGTTAAAAATAATCGCCGCGATTAAAGAAAGGTCGACTGCCCGATCCAAAATGGCGCTAACGAGCAAAGTCCGCTTCGGGACACCGGGCTTACAAAAACGCCTCGGCAACTGGGTGATGGCAACCCTGAAGGCGAAATGCGCCAATTGAGAAGTAATAACAAAAGGAAAATATAACTAGATAAATCCCATTTTGAAATAATAATGACGTTCACGAGATGAGTAACGACCAGACATCCAGTCAATACAAATAGGATCGGATGACTAAAAATCATTCAAACAGCAAATTTAGGGCAGAATAGTACGCAACATAAACTAAACAGGCCGGCTGCCACCACAAATGTAAACAAATGGACACACTAAAAGATGGCGGCTGAAAAATCTAAATCGAACCAACTAGCTAACAACAAATAGAGTCCAGGTGGAAAGAATGAACTAATTAACATGGATATATAAACCAGAGACAGGATGGGAGTTAACCAGTTCCAAAAAAAACCCGGAGGAGAGGAAGGCGCCACTCAGTTCAGCTACCTCAATCAAGTAAGTAGGATAAAAAGAGGGGGCTCTACTTAGAAAGAGAGTAGGCACAAACAATTTATAATTTTCCCTATTTTCTTATCTATTTGTGTTTCTAGAGTTGTCAGCTAATTTTAAAAAAAGCTCCAACCGAGATACTGCAGAATCCAAAGAATTGGACAAATAAGAGAGTGAAGTAAACATAAAGTAACTCCTTGTTTAACCAGTGAGGTAAGAATATCACTGTAAATATGAGACACAGTACCAGGTGAACAAGAATGACTTAGATTAAGTACATGCATTGTCTCTTAGATAAAGCAGCTACAAAGACAGAAGAAAAGGTAGCTCCCAGAGGCGTTCTTCCCACCACGCAAAGGGATAAGGAAAGAGGACCGGTAAGAACTGAGAATATCAGTATGTCTGACTGATGTAGGGAAAAGTGTAGAATTACAAAAGTATGTCTCTTACCCAATTAGGATTGAAGTGGGTCCATTCCATATAAACAGAGTGAAAACCCGTAAATACCAACATATAAGGTAAAAACCAGTACCGTAGGTTTTCCTATGAACGACTATATAAGATAGAACCAGGAATTAAACGAAAAAGTTTTTCGTTCTAGCACAAACAAAGATACAGTGAAAAGAGCGGATAGAAACAGGCTCATTGAGACTGACACAACAGATCCAGGAGATTAATCCACCTGGGTAAGTCAACATGTGGGTGGGACTGCATAGTTAATAAGGCAAACAGCCCTTGATGCTAATTAAATAAACATCCAACATGTATCTAGAGTATAAGACCATGATATATGTCCTTGATATAAATCCTTAAGAAAATATGCAGTAAACTAGAGATGCATTAGAATAATATAAATGAACCTTGGATTGTAATGTGTGAGGGTTACCAAATATTAGGGCAAAATAGATGTAGCAATCTAAGTGTATTTGATGTTATAATGGAATGGGACCTAATGAAATGTACTGTGATCTTTGTAGATGTGACAATACAGGGAACGAGTCCTGAAGAAGGTGCAAGAACAAAAAAAGGGCACCGAAACGCCGCGTCGACAGTTTGTTCCTTTATCATTGTTTGACCAATAAATGTGATGTTTTATCATGTTGATGTAGATAATGCTATAACAGCATTTTTTAATCTCATAACTCTTTTTAACATTTGAGTGTATATTTTTGCAAAAATTGAAAGTGTATTTCTTGTTGTTTCATGTAACAGTTCTGTGTTATTATGAATTTTTAACTTTTATAAAATAAATGACATTTTAAAACAAGCACTGGCGTTGCCAATAGGTCTCGCAGTAGGAAAGTTGGAGCTATTGGTTTTGTAAATGACAAAGCCCTTTATGTTTTAAAAATGATAAAAAAATAAAAGGCATTGTTATTTGCAATTGTAATGGCTCCAACTTTCCTACTGTGATACCTATTGGCAACGTGAGTGGTGTTGCGTGTGTGAGTGGTGTTGCGTGTGTGAGCGGCGTTGCCTGTGTGAGCGGCGTTGCCTGTGTGAGCGGCGTTGCCTGTGTGAGCGGCGTTGCCTGTGTGAGCGGCGTTGCCTGTGTGAGCGGCGTTGCCTGTGTGAGCGGCGTTGCGTGGATGAGCGGCGTTGCGTGGATGAGCGGCGTTGCGTGGATGAGTGGCGTTGCGTGGATGAGTGGCGTTGCGTGGCGTTGCGTGGATGAGTGGCGTTGCGTGGATGAGTGGGGTTGCGTGGATGAGTGGGGTTGCGTGGATGAGTGGGGTTGCGTGGATGAGTGGGGTTGCGTGGATGAGTGGGGTTGCGTGGATGAGTGGGGTTGCGTGGATGAGTGGGGTTGCGTGGATGAGTGGGGTTGCGTGGATGAGTGGGGTTGCGTGGATGAGTGGGGTTGCGTGGATGAGTGGGGTTGCGTGGATGAGTTGCGTTGATGTGGGAGTGGCGTTGCGTTGGTGAGTGGCGTTGCGTTGGTGAGTGGCGTTGCGTTGGTGAGTGGCGTTGCGTTGGTGAGTGGCGTTGCGTTGGTGAGTGGCGTTGCGTTGGTGAGTGGCGTTGCGTTGGTGAGTGGCGTTGCGTTGGTGAGTGGCGTTGCGTTGGTGAGTGGCGTTGCGTGGGTGAGTGGCGTTGCGTGGGTGAGTGGCGTTGCGGGGGTGAGTGGCGTTGCGGGGGTGAGTGGCGTTGCGTGGGTGAGTGGCGTTGCGTGGGTGAGTGGCGTTGCGTGGGTGAGTGGCGTTGCATATGTGAGTGGCGTTGCATATGTGAGTGGCGTTGCATATGTGAGTGGCGTTGCGTGGGTGAGTGGCGTTGCGTGGGTGAGTGGCGTTGCGTGGGTGAGTGGCGTTGCGTGGGTGAGTGGCGTTGCGTGGGTGAGTGGCATTGCATATGTGAGTGGCATTGCGTTGGTGAGTGGCATTGCGTGGGTGAGTGGCGTTGCGTGGGTGAGTGGCGTTGCGTGGGTGAGTGGGGTTGCGTTGGTGAGTGGCGTTGCGTGGGTGAGTGGCGTTGCGTGGGTGAGTGGCGTTGCGTGGGTGAGTGGCGTTGCGTGGGCGAGTGGCGTTGCGTGGGTGAGTGGCGTTGCGTGGGTGAGTGGCGTTGCGTGGGTGAGTGGCGTTGCGTGGGTGAGTGGCGCTGCGTGGGTGAGTGGCGCTGCGTGGATGAGTGGCGTTGCGTGGATGAGTGGGGTTGCGTGGATGAGTGGGGTTGCGTGGATGAGTGGGGTTGCGTGGATGAGTTGCGTTGATGTGGGAGTGGTGTTGCTTGGATGAGTGGCGTTGCGTTGGTGAGTGGCGTTGCGTGGGTGAGTGGCGTTGCGTGGGTGAGTGGCGTTGCGTGGGTGAGTGGCGTTGCGTGGGTGAGTGGCGTTGCGTGGGTGAGTGGCGTTGCGTGGGTGAGTGGCGTTGCGTGGGTGAGTGGCGTTGATTTGGGAGTGGTGTTGCTTGGATGAGTGGGGTTGCGTTGGTGAGTGGGGTTGCGTGGGTGAGTGGGGTTGCGTGGGTGAGTGGCGTTGCGTGGGTGAGTGGCGTTGCGTGGGTGAGTGGCGTTGCGTGGGTGAGTGGCGTTGCGTGGGTGAGTGGCGTTGCGTGGGTGAGTGGCGTTGCGTGTGAGTGGCGTTGCGTGTGTGAGTGGCGTTGCGTGTGTGAGTGGCGTTGCATGTGTGAGTGGCGTTGCGTGGGTGAGTGGCGCTGCGTGGGTGAGTGGCGCTGCGTGGGTGAGTGGCGTTGCGTGGGTGAGTGGCGTTGCGTGGGTGAGTGGCGTTGCGTGGGTGAGTGGCGTTGCGTGGGTGAGTGGCGTTGCGTGGGTGAGTGGCGTTGCGTGGGTGAGTGGCGTTGCGTGTGAGTGGCGTTGCGTGTGTGAGTGGCGTTGCGTGGGTGAGTGGCGCTGCGTGGGTGAGTGGCGCTGCGTGGGTGAGTGGCGCTGCGTGGGTGAGTGGCGCTGCGTGGGTGAGTGGCGCTGCGTGGATGAGTGGCGCTGCGTGGATGAGTGGCGTTGCGTGGATGAGTGGCGTTGCGTGGATGAGTGGCGTTGCGTGGATGAGTGGCGTTGCGTGGATGAGTGGCGTTGCGTGGATGAGTGGCGTTGCGTGGATGAGTGGCGTTGCGTGGATGAGTGGGGTTGCGTGGATGAGTTGCGTTGATGTGGGAGTGGTGTTGCTTGGATGAGTGGCGTTGCGTTGGTGAGTGGCGTTGCGTGGGTGAGTGGCGTTGCGTGGGTGAGTGGCGTTGCGTGGGTGAGTGGCGTTGCGTGGGTGAGTGGCGTTGCGTGGGTGAGTGGCATTGCATATGTGAGTGGCATTGCGTTGGTGAGTGGCATTGCGTGGGTGAGTGGCGTTGCGTGGGTGAGTGGCGTTGCGTGGGTGAGTGGGGTTGCGTTGGTGAGTGGCGTTGCGTGGGTGAGTGGCGTTGCGTGGGTGAGTGGCGTTGCGTGGGCGAGTGGCGTTGCGTGGGTGAGTGGCGTTGCGTGGGTGAGTGGCGTTGCGTGGGTGAGTGGCGTTGCGTGGGTGAGTGGCGCTGCGTGGGTGAGTGGCGCTGCGTGGATGAGTGGCGTTGCGTGGATGAGTGGGGTTGCGTGGATGAGTGGGGTTGCGTGGATGAGTGGGGTTGCGTGGATGAGTTGCGTTGATGTGGGAGTGGTGTTGCTTGGATGAGTGGCGTTGCGTTGGTGAGTGGCGTTGCGTGGGTGAGTGGCGTTGCGTGGGTGAGTGGCGTTGCGTGGGTGAGTGGCGTTGCGTGGGTGAGTGGCGTTGCGTGGGTGAGTGGCGTTGCGTGGGTGAGTGGCGTTGATGTGGGAGTGGTGTTGCGTTGGTGAGTGGGGTTGCGTTGGTGAGTGGGGTTGCGTTGGTGAGTGGGGTTGCGTGGGTGAGTGGGGTTGCGTGGGTGAGTGGCGTTGCGTGGGTGAGTGGCGTTGCGTGGGTGAGTGGCGTTGCGTGGGTGAGTGGCGTTGCGTGGGTGAGTGGCGTTGCGTGGGTGAGTGGCGTTGCGTGGGTGAGTGGCGTTGCGTGTGAGTGGCGTTGCGTGTGTGAGTGGCGTTGCGTGTGTGAGTGGCGTTGCATGTGTGAGTGGCGTTGCATGTGTGAGTGGCGTTGCATGTGTGAGTGGCATTGCGTGGGTGAGTGGCATTGCGTGGGTGAGTGGCGTTGCATATGTGAGTGGCGTTGCGGGGGTGAGTGGCGTTGCGTTGGTGAGTGGGGTTGCGTTGGTGAGTGGGGTTGCGTGGGTGAGTGGCGTTGCGTGGGTGAATGGCGTTGCGTGGGTGAGTGGCGCAGCGTGGGTGAGTGGCGCAGCGTGGGTGATTGGCGCAGCGTGAATGAGTGGCGTTGCGTGGATGAGTGGCGTTGCGTGGATGAGTGGCGTTGCGTGGATGAGTGGCGTTGCGTGGATGAGTGGCGTTGCGTGGATGAGTGGCGTTGCGTGGATGAGTGGCGTTGCGTGGATGAGTGGCGTTGCGTGGATGAGTGGCGTTACGTGGATGAGTGGCGTTGCGTGGATGAGTGGGGTTGCGTGGATGAGTGGGGTTGCGTGGATGAGTTGCGTTGATGTGGGAGTGGTGTTGCTTGGATGAGTGGCGTTGCGTGGGTGAGTGGCGTTGCGTGGGTGAGTGGCGTTGCGTGGGTGAGTGGCGTTGCGTGGGTGAGTGGCGTTGCGTGGGTGAGTGGCGTTGCGTGGATGAGTTGCGTTGCGTGGATGAGTTGCGTTGATGTGGGAGTGGTGTTGCTTGGATGAGTGGCGTTGCATGGGTGAGTGTGGTGTTGCGTGGGTGATAGTGGGCTTGCGTGGGTGTGAGTGGCGTTGCGTGTCTGAAAGTGGTACTGTGTGGGTGAAAGTGGCACAGAGCCTTTGATGTGGCCTGGCGCAGGAGAAATGCTGCTGCTGGGAACAGATGGCCTGGCCGTGAAGCAGGGGGCGGGACAGCGCTGGGGAAGCCTGTGGGAGGGTGATTGATGCCTTGGATGTGGGGAGGGAGGAGAGCCTTTTGCGAGCCTTGTGCAGGAGAAATGCTGCTTAGGCTATTGCTATTGTAGGCGATGCGATGTGGGTAAGTATAGAGTGCAAGCATGGTGAAAGGAGATACGTGGAGGATGGGGGCAGGCTTGGGAAACAGAGTACGGCCGGCCAGAGTGCAGGCATGGTGAAAGGAGATGCGTGGAGGATGGGGGCGGGCTTGGGAAACAGAGTACGGCCGGCCTTAACAGAGATCTCCTTCCCAAAATGTCTAAATGACAACGCATTTCGTTTCACGCAGTATGCTGCTCTGTGAGCAAGGACACGCTGTACTCTGCAAATGTGGGAAAGTGGGCAATTTTATTTATGAAGCTTGCAGAAACGACAGGATGGGGGCGGGCTTGGGAAACAGAGTACGGCCGGCCAGAGTGCAGGCATGGTGAAAGGAGATGCGTGGAGGATGGGGGCGGGCTTGGGAAACAGAGTGCGGCCGGCCTTAACAGAGATCTCCTTCCCAAAATGTCTAATTGACAACGCATTTCGTTTCACGCAGTATGCTGCTCTGTGAGCAAGGACACGCTGTACTCTGCAAATGTGGGAAAGTGGGCAATTTTATTTATGAAGCTTGCAGAAACGACAGGATGGGGGCGGGCTTGGGAAACAGAGTACGGCCGGCCAGAGTGCAGGCATGGTGAAAGGAGATGCGTGGAGGATGGGGGCGGGCTTGGGAAACAGAGTACGGCCGGCCTTAACAGAGATCTCCTTCCCAAAATGTCTAATTGACAACGCATTTCATTTCACGCAGTATGCTGCTCTGTGAGCAAGGACACGCTGTACTCTGCAAATGTGGGAAAGTGGGCAATTTTATTTATGAAGCTTGCAGAAACGACATCACCATAAATTATACCATAAAAGATATATTTCTCGTGGCAAAATTGCAAAAACGTTTTACTTTTTCAAAAAGTCTAACACAATTCATTAAAATATTCGAAATCGTAAAAATAAATGTGACTCAAATAACAGATGAATGAATCAGCCTGCAGATTTCAAAGGACATTATTGTAGGCGATGCGGGTAAGCATAGAGTGCAGGCATTGTGAAAGGAGATGCGTGGAGGATGGGGGCGTGGAGGATGGGGGCGGGCTTGGGAAACAGAGTACGGCCGGCTTGCGGCCAGCCATGAATAATTAGGGGAGGAGAAGCCCTTTGATGTGCTGGGCTGGCCCTGAATGCGCGTGCTTGTTCACGTGAACTTCATGAAAACCGCGAGGCTGAAAGCCCTTTGGTTTGACTTGTGTTTTGCCGACATGAATTCTCGCTCCGCTCGATGCGCTTGCGCGCATCGATAGGTCGCGACACCTAAAAAACTTTAGTCCATGTGCATGAGGTTTCCATAGTACTTGTGGGTCCAACAGATTTTTTTGTTGTAAATTTGGTAACCCGTACAATACTGCAAATCCCTTGTTTTCCAATGAGAACGTCCCCCTAGGGATGTACATCACTCACGATTTATTAAATCCAGGAGAAGGAGCTCTGTATTTTGCACTTTAAAATAGTGCATCACGGGCCATACAACGTTTGCACGATGCTCGTTTGTGAAAATTCTCGCTTAAGTGCATTTGTTGTTTTCCTTTTCCGCCAAACAAAGCCCTGTATTTTCTCACATTGCTAGCCTCCAAACATCAAAAGACTGCATATGAAAACACACCCTACACAATATATTTCTAATGCAGGCAATGGTTAATTAAACTAAGATTTTAATTAATCATTTGAAAATAATGGTGCTAGATGACAAGTTTATAGTAACACGAGAACGAAGGTCGCACCTGCTATCTGTCCTAAATATAAACATTTAACTAGTGCACCAAAGACGAGTAATTTAAGGTGCATATATGTTTCTATATGAGGGGAGCCTCCTTATAGCTATATGGAGCTTTCAGGAATTGTGCACATCTGACACAATTCAAACAGAAAAGTCACAAACTGGACAGTTATGTCATGCATCAAATCTCGTTCACGCTCTCCTCTCCAAATATATAAGTCTCCGATACATACATCCCTCCTTTTCAGCACTTTCCGTCCCCAGGTCACCTATCTTTCGTTACTTTAGTTAGTAATCAGCCCCACGCAAAAACCGATTGATTTTGAAGGAAGTTTCCGTGCTCCCTAAACACTACTACCCTCACCGGTCTCATGGGCCTTCCTCAGCAGCCACGCATCAGCCTTGTCCAACTCGGATACAGGTGGCACACCACCGCCTCCAGCTCCCCGAGGGCCCGCCGAAGAACTGTGCAACCTCCTCCGGCCGCTCCGTTTAAAACCCAGCCGCAGTAAACTCCCAGCCCGCAGTAAAGCCGGTCTCCACCAGCCAGAGCCCGCCATCTTTGTGCGGAAGCGGAAAGCTGCACTGAAGCACCATGACAACACGCCTCTGAACCAGAGCACACAGAGGGCCATGCGACTGCCAGTCACTGTGTACCATGTGATCACCTGGGCTCTAGTTGTCATGAAAAGAGAAGAAAGATAACAACAAACCGAGCACTGCAGCAATGCTATATGTGGAAGCGGCGAGAAAGCTTGGTTTACGATATTTCTATTATGGTTATGGAACGTGTCCGGTAGCTTTTTGTGTATTTTTTAGAGGATATATAAGAAATGCAGATTTAATTGTCTAGCTGCAACGTAGCTGTCACTTTGTTTAGGTTCATGCGTAGGACAGTGCTTTAAATGGAAAAAAATAAGTGCTTGTACTCCTCAAATTGAGTTAGGGGTGTGGCTAGTGGGCGGGGCTAGGGGTGGGATATGATAAAATCGCACTTCTTCCATCTGATTTGTATTCATTTTGTATTTGCATTGTCCTTGTTGGTAGTCTCAAATTCCCCATATGTCCCTCTGCACATGTGACATAATACATGCTTAGTAATTAATAGGCAATTTGCTGTTATTTTACTACTAAAATATGTATGGAGCCCATTGCACTTATAGTGACCTTGACATATTCTGTATGGTCTTTGGCCAGAAATGTTTTCACACTGCTTAACACTGTGATTTTTAAACCTTCCTTGTCTGATCATGAGCCGCTGTTGTATTTAGCCAGCACTGAGTTGGGCAACCTATGTAGTATCTTGTGCCAGTGATATGGGGTCCTGGTTCATCTCTTTCAGACCTTGCCTCTGGAATTTCAGATCTTTGCTCGGTACCTTGTTTCTCACAGAGAACACAGACCACGAAAAGATCAGGATGAGCTCAAGAAGAATAGCTCTTAGTTCATAATGGCATGCTTGCAAAAACTTGTGAAACAGAGAGGAAACTTGTGAAACAGAGAGGAGACTTTTAGCTTTAACTTATATGAAATGAAATGAAATGAAAATAAGATTTGTAAAGCGCTACAGCTGCCCTAAGGGGTCCAGGCGCTAAGACTAAAAGAGTGCCATCAGATGAAAAAAGAACAAGGGTTCTAGTTACTGAAACAAAAAAGTTTTAAGCTGTTTCCGGAAGCTGGATAGATTGGGGTTGTTTCTCATGTGCAGAGGGAGGGTGTTCCATAACCTTGATACATTATAAGAGAAGGAACGGCCTCCTGCTCTGGCTCTGAAGATTCTAGTGGTCTTGGCCAGAGATGCAGACGAGGAGCGAAGCACTTTATTGGGCAGATAAGGGGAAATCAGGGAGCGATTGATTTCTGGGCCCGTTTTCCAGAATGCCTGATGAGCAATGCACAGAGATTTAAACTTTACTCTGTCCTTGACTGGCAGTCAGTGCAACGTTCTTAGCCCATCTTTTATTGAAGTTCTTCGTGGGACTCCAAGTAATGCTCGGGCCGCAAAAGTTTGAGTGCGCTGAAGTTTTTGTAAGGTGTAGTCCGGTGCTCCAAGATAAAGGACGTTACTAAAATCCAGGCGGAATTGAACGAGGCCCTGTATAATTATCTGCTTGGTCTCAAGCGGAAGAAGGGGAAGTATTTTTTTTATCACCCTAAGGAGGCCAAAGAAGGTGGCCGCCTCCTTGGTAGCCTGTGTATTGAAGCTCAGTGACTTATCTAGCCATACCCCCAGATTTTTGATGTTATCTCTGGGGGCAGGGGCCGCCCCCATGCTCGCGGGCCATAACAGCTCCAAAGTAGAAGGGGCTGCCGGGCCCAAGAGCATGAGCTTGGTCTTATCGTCATTGAGCTTTAAACATGAGCTCATCATCCAGCTCCTCACCTCCTCCAGACACACTCCAAATTAGGCGGTATATTTGGAGTTTCTTATCCTTTTTCCATCATTCTCAGGAAAGCTAACAGGAAATATAATTGAAATGTATCTCTCTAATAACTCTTAGGTATTCCGAATATGTTGACATGTATACATTGGGGGTCTGTAATGTAAGTAGCCATGGTCCTTCCACCTTTCTTTACTACATGAAAGGAGATTGCAGGGGAAAACCCTGGCACAGCAGCTTCAACATGCACATTCCTAGACTACTGCTTTATCATTTTTTTCTTTTAAACCAGGTAACACCAAACTGTATTTGTACAGTCCTGGGCATTGTCTCTCCTTTAACACCATAGTTTTCAAGAGATCCTCATTTAAAGGGCGGCTCATCCTCATCTCCTCTCAAATGCAATGGGATCTCAGCACGGTGGAGTACTGGGTGTTGGTAGTTTAGTATGTTAATTTGGGCACTGTCATACTGGGTCTGCAGTGGGCGTGCGGAGTAGAGTAGAGACAGGGATGGGTGGGACCTGTGTTAGTTCATGGTTTTTAAGCCCTAAGGAAACAAATCAATGACAAACATTTTTAGCGTCTGGAAGGGGGAAGTCAAACATCTCAACTATCTTTCTTTGTGAGTCATGAATCCCCCAGCCCAGGCGTGGCACAGCCAAGCATGAAGGCAAAGGTGTAATTGTGTCTCCCTCACACCTGCTCTTCTTACATCGTCCTTAGTTGGTGTCAGAAGGTGAATATCTAAATATTCTAGAGTAGATTATTTGTAACACTATGTGCATCTCATTATTTTAGCTCAGTTATCCCTAAAGATGACATTACATTCATTGAACAGTATTACCATTCATGCATTACTGCCAACACACTTTAGAATACTTAGCATCTGCCACCCTCGGCTTGAAGCCACCGACCATCTAGGAACTTGTAGGGTCCTGGTTCTACCTATCCTACGTAACACATGGAAATATGTTTGAGGCATCAAATATTCAAGACTGACTGACTTGGGGTGTATCTGGCACAGAAGGAATCTCAGCTCACAACCCACATTTCCTTTTCAGTTTGGTGATTTAACAGGGGTGTGCTGCCTACAGTGAAAGGACAACCTAAAGAACTCATTAAGTACAACAGACGGATTCTGCAAGTCTCTCTGCTAGCTAGACAGGTCTTGGATGCAAGGGCCAGTCCACAATGCCGCTGGGATAGCCAGGTGAGAAAAGGCCAAGGGGCACAGAGTTTTTATACCCCACCCTGGCCATCCCGAATGGCGGCGCCCAGCGATGACGCACTTTCGGTCACCCACTAATCGTGAGGCCGGAAGGCGCGGAGGTCAGAACTGGTTCTGGCTGCCCAAGGCCGGCATCCCGCCAGATCGTGCAAGTCCCGGTCTACAGGGGCACGGAACCTAAGCGCCCCGTCCACTCCCCATTATAGGGGGTTGGACACTCTGTCCGCAACCTACTGAACCCTTTTAATGCATTTTATGCAGCCATGCCAGATTCTATTAATTGCAGTCCCCTCTCCACCATCCGGCACACACACACACACACACACACACACACACACACACACACGCCCCTAGTCCTCTCTCATTTTAACTCTGGACAATAGAAACAATAAATGCAGCAAAAGAACATCACAGATCTGTCCTCCTTCAGATCCTGCAGAAAAATGAAGCCCAGCTTACCCCCTTTTCATTTTAAGGTTTGGACGGCTCATCAGCCTTATGAAATTATTTTCCAGAAATAAAAAGTACACATGTAGAGGGGAATTTTACTAAACCGTCTTCATCCCTGGATCTCTCAGCTATCATTCACAGTCTGCTTCCACTCTCCACAACAAATAGCAAGGGGTAAAGCGGCAGCCAATGAAGGCAACTAACCACCTTGCACTGTGAGTGACAACATTTTTCCTAATCACAGTGGCAAATTTGCCTTAAAAAGTGCACTTCACTGCCAGGCTGGTGGGCCAGTACTTTACTTTGGCAATTCTTTTTTTCTTTCCAGTTTTTATAAATTTTTTAGTCATTGTGCTTGGTTAAAATAGGTCTCCATGTTACAGTAATTACTGGCCAATGTAGCTTTTCCTTGCACCAATAGAATCATACTTCCATGTGATGTGTATTAATACTAAAAAGGGGTTCTAAACCAGTTGAGGAGAGGACGTTGCCCAACAACTAGAGCAGTTGAACTTGAAGCTGGAGAACAGGGTTTGAGTCTCAACAGGGATGCTCAACATCAATGAATCTCCCTGTGCCTCGCAACAAAATTCCCATTTCTAATGCAACTGGTGCTCATGTAAAGTGCTCTAATACATTGGAGTCTAGTTTGCACTGTATTAAACTCCCCCCTCCCCCCAACCCAAAAACTATTCTAATTCACATGCCTGATAGGGCGCACTGATACGCTTAATTTATATGCAATGTTAAATCCTTTTTTATTTAAATGCATTTTTGGATGCTTCAGCTCACCACATATAGGAGGCATGTTTTCTTTTTTTGTGGCATATTAGTGCAATAATCTTTTTTGAATTAACAATTGCACTAGCGTTACCAAGACCACACCTAATGGCTTTGCCAATACTTGTTTATCTAGTGCAGCTTCTTGATACCACACTGTTATTGTCAAGAAAGTGGAATTATGCGATCCCTTTTCACATAAATTATGAATCTGCCGCATTTGCCACATCATCTGATGCATAATCTTCATATTTTAACAAAAAAAATCGTTTCTACCTCAAACAGTTCAAAAGTTAGTAAAACTGTACCAACACTTGCTGCTGCGCATTGGAATGCCCTTTCCAAAGGTTGACTTCTCACCTTCCTGTTGCTTATTGTTATGTTTAAACTGAAGGGCAACCTATGCCCAGACAGTGTTAACAAGTATGCAAATTACAAAATAATCAAGTAATACAATCAGGAACTATTCTGCATTATGGAGCATAAGTTGCCTTTTCTTGCTGCTTAATTTAATCAACCCTAACGCATAATTACAGTGGCTCTGATTATTATGATTTATTTGCATTGGGCTTAACTACTGAAATTCACGTGTGCGCACACAGGCCCGAGCACACATACACATACACATACAAAGCAGTACGTACACTTTCTTTAAAACACCTTCTCAGTCTATCCAGATTCTTTATCTTCCTCTTTCGCGGACACATAAACACACACCCAAGCTGTTAAACACCCACAAACAGTCACACACTAACACAAAAGGCTTATGCCACGCAGGGTAAAGGACATTTTTACCTCTTTACCTCCCGTGGTTCCTTAATTGCCGCTCTCAGTGGGTCACCTGGATTCCAGGGTGTGCACAATTCACACCATTGTGTAAATGTGATTGACAGAGCAGTGTCTGAATGATATGGACACTGCTCTGTCAAGCTCAGCGTGAAGGTGAAATTCTCGACCCCTGCACATGAAAGACATAACACAACTGAGCTGCATTTGAAAGGTTCCGGTTCCTCAGGGGCTCAGCACAAGGCTACAGGGGCACTTTGGCTGTGGAAGTATCATCATAGAGGCAGGCGCCACCTTGCCTCCATAGAATTAGCAATGAACAATATATATATGACAATAGTACCGGTACTCTCCTTGGCGTGGAGAGAAGTGCTGTTACTTGAAGGGATAAAAATAATAAGTGCCGGTACTCAGTACCGGTGAGTACTGGCCCATTTAAAGAAATGGTCGCATCCTTTCCCAGAAAAGAATTCCCATCATCTGTTCACGTTTTACCATTCTTCAAAAGCCCAGACATAATTATTTTAGAATTGGATGTAAAAACGTATGTATTCATTTTATTATGATTTTTCCTTCTTTGTTTAGTTTAATTATCAGTCACTAGTCATGCATCAGGCCAGCTTTATTTTATTTAAATGTTTTGCAATTTTATGTAGCGTGGACCAGAGGCGTAACTAGAGCCACATTTTGGGTGGGGGGGGGGGGGGGGCTACTAAAAATTTTGTGGGGGGTGGGGGCTAATTCTTCCAGCAATAGGCAGAGTGGCGATTCAGGGGCTCTAAGAAGAGGTGAAAAAGAACAAAGCCTGTTTAACAAGTAAATTAGTCTTTTAAAGACCTGTGAAGTACTCGGGTGCGGCTGCAGTAAGACGGGCATCAGAACAGCCAGCCAGCCAGCCTACAGGAGGTCATAAACTGTCTATGTGTGTGCCCGGGAAGCAATCTCACCCGGGCTGACACGCATGGTGGGTGTGGGGGGTTGGCGCGTTGTTCTTAGGGGTTGTAGTGGGTCTGAATTGGTTGGGGAATGTTTAGTATGTAACCACGTTAGGATTGTAGGAATGCTATGTATGTAACCACGTTAGGAATGCCGGCTTTATATTGTGGCTGGAGTGTACATTACCGAGGATTCGATCAGCTGTGTCAGTTGATGATCGTGATCCAAGGGAACGTACTGCTCTGCGCTGTGGTTGAAGATCTTGTTTCCAATAAATGAAACTTGACTTTAAATCTAACCTGGTTTTACTGGATTTCATCCTGTTACATTTGGCGACGCTGGGAGTGTCTTCAGCCACCTGCAAGATCTCTTGCTGGAACCGTGCTTGGAAGGCCACTAGTCATTTTTGTGCTTCCTTCGCTGGAAATATTGCGAGGCGCAGTATTAAAATTCCGGACTTTCGGATGTGAAGGAGAGTCTGGTAGGATCCACCTTGGCTTCTTTTTGGCGTTTCTGGGATCCGGCAATCATTGACGGCTCGAGCAGGAGGCTCGCGCCGAGGTTAACGATTGTGAGCAGTGCGAGACTTTGGTTGCGCTACTGTGACGTCTCACGTAGGGCGTTGCCGCAAAGTACTCTCGGTACTGACGTCGTTCACGTTACGGGGCGGCCATCTTTTTTCCTGATGAAGCTTCGGTTGCCTTAGCAACGGTCTTCAGGACGGATCGGTCCTGTGGCACACTTGTCTAACAGTGTATAGCGGTTATACACTCATTGGTTTTGGCTTACTTTTGGAGATTTGCGTGTCACGGTGATACACACACCTTTTACTCAACTTTGGTAATATTATGAATACTGGTTTCCTGGTTTGAGTTGGCTCTAATTTTATTTCCTTATTTTTTTATTCATTATTTTCTCTTCTTAAGAATGTCTGTGAATCAACAAATTAACCAACTCACTCAACCTTTTCCGTTTTTAGCCAAACCTGGTAAACCCAATCTTATTTGGACAGAATGGTTTGGTCTCTTCAAAAACCATATTGTTGCTATAGATGCAACTGAATATTCCCTGGAAAGGAAATTCGCTCTTCTTTTTGGCAGTTTGGGTTTAGCTGCACAGCGCATTTTTCAGAGTATTCCTCCTATTCCACCTCCTGCTGGTCAATCGGGTGATAGACGGTGGAATGTCTATTTGGAGGCTATTGAAAGACTCAAGAAACAATTTTCCGAATCTCCTAACATTATGTTGAAGCAACATAAATTTTATAAACGGAAACAGGGGGAGGAAGAAAAAGTTGAAAAGTACATTTCAGCGCTGAGAGTGTTAGCTACTACTTGCGAATTTGGTCCTACTGTTGATGACATGATTAGGGACCAATTTGTTTTTAATTGTGCTTCACATAAAATTCAGAAAAGGATTCTAAGCTGCAAAAAACCTCCCCTTTCTGAAGTGATTGACTTGGCTCTTGGCATTGAAAGGTCTGCTATTTCTACTAAAGCCTTGCAAGCTAATTCCTCTTCCAAAGTTAATATGGTATATCATCAAGAAGATTCTGCTGATGAAGGGGTTCTGGCTATTGGGGAGAAGGTTGCTGTTAAAAAATCATTTACAATGCAGAAGAAGTCTCAAATGTTCTGTTATAGATGTGGCTCAAAGTTCCACATAGGTAATTTTCCTAATTGTCCTGCTTTAAATAAGCGCTGTTCAAATTGCAGGAGATTTGGACACTTTCAAAAATTTTGTAAGGATCAAAAAAGGTCAGTTCAAGTCAACAACGTTAGTAGCGATTTTGAGTCATGTTTAGAGTCTTTTGACTATTTGCTGCTGACCCTGGATTACAAAGACGATTTGTTGGAAATTAAAGGTCCTTTTTGTGAAGCTTTGATTGATGGAATTCATACTCGAGTTATGGCTGATTCAGGTTCGCCAGTGACCATTCTGCGTGACTCTTATTTTGATGAAAATTGGAGTAAAGATGTTCCGTTAGCTTCTCCAGATATTAACCCAAAGGCTTTTGGGGAGAAGGACATTGACATGTTGGAGTTCTTTATGTCTAATGTGGAAGTCCTACACTGCTGTATAATGACTAAAGTTTATGTTGCTGTTAAGGGGAAAAACATTGTGGGGTGGAAGGATCTCGCTAAAATAGGGTTGTATTTGGTACCGGGGGACGTTAATCCCATTAAGGTGAGATGAACGGAAGTCATGAGTGTTGGGAATTCTGACTTTGACTGCAAGCGCTTACTTGAGGACTTTAAGGAGGTATTTAAAGATCGGGTGGGCTTTATAAAAAAAATTGCACATAAAATCAGATTGGTTCCTGACGCTCAACCTGTCATGCATAAGGTTAGGCCTGTTCCGTTGAGTGCTAGGGAGGAGTTCAAAAAATGTTGAAGGATTTGAGTGATCAGAAAATTATACAGTCCACTGAGTCCTCTCAATGGGTCACCCCGATTGTTGTCGCAAGGAAAAAAACTGGGGAGATTAGGCTCTGTGCGGATTTGAGGGGTTTAAACAGGAATATTGTGGTGGATTGCCATCCCCTTCCAGAGATTCACGAACTTCTGGCAAATTTGGGGGGGGCTAAGTGGTTTTCGCTTATCGACCTCAAATCCGCATACCACCAGATTCCTCTGAGTGAGGAGTCTCAGGAACTTACTACGTTTGTCACACCTTTTGGTGCGTATAAGTTTCTGAGACTCCCTTTCGGGCGGGCCTCTGCTGCCAGTATTTTTCAGAGAGTGATGGATTCTTTGTTCAAGGGGTTGGTGGGAGTTCAAGCTTACCTTGACGATATCCTGTTTTTTTCAAAAACTACTAATGAACATTTGATTTTGCTAAAAAAGGTTTTGGGAACTTTGGAAGATAGTGGTATGACTATAAGGGCAGACAAGTGTAAATTTTGTATTAATGAGCTGGTTTACCTAGGTCATACGATTTCGGATAAAGGTATTAGACCTAAATTTTCGGTCATTAGGGCTCCTAAGGAGGCTAAACCACCTACTGATAAAGATGCTTTGCGCTCTTTTCTGGGTTTAGCAGAGTACTATGCAAGATTTGTTTGTAATTACGCTCAGATGGTTGATCCTCTTCGCTGCCTTCTTAAAAAAGGTCAAAAGTTCATTTGGACGGAAGAGTTGAATGGTGTGTTTGAAAAAGTAAAAGACTTGGTTATTTCCGCGAAAGTTTTGCATGCATTTCGCGATGATTGTGTTTCAATGATCACTGTGGACGCCAGTATGAATGGACTGGGTGCAGTTCTTAGTCAACAGGTAAAGGGACAGGAGCAAACGGTAGCTTTTGCTTCCAGGTCGCTCAAATCTTTTGAAAAAAATTATAGCACTATTGAGCGGGAGACGCTGGCCTGAGTTTGGGCGGTTCAGAAATTTAAAATGTATATTTGGGGACGGAAGTTCCAGATTTTTACGGATCGTAAGCCTCTTGCTTTCATTTTTAACCACATCGCTGCTGTGGTTATTTTTCCCCTGTGCTGGAAATTGCTATTCTCCTATATTCATGACGAGCTCAGCTAGTCATCAGCACAGCTCAACTGTGCCTCATGACGAGCTGAGCTCGTCATGAGCATGGAAGGGGTTAACAAGGTTTCTAGTAGTAATTCAATGTCTGCTAGGTTAACCAGGTTAGTTTGTGCTGACTGTTTGTCAAGAATGTTGATGGAGAAGGATGATGAGGAAAATGTTGATGAGGATGAGGTAGAATGTGTGGCAGTTTTGGATGCAGTAGAGAATTGTGGTTCTTTTGCCTCAGAGGAGGATTGGAAGAAAGCTTGTTTAGATGATTTGCTGCTGTCTAGGGTTTTATCCTTTTGCAAAGGTTGTTGGCCTGAGATAAGAAATCTTTCAGGTGATCTTAGGAACTTTGCATTGGTTGCAGACGAAATTTTGGTGAAGGATGGTATTATTCTTAGAGGTGATAAGTTTGTCCCTCCATCCAGTTTGAGGAAGGTCATTATTAAAAAAGATCATGAGGGTCACTTAGGTGTGACTAAAACTTGCATGAAAATTAGACAACACTATTGGTGGCCGGGGTTGGAAGCACAGATTAGAGGTTTGATTGATGGTTGTGAGGAGTGTTTGCTTTCTGATAGGCACTGGAAGTTGCCTAATTTATCGTTACATTCCACTGAATTCCCTGAGGATGCTTGGACCAAGGTGGGACTCGATTTTTCAGGGCCCTATTTAGTTCTTTCTGAGGAGTTCAGATTTCTGATTCTTGCGGTGGATTATCATTCTAAGTGGATATATTATAAGTTTGTTGATGCTCCTAATACTGAAAACACTATTTTGTTTCTAAGTAAGTTGTTTTTGGTGGAGGGGGCGCCCAGATGTTTAGTCACGGATAATGCAACGCATTTCGTGTTTGAGAGAATGTGTTCGTTTTTAGGTTCTCTGGATATTAAACATCTGAAGGTTGCAAAGTATTTTCCCGCTTCCAACGGTTTGGTTGAGCGTGGCAGTAAAATCCTTAAAGAAGGAATCCAGACGGCTATTGCTGCTGGTTTAGATGTTAGATCATTCGTAGAGCAGAAAATATGGAATTATAATGTATCTCCGCATTGCTCCACAGGAGTTACTCCTTTTGAATTACTTAGGGGTAGAAAAGTTAATTCTTTACTTCTACCTTCTTGGCTAGCAAGTAAATCTGAAGGGAAGTTGCATTCTGTTCATTTGTCAGAGACTGTGAAGCGTAGTCAATATCGTATGAAGAAGAATTTTGACAAAAAGGGTTCTGTTGATGATGTTGATATAACTGTTGGTGACTGGGTGTTATGTAAGAAACCTTTTGCTGTTAGGAAAGGTGAGTCTCATTTCTATGATCCTGTTAAGGTTTGTAAGGTTGCTAAAGGTTCTGTTTTTCTTAATGGGAGAGGCTGGTGGAATAAGAGACAGGTGGTTAAATTGAGAGAGGATCAAGCTGACTTAATTAGGAAAAGAAAGAGGAGTTGTTGTCCTAATGATTTGGAATGGACATTTTGGTTACAAGACTAGGGTGGCAGAAGTGTAAATGTAGTTCCAGCATGAGGGGGCGGAGCTAGCCGGCGTCGATGGCGGAGGCGTGAGCTCTCGGCTCCTCGCCTTAGCCCCGGAATAATCCTGTTAATTCATCCTAAGACGTGTCCAATCTACCATAGCGGGCTCTCCTGCACCCTCCG